>NW_027533260.1:5315858-5339783 GCF_008692635.1 Crocuta crocuta | reverse complement strand
TCCTGGGAAGTCTTCCTTTCCTTCGCCCGCGTTCCTGCCATGCCCCGCCCCCACGGGTAGCCCCGTCTCCGCTCTTCTGCCTCCGGGGAGCTAGAGCCCCAGCTGGTCAGGGTCGGCCTGCAGACCTTACATCAAAGACTCCCTCCCAACATTCCAAAACCTTTCATCCCTGATTCTAGCGCCCTGAACTCAGGGCGCTCCTTTCCCAGGGATGCTCGCTCCAGAGTCGACCTGGGGGGCGGGGAGTTCCAGAACGCCCAGGGTGTTGGCTCTGGGTTGTCAGGGTTGTGCTTCAAGCATCTGGCGCGCCGTCCTGCAGCCTCACTCCCCCTCCCTGCAGCCGGGGTTTAGGATCGCTTCCGGCGGCGGTAGCGCGGCCTTTGGTTCTTCCCGAATGGTTTTCACAGCGCGCCTGACGCTCCCCTGTCGTCCCCCAAGGTTGAGGCCCCCCGCTCGGCCTCACCACGATGTGGCACGAGGCTCGGAAGCATGAGCGGAAGCTTCGAGGCATGATGGTTGACTACAAGAAGAGGGCGGAGCGGCGGCGGGAGTACTATGAAAAGATTGTGAGTACCTGGCCTTGCTCCGGGGCCGGGAGCTCCCTTGGAGGGAGCGGCCCCCCGTGTCCTGGCAGGTCCGGGAGGGCTTGGAAATCCGCAGAAAGGGGAGCCCCGTTTGCTCAGGACAGCAGTCGTTTCCCCATCGCTGGCACAAACCAGACGCGTTCTTTTGGTCCTGGCGCTGCGCCGTTTGGTATGGCCTCCGAGTCCAGAGCAGGTGTTAGTGGGAGGGGGGTGTCTTTGTAACACTCAGGGCAGCCCGGATAGAAGACCGCCCGCCTCCTGAGTGACCTCGGGCTCTCGGCCCTTCTGAGGTTTGGCTCTGCACCCCGGCATTCATCAGGTGCACCCCGGCCACCTGGCGACCTTCTTCTGTTTGATGCCTCAGTTGCTTTGCAGAGACCACACTCCATCCCGTGACCTGAAAGGGCCTTATGGTCAGACCTCTACCAGCCTCTCAGCTTCATCCTTGAGTTGCTCCGCTGGGCTTATTTCCGTCTCTGTCACCACAGGGCAGTGTGCCTGTAATGTCCCCTGGTCTGTTTAACTCCTACTTGCCTTTGAGGACCCCACCCCCCCACCCCCCTGCCAAGCTTGAAGTGGCATGTGTGTAGCAGGTTCGGTTCTCTTGTCAGGTGATAATAACACAGATGTTCCTGTTGACGACTGCATCATAGCTGTGGCCTCCTACCTGGTCTCCTGGCCTTCATTCCTGCCTCCCTCCACTCCGTCCTCTTCAGCGGGGCTGGAGAGGTCTTTCTAAAGCACAAGGCAGACCCTCTTCTTCGCTTGCTCTGAACTCCTCCCTGACTCCCTAGTGCTCTTGAGAGAAAGCCCAGGCTCCTCAACACAGCCTTCAAGCCACTGCGTGGTCAGGCTTTTTGCCGCCTACTCCCCCCTTGCCCCTTTTGACTCACGTCACCCTGCCTTCTGCCTCATTCTCTTGCTCAAGCCATCTGCCTCCTCTTTATCTAGGATGATTTTTCTCTAACACAGGAGATGTATAACGAGTATCAGTTAACCTCTCAGAGCTCTATAGCCATGGGGCCTCTGCATGAGCTCTGCCTCCACATGGCTGTCTGCCGCTCACCTGGCAGAGCTCACTTCTCCAGGAAACCTTCCCTCACCCCCCATGCTCACGTGTCCCCATAAAGGCCATTATAGCTCGTTCTTCCCCTTAAGCATTTAATTTTCTTTTTTCAAATTTAATGTTTGTTTATTTTTGAGAGAGAGAGAGACCGCATGAGCAGGGGAGGGGCAGAGAGACAGAGGGAGGCACAGAATCCGAAGCAGGCTCCAGGCTCCGAGCTGTCAGCACAGAGCCCCACATGGGGCTCGAACTCATGCAGCGTGAGATCATGACCTGAGCTGAAGTCAGACTCTTAACTGACTGAGCCACCCAGGCGCCCCCTGGTGCACACCTGTAACACACACATAGCCAGCTCTGTAAGATTGGGTGCTGGTTGTATTCAGGTCACCTTTGCAGCCTAAACTTGGGGCCAACAAATATAGTTTGAAAGATTAGAGGAATAAAAATACTACTAGAAGCAGTTACCATTTTACTTGCTCCTTCTCCGACACCAGGCCCTGAGAAGAGCTTTAGATGCATGGTTTCTTTGAATCCCTGTAGTAACCAATGAAACAGAAGCTGCTCTTATTGTAGGAGGGGACTCTGAGAGCTCCTCGCTTGCCTTCTGTCCCCCAGGCAAGAGCCACTGGCTCTGGTGGTGTTGAAGGAACTAAAACATGACTGAGCGCAGGGCCTGGGTCTGGGTTGGTCATCATTGAGGCCCCAGTGCGGGCCAAGGACATAGTGCTGAGGAGTAAATAGTTGTCATGAGCTATAACGGCTCATGGGGTGCCAGACCCAGTGCCCACTAAATTGGTACCTTCTTTCTGGCGCTTGAGGCCCCCCCGCCCGGGAGGTTGGTGTTGATCCTGTGTTAAGGTGATGCTGATGAAAGCGGCTAGTGCTAGTGAGCGTTTACGTGGTAACCTCCGGACTAAGCACTTGACGTGCCTTTACGCTTCATCAGATCCTCGTGTAGTCTACGAGGTGGTTCTTACTCTCTCTGTTTCACAGATGAGTGACCTGAGGCTCAGACAGTCATGGTCCACAGTCGTTTAGCAAGAGGGCAGAGCTGGCATTCTAACTAGACTCTGAACCTTGATCTCTCTTAGCACCTCACCTGGGCTTTCACTGGAGAAATACAGGTGCTGAAAGGTGAAGCAGCTTGTCCAGGGTGACACAGCCTGGAGGCAAAATGTTAAATTGGCTAAGTCCTTAGAGTTTGAGTCCTAGAGGTCGTGGTTCAAATTCCAGCTCTTCCACTTATATGGTGTATTACCTTGGGCGAGTAACTGTCTCCCTAAGCTCTCTTGTTTTGTATTTGAGATGATATATCCAAAAACATTAGTGACTTAAATAACATAGAAGTTTCTTTCTCTTTCCCTTAAAAGCCCAGAAATAGGCAGTACTGCTCGAGGACCATTTAGTTGTTCAGCTGCACATAGATTCTCTTTCCAGTGTTCAAGGTCTAAGAGGGCTGCTTAGGCACTAGCCATTGTGTCTGCATTCCATCCAGCAGGGAAGAAGAGGGAGGGAAAAGAGGCAGAAGCGCTCGTGCCAGTTTTTAAGAAAGTTTGTAGATGGTTGGACACAACACTTCCACTTACCCGCTGGCCAGAATGTGGTCCCATGGTCACGTACAGGTGCAGGGCAGGCTTAGAGGTACAGGTTTTGTTTGGGGTGGCCTTGTGCCAGATGCACTAGGAGCCTGGTACTATTAAAGAAGGGGGAGTAGATGTTGGCTGCCAGTTAACGGTCTGCCACAAAGGGTGGGGGGTGAGCACGTCCCTCCCGGGGCTGCTGGTGGAGACTGGGCACGCAGACCTCAGCACGGGCGTGCCTGGGGTGACTTGCTTGCTCAGTAAGTGCTCTCTCTGGTTACCGAGTGCTTGGTCCACTCGGGGACGGCTGGAATTGTCATGGTGTAGAGGAAGGGGGGCCGGCCCTCCGGGCCCCTGTTCTCGTTATTAGCAGGGGAGCTCCCTGGGCTCTGTTTCCCCTTCAGGATGGTGGACAGGGGGATCATCAGCCTCTCCCTGGGTGACAGGGTGGAAGTTCAAGAACAAGGACCGTGTCTGTGGGGTGCTTTGTGGTGTGGGCCTGTACAAGCCGCCACTGTCCCCGTCCGTGAACGTGATCAGCGTTCAGATCTGAGCTGTCGAGCTGTGGGTGGTGGCTGGTGGCTGCTTTGAGGAGGGGAGGGGGCTGCTCACACGGGTCTCTCATCTCATTCTTGGGCCGAGAGGAGGCTGTGGGGCAAGAAGCCTTGGTAGTTTGTGGCGGCCGAATGGGTGTGTCCACACAGGCTGGTTTCTCTGCTCCTGATTTGTCCTCGGTGCCTGCTTCTTCTCCCTAGCTGACCTCGGTTCTGTCACTGCTCTGTCCTTGTCACTGCTCTGTCCTTGTCGGCTTTCTTCTTTAATCGGTGCTTTGGATAAAGAAACAGAGTTTTCTGTTAATAAGAAAATGGGAAATAGTTCTCAGTTCAGGCATCTCCTCCAGAAAGCCCCAGGCTGGACCCCACCCCTACTCATTCCTGCCAGCCGCTGCCCAGGCCAAGTCCGGCATTCCCCGGGCTCCCCCATCCCCCTGCTGCCTAGTCCAGGTCCTCACTGTGAGGGGCAGGTCTACCCGACCCTGGACTGTGAACTGTGCGGGGCAGGGCTGGGGCTGTCTCAGTCATTGCTGGGGCCCTAGCACGGCACCTGGCACATAGTGGGGGCCTGCTGATCAGTTCAGTGAGGTGGGGTGAGGGCCCATGAACTCCTCTGACTCCATCTGATCCTGGGGACAGAACAACCCAACGGTTGAGTGGGTTTTGGGGGCGCCTGGATGGTTTGGTCGAAAGAGCGTGCGGCTCTTGATTTGGGGTTGTGTGTTCAAGCCTCACATTGGGTGTAGAAATTACCTAAATAAAAACCTGAAAGAATGGGTCTTGAAGAGGTATCTGTACACCCATGTTCCTTGCAGTATTACTCACAGCAGCCAGATGGGGAAGGGACCTAAATGCGCGTCTACTGATGAAGGGATAAAGGAAGTGTGGTGGGTCCACGGGGTGGAGTATTGTTCAGCCTTAAAAAGGAAAAAAAAGGTATCCTGTCACGTGCTGTAGCACAGAGGAACCATGAGGACGCTCTGCCTGGTGAGGTGAGCCAGTCACAAAAAGTGATGTAAGACTGCATGCATATGAGGTACTTGAAAGTAGTCAGGCCCTAGAAGCAGGAAACAGAGGGGCACCTTGGGAGCTCATTCTGTTGAGCCTCCGACTCTTGAGTTCGGGTCAGGTCATGATCCCAGGGTCATGGGATCAAGCCTTACATCAGGCTCCATGCCCTCAGTGTGGAATTCTCTTGGGATTCTCTTGCTCTCTCTGCTCCTCCCCCACTCTCAAAATAAATAAACTTAAAAAAAAAGAAAAAAGAAATCAGAAACAGAAAAGTGGTTCCTAAGGGTTTGGGGGGAGGAGAAAAGAGGAGTCATTCAGTGGGTATAGAGTTTCAGTTTTGCAAGCTGAGGAAATTCTAGAGATCCGTTGCACGGCAAAGTGCCTATGACTTACTGCTACTGTGCCATATGCTGAAAATGGGTGGTGTATTTTATATTATATGCCTTTTACTAGAAAAAAAGTTATCTTTGAAGAAAGAGTGGATATAGGGTCAGACCCATTTGGGTTCAAACCCTGGTTCTGTTTGTGACTGGCATGATTTCAAGCCAGTGGGCCTCAGCCTCAGTTTACCCATCTGGAGCACTGCTAACCTTTGTCCTATGTTTGGGAAGTTTGAGCAAATATACATAGAATGCTTGGTTCAGTGCCTGGCTCTCAGGTCAGTTTATTGACTTTCCTAGACTCTCCCAGCAGGGTCAGGTCCTGGACTTAGATTTTTACCCCCAGCCTGATGCTTTTTCCTTCCTTTGGTGCTGGCCAGCCCGTGGCTTCCCCGTGCCACTCCGAGCCCTGTTGCAAACTGTGTCCCTTGACGGCTGTGGGCCCCGGGCATTTGGCCAGGAGCCATCTCGGGGGTGAGGGGGTGTCGGCCAGGGGCCGTCACAGGGCTGAGGGCGCCGTGGAGAGGGAAGTGAGGTGCGGGACGAGCGGTTGGATTCCAGCAGCACCAGCCCCGCTGGAGCCCATGGTGTTGGGCGAACCCCACCTCAGCTGAGCGGGAGCCGCCTGGCACGTGGCGAGAGCCGGATGGACAGTGGCCCAGCGTTAGGCACTGTCATCGGTGCGTGTCCTCCTCTGCTCGTTTTGGTGGTGGCTGGGATGGGAGCAGTGAGGGGGTGTGGGCTGTGGGAACTTGCTGCTGCTGGGTTATTCCCGAAGGGGCTGTCTCCTGACCTGTCAGGACTCATTCTCTCTTCCCTTCTGTCGGTGCTTCCGAGCACCTGCTGCGGGGCGGACCCTGCTCCGGGAGCTGGGGAGATGACCCTGAGCGAAGCAGAGATCTCTGACCCTGGAAGTTACGCTCTAGAGTGGGGGTCAAGTGATAATTGCGTGTAAGGTGCAAAACCAAGTGGCAGCAGGTGTTGTGAAGGAAACAGGTAGAGTTGGGGTGGCTGGGTGGCTGTCAGTTGAGTGTCTGACTCTTGATTTCAGCTCAGGTCATATCCCAGGGTTGTGGGATCAACCCTGTGTTGGGCCCTGCACTGAGCGTGGAGCCTGCTTAAGATTCTCTCTCTCCCTTGGCCCCTCTCCCATGTGTGTGCGCTCTCTCTAAAATAATAAAACGGAGTTGAGGAGAGCAGGGGTAAATGGGGTTGTGCAGGGACTACTTAGAGTTGATGAGGAAGGCTTCTAGAAAGAGATCTGAGATAAGCGAGGGGAAGCCACACGCGAGGGCCTCTGCAGGCGGAGGGAAGAGCGAGCACAGAGGTCCGGAGCAGAGCATGGGTGGAGCGCTCAAGGGGTGGCGTGGAGGCCAGCAGGCCCTGGAGCAGGCCCTGGGCAGAGAGGTCAGAGAGGGCCGGGGCCTGAGAGGTGTTAGCAGAGCCCCAGGCCCTGCACTGGAAATGGGCTGCAGAGGGCGGGGGCGGGTGGCAGGGAGCCCGAGAGGCCGCCGCTAGGTGGCCTGGGCGAGAGGACATGCTGGCTGGACCCTGGGGAGGCATCGCTGGGAGCGTGGCCGGCATTCAGTGGGTACCAGCAGCTTTCTCGTGGCTCTCGTGGGTCCTGTGGTGTGGCACGCGGCGGGAGCCCAGCCAGGACCTGACACGTGGGAAGCTCAGTGGTAGGAGCTCCGGGGCGAGGTGTTCTCTCNGGACATGCTGGCTGGACCCTGGGGAGGCATCGCTGGGAGCGTGGCCGGCATTCAGTGGGTACCAGCAGCTTTCTCGTGGCTCTCGTGGGTCCTGTGGTGTGGCACGCGGCGGGAGCCCAGCCAGGACCCGTGGGAAGCTCAGTGGTAGGAGCTCCGGGGCGAGGTGTTCTCTTTTCCTGACACCCTCAGGGTGACGTGTAGGCGTGGCTCCACACGGTGGCTCAAGCCTGAGGGACATAGACTCAGGGGACGTTCTCCTCTGTGTTGGTGCCTTTTTAACAGCTTTATTGACCATAATTCACATACCGCACGGCTCAGTGGTTTCCCGTATATTCACAGGCTTGTATATCCATCACCACAGTCTAATTGTAGAAAATTTTCATGACCCCCAAAAGAATCCCATACCCATTAGCAGTCAGTACCCCCAGCTTCCCAGCCCCGGGTAGCCACTAATCTGCTTTCTGTCTCTGTGGAGCCACCTCTTCTGGACATTTTACGTACATGGAATCCTACAGCACATGGCCTTTTGTGACTGGCTTCTTTCACTTAGCGCCGTCTTTTCAAGGTTCATCCATGTTGTAGCACGTGTCAGTTCTTCATGTCTATTGGCAATTTTCCATTGTCCAAATAGGCCCCATTTTCTTTATCGATCGTCTGTTGATGGTTATTTGATTGTTTCCGTCTTTTGGCTGTTGTGAATCACACTGCTTGAATATGTACGTATAAACATTCAAGTATGTTTTCAGTTCTTACAGCTGCATCCTTGAGAGTGGGATTGCTGGGTCTTAGGGCAGTTTTTTAATTTTTGAGGAACTTAATTTTTCATATTTTTGTCAATATTGTTAATGTCTGTCCTTTCCATTTTAGCAGTCCTAATGAGCGCGAAGTGGTGTCTCGTGGTTCTGATTGAGTTCGTTGATGAGTAGTGACACCGATCTTTCCTTGAGCTCATGTGGTTCTGGTGTGTCTCAGACTGGTCCAGGCCACGGTGCTCACATCTGGCTCTGAATGAGTGGCCCAGGGCTGGGGGGACATGGATGGTTGGGAGATCATATTTTAGGGGCAGGAGGTCTTGGTACTAGCTGTACAGAATGTTGGGCCAGAGCTCAGAGCCTTTCTCCCCCATCGTAAGATCCCCTGTCCCTGGAGGTTAGGTGCTCCTGTTAGTCCTGCCCCCCCGCCCCCGCACGCGGGTTAGTTCACCTCTGAGGTACGGCCCACTTGACATCAGAAGTGAGCCTGCTGCTAAGCTTGGTGGCAGGGGACTGGCGGGGTTTGGAGCGCAGTGGGGTGGTGACCTCCACCCTGTTTCCCTCTGCAGAAGAAGGACCCAGCCCAGTTCCTGCAGGTGCACGGCCGAGCTTGCAAGGTGCACCTGGATTCTGCAGTCGCCCTGGCCGCCGAGAGCCCTGTTAACATGTGAGACTGAGTTTGAAGGGCAGGGCAGTATCTGTGTCTGAGGGTCAGAGGTCAGAAGAGACTCAGGGTATGGATAGGCCTTTGGGGACTCAGGCAGGGAACGCTTGCCCTGCACGAGAAGGTGACTGTCCCTGGCTGAGGAGAGCCGGCAGGGGTTGGGCGGGAGGCGCTGGGGTGCAGAAGTGGCTGGGGTACTTAGAGGGGACTGGGTGAGGCCAGGGCCACAGGCCCACACGAAATGGGAGTAGGTTTCCAGGGGGGACGTTTCAAGGTGACCGTGGCTTAGAAAGTGGCCCCTGGGACCCAGCTCAAGTTTCTCTCTTTCCATGGGGCCCTATTCAGGCCCTACTCCGGCCTGGAGCCTGAATGCGGATTCAGTGGGGGTGAATCCTCCTCAGTGACATGAGGGATTGAGAAGGGGGGGTGACGATGGGGTCCATGGCCTGGAAGATCACAGGCGCTGAGGGTCAGGCTCCCAAGTTTGAGGTGACCGGGAATGGGCATGGGCACCCGGGACCCTAAACTCCTTGCTCCCCATTTTCAGGATGCCCTGGCAGGGGGACACCAACAACATGATTGACCGCTTCGATGTGCGCGCCCACCTGGACTACATCCCCGACTACACCCCCCCGCTGCTCACCACCATGTAAGCAGCTTCCCTGAGGTTTCCCAACAAGCAGTCTACCCCGCGCTTCTCTTTCTCCCCAAACACTTGCCTGCCCTTCACCTTCCTGGGAAGGGGAAGGTGTGCTGGTGGGGAGCCTCCCAGCCCCTAGCCGAGCCAGGCTTCTCCTCACCAACTCCTGCTGGCTTGCGGGGGGGGGGGGGGCCTTGCCCTCCCCCTCTCATCTCAAGATCTTGACCTCCTCCAAAGCTCCCCAGAACAGGAGTCAGATGAGCGGAAATGTAACTACGAGCGCTACCGAGGCCTGGTGCAGAATGACTTTGCTGGCAGTGAGTGATCGGGGCCCAGGGGTGGGCTGGGAGTCCAGGGGTGCAGACAGGAGGGTCAGTTTTACCCCAGGAGTTTCTCCTGAGCTGAGTGAGATGGCCCTGTCGAGGTCACTTCCACATCCCACACCCTCTGCCTCTGTGGTCTTCTTTCCTGAAAAATTAGAGAAAATACCAAGAACACATTGTTTCTGTTTTTTCACGTTGAGTCAGAATGTCACTTTTAAAGAGGAAATTTCTTTTAGGAGTTGTTTAGGAATATTAGACAGAGTTCAACAGCCCACCCAGCGTTATGTACTTGTACACGTCCTGTATCGTTCTCTGAGCCGTCACCACTGCTGCTTCACAGATGAGAAAGTGGAGGCTCAGAGTTCTCCCCATGCTGGCCTTGCCCAGGGAGATTCGGACCCTGAGCTGTTTGTCTGGATTATCTCATTATTCCTGATTACATTTGCAGTCACCTATGGGTGGTACCCATTTTATAGATGAGTATGTCGAGTCTCAGGAGTTGGTGGGAACAGTGTGTCTAAGGAGCTGGGATTCTCACTCTGCCCTTAACCACTGTGGTCTCCTGATGACCAGCTCCAAGCTTTAGCTCCTCCCCGAGAAGGATTTTGAGACTTCTCCTTTCAGGGCTTCCCTGTTGAGTTAAAGAGAAGACAGGCCCACACGCAGGTTCCTCAGTCTGGAGGGTCTTGGTATCCCCCCAGAGAAGGGTGGTGATGATGGCTTCTGTCCCCCAGGGTGGCTGTGAAGACCCAGCACCGAGGCTGGCACAGCCAGCCCCCGCTGTGGGTTTGCTCTGCCCTGATTTTTTNGAGTTCTCCCCATGCTGGCCTTGCCCAGGGAGATTCGGACCCTGAGCTGTTTGTCTGGATTATCTCATTATTCCGGATTACATTTGCACAGTCACCTATGGGTGGTACCCATTTTATAGATGAGTATGTCGAGTCTCAGGAGTTGGTGGGAACAGTGTGTCTAAGGAGCTGGGATTCTCACTCTGCCCTTAACCACTGTGGTCTCCTGATGACCAGCTCCAAGCTTTAGCTCCTCCCCGAGAAGGATTTTGAGACTTCTCCTTTCAGGGCTTCCCTGTTGAGTTAAAGAGAAGACAGGCCCACACGCAGGTTCCTCAGTCTGGAGGGTCTTGGTATCCCCCCAGAGAAGGGTGGTGATGATGGCTTCTGTCCCCCAGGGTGGCTGTGAAGACCCAGCACCGAGGCTGGCACAGCCAGCCCCCGCTGTGGGTTTGCTCTGCCCTGATTTTTTTGCTTCTCCCATCCAAGTACTAACCAGGCCCGACCCTGCTTAGCTTCCGAGATCAGACGAGATCAGGCGCGTTCAGGGTGGTATGGCCGTAGACTGTTTGTTTGTTTCTAAGGTAGACATTTCAGCATCTCTGAAATCAAGAATTGCCAAAATTCTAGCAGCCGGCGAGGTGTTAGATCAGGGAGATTTATCATTCCTTTTTGCTCTCACCTGAGATCACGGGGGTTGTTGGTGATGGAGCCAGAGTTTCCTTTCGTTCTGACTCCACACTCATTCATTGCCACAATTCCTTAGCACCTGAGGTGTGACTACATGTGTCACCCCCTCCTCTGGGGCCGGGGGTCTCCTCAGAGACAGGGCAGCAGCCCCGTAGTCACCAGAGTGGACGGTGATTGCAAACTAAGGGGGCGTTCTAACAGATGGTGGGCTGTTCCTCAAGGTGCCCGGTCGAGGCTGGGGTCGGGGAGGGGCGGAGGGGCGCTCTCTGGCCAGGAGAGGGAGGCCGCACAGGAGTCTTGCGGGGGAGGGGGGTGGCACCCTGTGGAGACAGGGCCGAGGCCTGTGTGGCAGGAGCAGGGAGAGCAAGGCACAGCATGAGATAGGCCAGCAGGGCCCTAGGCGGGGACCGGGGTGGCCGCTGGAGCAAGAGAGGTGCTGCGCCACTTCCAGGCTCGCCCCACCTGTCCGCCTGAGGTTTGGGGCAGTAATGCTGATGCCCACGGAGGGAAGGGGGCTTGCCCGGGGTCCCGCGCCCAGTTGGAAGCATGTGTTTCATTGCAGGGAAGAGCAGGGAAGCCTCTGATACAGTGCCGAGCTCCCCGGTCAGGTGTTGTGGCTGAACAAGAGCCCAGATGGCTCTAAACACATAATTTAAACTGGAGCCACGGCGAGGCATGTGGCAGAGTAGCTGTGGAGTGTGGTGCTGGGGGACCCAGCCCGAGGCCTCCCTCCCGGCCATTGGTCACGGGCCCGGGTACCAGGCGCCCTGTCCCTGCCCTGCGACACAGGAACCAAGGCAGAGAGCAGTCAGGTCCCGTTACTGTGGCGAGTTGTGTCATACCTGAAGTTGTGTCCTTGTCACATGGTCTGTGATTACCCGCAAGTCGGTGACCGCCCCTGGCCATGCTTGGGTTGTACCCCCTGCGCCCCTGCACATGCGCGTGCCCCCGCTTCCCGAATCCCCATTGACCCCGCATACCGTCTTGCCACAGTCTCCGAGGAGCAGTGCCTGTACCAGATCTACATTGACGAGTTGTACGGCGGCCTCCAGAGACCCAGCGAGGACGAGAAGAAGAAGTGAGCTGCGGTGCCGGGGGAGGCAGGGCGGCTGGGGGCCCCCCCAGGGCACGGCCTCATCCAGCCCGTCCACATTGGTGTCCCCAGAGTCAGGGCCAGTCCAGTGCTTGGCACTGGTGGGCGTGCACTTAGGAAGCGTTTAGAGGAGGAAGCGGTGGCCGGCGGAAAGGATTTGCCGAGAAACCTCTGCCTTGTGTTTCCGGCCTGTGGCGCGGTGGGAGGATCCATTGTTGACCCGGCCCGGGTTTGAGTCCTGCCTGTGAGGACTCTCTCTCTGGGCTTTGGTGTGCTCCCCTGTGTGACGGGCTAGCAGGGGTCCCCTCTGTTCATGGGCAACGGCGCTTGTAGCTGGCCCGTCCCGCGCCTCCCCTGCAGTGAGCGTGTGCTCCGCAGCGGCCAGTGTCATCTGGACACAGCCTTCTCAAGCCTGTCCCTTGACAGGAACAACCGGGAGGGAGACAGGGCCTTACCTGGAGCCGCTGCTGGCTCAGGGACGTCCTCAGCTGGCAGCGCCGCTGCTCTCTTCGTTCTCTCTGCCTGGGTAGCCTTGTGATGACTCCTCCCCTCGTGCTGCTGAAGCTTCCCCTTGGTGGTTCTAAGCGCTTGCTGCTCTCCTCCCTCTGGAGTTGCTGCAGATGCGGTGGAAGCTTCTTGATGACTGATCTTTACCCAGGAGCCCACTCTCAGGAGAAGGCTGGCCCTAGGAGGGCGGCAGGGAGTGTTACTACGTTCCTTCAGCGACAGACATGCATGAGGCCCCTCTGCCGCTCTGGCAGAGCTGCGCCCCGTTGTTAACCAGAATAACTGGGTCCTGCCTTTCGGGCTCAGACCGCCGGGGGAGGGGGTGAGACAGATCTGTCCCCCGACAGGAATGACCCCATGTGAGTGGGGCCGAGGAGCTCAGGGCGGTGCTTCCTGGAGCATTGGAAGTGGAGTCTGGGGGAAGAGGGAGGGTTGTTGGGCGGCAGGCGTGGAGGGTTCTAGGCTGAGGGAGATCATGTGTGAGGGCCTGGCGGCGAGGGTGCCCTCGGGAGGCCGGGTACGGGGAGTCAGTGTGCCCTAGAGGCTAGCCTCTGGGCCGTGTCCTGCCCTTGGCTCTCTGGGCTCATGGCCCCCCGCCCCCACCCCAGACTGGCGGAGAAGAAGGCCTCCATTGGTTACACCTACGAGGACAGCACCGTGGCCGAGGTGGAGAAGGTGGTGGAGAAGCCAGAGGAGGAAGAGTCACCAGCTGAGGAGGAGAGCAACTCGGACGAAGATGAGGTCATCCCCGACATCGGTGGGGTCCCCTCTCTGCCTCCCCCACCCCACAGTCCCTGGGCATCGTCTTCGTGTCTCGTTCCTCACCCTCTGTGGGGCGCCCCGCACTCACGAGCCCCGTCTCTCCCGCCCCCACTCTGGGGCGCTCCAGACCCCGCCGTCCTCCCTGTCTCTGTCATGTGCTCCTCTGTGCCAGCCTCCTCCTCTGTACGTCTCTCCTTTCATTTCTAGGACCCTGCTCTTAACGATACTGTCCCCACCTAGGCTCTGTCTCTCTTCTCTTTTACTTGGTTAGCCTGTCTCCCTCTTTTTTCTCTTTCCTCTGGGAAACAAGTGTTCATTTAGTTTCAGAGCCATCTCTTACTGCTGCCCCTCCCCCCCCAGCACTGCCGTTCATCCCCTTCCCAAATATCCATGGCTCCAGCCATCTACCCGTCTCCCCTCCCCAGCCAACTGCTGCTTATCACACACACGTAAGGGGTCCATCCTACCTTCCACTTATTCACAGTGCGTCCAGTTCCTGAATACCCATGACCCCCGCCCACCTAGATCTTCACCCACCCCCCTTCATGCATCGTACATTGCTGCCTCCACCTGCCTTTCTCATCTGTCCCGGTACTCTTCATTCGGACCTTCATCCTTCGCGCCGCCTCTCCCCTGCCCCTTGCCCTTCGTTGCGCTCGCCTCTGGCCAAGCCCTGGGCCGGCTTGGGGACGCCGCGTTCCCTCCCTACAGAGGCCTGCAGTCTGGTGGGCGTCCCCTCACGGCCCATCTCCTGGGGCGCCGCCCCTTCTCCCCGGTCCTCTCGCTCGGCTTTGGTTCCTGACAGCCTTTCTCTTGGTGCAGATGTGGAGGTGGACGTGGACGAACTGAACCAGGAGCAGGTGGCAGATCTCAACAAACAGGCCACAACCTATGGCATGGCCGACGGCGACTTTGTCAGGTGAGGCCTGCTGGCTGGTTCCCCTTCCTGCTCTGGACCTGGCATTTGTCATTAGCCCTGCTACCAACGGCCACTTTATTCCTGAGCACTGGTGTGCCTGGCCTCATGCCAGGGCTTCACACACACGGGCTCCTGAGCTGATGTGATGGATGCTCACGACTGGGCCTCGCCTGTGCAGAAACAGGCTGCCCCCAACTCCGTGTGACTGGCCGTCTGACCCCTAAAAGCTCCTGGGGATCCTGGGCCTGGTGGACAGCGCCCTCTGGTGGAGCGGCTTCACTCACAGCGTCACTCACACTTGCCGATGGAGCCTCTTCCCTGAGGCCCACCCCAACCCCTTACAAGTCACATAGAACTGTCCCAGCGAGTCTGAGTCCAAATCCCCCTGTCTGAACACAGCAGCCTCTGCCCAGAGCCCTCCATGACCACCTTGGCACTTGGGCAGCTGGAGTCTTCACCACAGCCACACAGTCCTACCTGCCTGGTCCTCTGCCCTTCTTCCCACACACACCCTGTCCCTGCCCAGCCTCTGTGCTGTTGGCTCTGCTGGCCTCTGAGTTGCTTCCTCCCCAGGGCTGCTGCTTAGCTCAGCCTTTCTCTCTGTGGCTTCCCTGACCTCCCTGTTGAAAGCTGTAGCAACTTCTGCCAGTTCCCTGGCACTTCCTCCCCCTTCTACAGTCAAGGTTGTCACCATCTGACCTGCTACCTTGGTCATTGTCTTGCCCCCAGAATGTAAGCCCATGAGGGCGAGGATTTTTGCTTGTTTGTTTTCAGTGCTGAATCCACAATATATAAAATACCATTTGCGTGTAGTAGGAGCTCAATAATAGTGCTGAACGAGTGAGAGATCCCAGGATGGCATGGGATCCCTCGCCTCCTGCGATGACCCTGCTTGTGGCCCGCCCGCTCCTCCATTGTCACCCTCCTCTCCCTCTGCAGGATGCTCCGGAAAGACAAGGAGGAGGCGGAGGCGATCAAACATGCCAAGGCCCTTGAGGAAGAGAAGGCCATGTACTCGGTGAGGGCCGGGCCAGGTGGGGGCCGGGGTGAGCGCCAGGGGGGCACAACCCTCACCGGCCCGGTGCCCACCCTACTCCAGGGCCGTCGCTCCCGGCGCCAGCGGAGGGAGTTCCGGGAGAAGCGACTGAGGGGCCGCAAGATCAGCCCCCCCAGGTAGGTTGGGTTCTCCCCTGTGCCCCTGCCCCGCCCGCCTCACTCTCTCAGCGTTCTGGGGGAGGGGCTGGGGCTCACGGAGACTCTTCGGGGACACGCTTGCTTTTGCGGACAGAGTCCTCCCAGCACGGCAGTAGACGGGGAAGACTTCGGGTAGGAGCGGCTGAGGGCCTGTGGACACCGTGCCCTGCCGGCCCCACCCCGTACCCTGCTGGGCTTGGGAATCTTGCCAGGCGTCCCAGGCACCTGTGGGGAGGTGGGGTGGAGTAGCTGATGCGCTGCGGGCAGAGTGGGGGGGGCAGGCCTGTCCCTGAAGTTCTGTCCCTGGTTCTCCTGGGCTGTGTCTTTGTCAGCTTTGGGGCAGGTGACTTCTCCCGACCTTCGGTTTCCTCCTTTGGAAAAGAGAACCGTCACTTCCCAGGATTGGGGGCGAGCCAGTGCCCACTTTGAGGCCTGGGGCAGGTTTGGATGAGGTGGTCTGTGGGGGGGAGTGCAGAGAGCCCGCCTAGGTCAAGCGGCCTTGGGACGAGCCTGCTGTGGCCTTGTAACCCTGGAGGCCGTGGACAAACCCACGCCACTTTTTGCACTGTGTCCTGTGGTCAGAGAGGGTACTAGAGAGGGGCTGTGAGGGTTAGGCAGCCTGTGTGGGCTCAGGGCTGGTGTGGAGTCAGGAAAGGCCTCCTGACTAAGCTGCACGGGTTCTTGCTGTCGGCATTCTCCCCTAGAAGTGCGGGGCAGTGCAGGGCCTGTGCGCCCAGTGCCACAGGGCCTGGCTGTGAATCCTAGCTCTTTAGGAGCTGTGTGACGCTGAGTAAGTGACTCACTCTCTCTGGGCCTCAGTTTCTTCTGCTGTGACGTGTGAATGATCAGAGTACCCGTGTCAGAGTTGTCGTGAAGAGCAGTCGAGGGAGCTCTTTGAGTTTTACTGTCGTCATTAATGAGCCAGGACCCAGTGAGCAGAACCAAGGACTTGGAGTGGCAGGAGGGACACTTCAGTCTGGGGTCTGTAGCCCAAGCAGGACCGAGGCTGCTGAAGTCCTTGTTGCCCAGGGTCAGGAGGGGCCTGGGACATTGTTTGTGGTGTGCGGCCGAGGTTCAGGCTTTGGACAGATCTGAGGTGAGGTGGGCAGAGGGATCAAGATAGGGCTTGGAACCTGGTCGCAGCCCCCTCCTCACGGGGCCCAGTACCTGGCCTCGAGCGCCTCGGTTGGGAGTAGGCGCGATTCCGTACCCACTCACATGCTCAGTCCTGCTTGTCCCACCCCGTTCTTTCCACAGCTATGCCCGCCGAGACAGCCCCACCTACGACCCCTATAAGCGGTGAGTTTCCAGGGCCCAAGGAGGGGCAGGGCTGGGGGGTGCCCTGAAGGCTGCCCTGCACCTGGTGTCACCTGTGGGTCTGAATCATTTTCTGTTTTCCAGAGTAGGTTACTCTGCTTTCCCAGTTTTTTTCTTTTAAATGTGAAGTCTCTTTAATTTTCTGATTTAAACGCGATGTGGTTGTTAGAAATGACCAGGCGTCATAGAAAGGCCCAACATAGAAATTAAAAGTTTCTTTGATCTAAACTCCCAGAAATAGCAGTGAGAAGTAGTGTGCAGAAGGGCCCGGCCTTGCCCATGTGTGTCTCCAGGGCGTGGGAGTGCTTGGGGCGGGCCCTTGAGGGTGGACGGACATCAGTCTGACCCCCATGCGCTTCTTGGGGTACACAGGCAGGGACCCGGCTCTCTGGGCTCACGGAAGAACGGGTAAGGTGAGGCAGATGCCTTTCGAGGCAGGAACAAGGTCAGCCACGGGCAAGCGCTCCGTACGGGGGAGCTCTCCGGGCCGTGGGTAGTCGTCCCTGTAACAGTGGCAGCGAACCACACTGAACGTGTTAGAACTTGTCTGAAAGCTGCGTTGACGAGACCTTTCTAATCTGCTCATCCCTTTTACTGGTTCCATAAGATCAGTCGTTTTTCCATCCCTCGCTTTCTTGCTCGTGCTGAGGAGGATGCGTGGCTGGGAGTCCGGGCCTCGCGGAGCTGGGTGCCCTCTTGCCCTCGGCCCTGTGCCTTGGTGCTGGGTATCCCGCGCTGATCCGCGCCGCCCCGGCCTCCTGTGTGGTCCTGTGCAGTGTTTGTTTAGCCAGGGGGCTCCTGGGCAGCCTGGCACTCAAGCCCCCTCCTCCCTGCCCTGTAGGTCGCCCTCAGAATCCAGCTCCGAGTCCCGCTCCCGCTCCCGCTCCCCGACCCCCGGCCGCGAGGAGAAGATCACGTTCATCACCAGTTTTGGGGGCAGCGATGAGGAGGCGGCCGCGGCAGCAGCTGCGGCCGCGGCGGCGGGGGCCACCACAGGGAAGCCCCCCGCGCCCCCCCAGCCCGGCGGCCCCGCACCGGGACGTAATGCCAGCGCCCGGTCGGTAACGCTCACGCTGCCCGTCCTACGCCCCCGGCCACCATGGGGGGGACCCAGGGCAGTGGGGGGCCACGGCCCAGGCCCACGCTGACCGGCCCTCCGTGCCCCGCCTGCAGCCGCCGCTCCTCCTCCTCCTCCTCCTCCTCTTCTTCTGCCTCGAGGACCTCCAGCTCCCGCTCCAGCTCCCGCTCCAGCTCCCGCTCCCGCCGTGGCGGGGGCTACTACCGTTCTGGCTGCCCCGCCCGCTCCCGCTCCCGCTCCTGGTCCCGCTCCCGCTCCCGCTCCCGGCGCTACTCTCGGTCCCGTAGCCGTGGCCGGCGGCACTCAGGCGGGGGCTCCCGAGACGGACACCGGTACTCCCGCTCACCCGGCCGGCGCGGTGCTTACGGGCCCCGGCGCAGAAGCAGGTGCGTGGGGCTGTGTGTGTGTGGGGGGGGAGACCTGGGGGTGAGCGCGGCCCGATGTCAGGGAGACCAGACTCTAGGGGACCAGGCCACTGCCTTTTCATGAGGAAGCACTTGGTTTGCAGGGGGAGGCGTGTGCGCGTGTGCCGTATGTTCTCTGTGTGCGGTGACGTGGGATAGAGCATAGCCACATTCTCAGGGATCCAATGGGGACAGGAGACTGAGCTGCTCCTCCCCCGGGGAGTTCCCAGGCCGTTTGGGGGTGGGGGGATTGCACGTGGAGCAGCACGTGGGCATTCCAGGGCGTCCTATGATTTGCAGTGGGGTCTGGCCGGCCATCGGGGCTGGGCTGCTCTGGGTAGGGAGGCGCTGCAGACGGGGCAGGAAGCGGAGCGCCTGGGGCCTGGGATGTCCTTCTTGGGCCCTGGGCTGGTGGGATCAGGGCCACCTGTGTGAAGGCAGCGTGGCTTGGCCTCTGACCGTAAATCCCGGCCCTGCTCGTAAGCTTTAGGGGCTTCGTATTTCTCACCTGTACGATCAGGAGAGCGTCAGTCTCACCAAGTCGGTGGGACGGTGTGACAGGTAACGCAGGGGACTGCTCCGTTCGGGGCCTGGCGTTGGCGGGGGTGCTCCTTCTGTCAGCACCGTCACCTGTCCTGCGGCGTGCGTCTCTGCGTTCTCTGGGGTCCGACATAAAGGGGCCAAGTGGGCCCTGGCGGACTGGGGCGCAGGCGTCTGGCGAGTCGGGTTGTTGGCTGTGCAGCGGCGGGCCCAGCGTTGTTCTGTCCCAGGGTTTCTCAAGAGAAGTCGGGTGTCGGGGTTTTTAAAGGGTAGGTGGCTTTCTCAGTACTGCCGGCGCATGTGAGTTCCGTGAAAACTTGGACAGTCCTGACACCGTCAGAGTGTAGGTAGATGTGGCTTCCAGGTGGTTCCTTGGAGCCTGACCCAGGGTTGCCACGGGAGAGAGGCGGGGTGGAGGGAGGGGGCCTGGCCAGCCTGAGGGGGAGCCCTCGCTGGGGAGCCCCCAGGGGCCTGAGCAGAGGAAGGATGGGGCTGCGCATCCCCGGCTTGGGTCTTGTGGGATCTCTGCTATGGACTGGTGGGGGGAGTGGGCAAGCGGGTAGGGGGGTGCTGCGGATGTAGATGAGGTCACAGCCCCTGGGTGCCCAGAGCTGGGCACAGTGAGTAAAGGGGGGAGCTGGCCAGCCTTGCCCCAGAGGTCACCTCCCAGGAAGCGGGCGAAAAGGTGTGTCACGAGTGACAGGTGAAGCGCCGTTTCTGGGTGGCCGTGTCTGGAGGGTGGTCTCTATGTAGACGGCGGGCAAGGCCAGGGGGCAGCCGAGGAGAAGGCGGCCTGGGCGAAGCGGCTCATCCCGTTGGACCTNCTCGGAGCCGCAGCCCCAGCCCAAGCCGCAGCCGTAGCCCGAGCCGTAGCCGCAGCCGCAGCCAGAGCCACTCGCCATCGCCCCCCAGGGAGAAGCCGACCAGGCCGGCGGCGTCCCCTGCTGTGGGCGAGAAGCTGAAAAAGTAAGCAGGGGCAGGTGGCTGGCAGGAGGCCCTTGTCAGCCTCGGCTGAGGTGGCTGAGCTCCACCCTTGTGCGTCTGAAGTGAGCTCAGTCCTGCCTTGGGAGGTCAGAGGGGACACGGCCCCGACTTGGGAAGGTAGATCGGGGAGATTCTGAGGAGCCGCGGCCCTACCGTGGCTGAGTGTTCAGGGGGCACAGCCTTGTCTTGAGAGATCCGAGGGGCACAGTCCCTCCTTGGGGGTGTCCGAGGCCCACCGCCCTCAGGCAGGACCGAGGTTGCTTGGGGCCAGAGGTGGCAGCCGCCCTTTCCTCCTCCCAGGACCGAGCCTGCCGCTGGTAAAGAGACAGGAGCTGCCAAAGTCAGTAAGAATTTGGAACTCGCCCGTCTAACTCCCGCCAGCAGCAGTGCCCGAGAGCTGGGCCCGGTGGGCCTGCAGGGGGGCCCGGGGGGGCCGGGAGACCCAGCCCTGGGGTTGAAGCGGGCTGGGAGCGCTCCGCCCCGTGAGATCTGCGTCCCCCTCCCCTCCTCGCTGTTCTGCGGGGCTCCAGCTGTCCCCGGCCTCCCAGACCCTCGTGGCGGGCACCTGCGTCCTGTCCCTCCTCCCCACGTGCCCCCACAAGTCCCAGGCTCTTGGATGAGGTGGGTGGTGGGAGCTCANGGTGGTGGGAGCTCTGGGCACCCACCCCCTCTCCCGCCTCTTCTCCCCCTTCCCCAGCCCAAGCTGACGCCGCAGGAGAAGCTGAAGCTGAGGATGCAGAAAGCACTGAACAGGCAGTGTACGTCCCCCAGCCCTCCTTCCGGCCTGTGGGCGGGGGCGGGGGGCCCTGCCCTTCCCTGCACGGGCGGCGGCGGCGGCATGTGTCCTGCCACCACGCTGCGGGGCCTCGGCTGTCTGGTCGTTGCCTCTCTGGGCCCAGCTTTGGCTTCGGGAAGGAGGGGCTCCTGAGGGCGCTCCTCAGCGCTCGTGTCCCTCCTTCTCCANCTCCGAGCCATGGCCCGCAAGATCCGCATGAAGTAAGACCATCGCGCTCCCCACGCCTCCGTCACAGCTGCCCGCTTGTGCGCTGCGTGGCGCCCCCCGCCCCCGGCCCCCAGTTAGAGCCCTGTGGTCCGCACCGCCCTCGAGGTGGAAGACACGAGGTGGAAGACACAGTGCCCGCTGGCCCTCGGTGTCCTCCGCGGCTCAGCTTGTGTGCTGCGCCTGCCGCACCTCCCCCGGCCCTGCGGGCCCCCCAGCGTGGGGCCTCTGCCCTCCTCTCCCCGGCTTCACTCGGGGGCACCTCCCTGACCGTCCTGTCCACGGTAGCGCCCCAGAATGTTCCCTCCATCCTCCAAGCCTGCCATGTTTCCTTCAGAGCACCAACCCCCACCCGGCGCGCACCGTTTTGTTTCCTTGCTTCGTGTTGACGTCCCTCGGGGGGAGGAGAGGACGGGTTCGGCGCCGGGTCCCCACTGTGCGCTCAGCCCCCAGAGCGTGCAAGTGGCGCTTAGTAAAAGCCAGCCCCGTGGTGGGTTCCTCCTCTCCTGTTTCCCAGCTCTTCACTGCAAAGCGGACAGGCCCCAGACCTGGGTCAGACCGACGTGAAGTCGGGTCCCAGCTCTGCCTCTGTGACTGTGTGGCCCCAGGGGCAGTCACCGGCCCTCTCGAGCCTCGCTCCGAGTGCTTTTCCATTTATGTATTTATTTATTATCGAGAGAGAGGGAGGGTAAACACAAGCAGGGGAGGGGCAGAGAGAGAGGGAGACACACAATCTGGAGCAAGCTCTGGGCTCTGAGCTGTCAGCACAGAGACCCACACGGGGCTCGAACCCACAAACCACAAGATCATGACCTGAGCCAAAGTCAGATGCTTAATTCAGCCATCCAGCTGTCCCCTCCTTTTTTTTAATGTGTATGTTTTGTTTTGTTTTTTAATTTTTTTTTTCCATTTAAAACCTCATTTTATACTTTGCAGCCAGGACAGATTTTGGTGACGACCTGACAGGGTAGCTCAGGGATTAGTGCTCAGAAAGTGTAGACCCACTCGCTCCGGGCCGGCGGGCCGAACTGGAGATCTGCGTGCTGTGTTGGCACGGAGGAGGGCCCATCGGTGGCAGGGCCACATCAATGATTGCTTGATTTTTCTGGTTCCACTTGTACTTGATGTGGGTCCTCAGGCCAGCAGCTTCACCCCTCTGAGCAGGGACTGTCCTCCCCGCTCCTGGGGACCTGGCCATAGGGCTTCCAGCGCAGCGCCTAGCATGTCAGAAGGCTGCTTGTTCTGTTTGCCACTGTGGCTTGCTTTCTGCACACCCATCGTGTGGTGGGTCTCTGGGGGTGCCGCCTGCTCCCGTCGGGCGGGGAAGCAGAGCGCCTGGGCACTCGGCACTGGGGCCAGTCTGGTCTGAGTTCTGATCCCGCCTCTGCTGTCTGCCGGCTGTGGACCTTTTTCCTGCCTGGGCCTCGGTTCTGCTCTCCTGCTAAATGGGGACGGAACAGTTGTCCCTCCCTGCGTGCTTGGGCGGGTTCACTGACCTCAGGGCCAGGCAAGTAGAAGTACAGCCCTCGGGGTTCTGTGTCCCAGACGCTCTGCCGAAGGCCAACGAAGCACCTAGCGTGCGCGTCCCGGCCTGAGACCACCTGAACCCACAGGAAACGACCAGACCTCCTGGCCCTTCTGCTCGTGTGCCCCGCGGGCCTCCCAGGCCTGGCCCTGCCCCGCCTCTTCCCTCTGAGCCCAGCGCTCTGCTTCCCGCGCCCGGACGGCGGCGGTACCTGCCCTTGCGTTTGCTCTGCCCTCTGCCCTTGGACTGGGATGTTGGAAGCACCTGCCCTGGGCAGGCAGCCCAGCCCGCCCTCAAGTTCAGGGTTCTTGCTCAGGCCTTTCCCTGGGTTGCCTCCCTTTCCCCTGCAGGGAGCGGGAACGCAGAGAGAAGGAGAGAGAAGAATGGGAACGCCAGTACAGCCGGCAGAGCCGCTCGCCCTCCCCCCGTTACAGTGAGTGTCCCCCGAGTGTCCCCACCGCCTCGGCCTGGAGCCCACCCTGGACCCCTGTCCCTGGGCATTTGCTGTGTTCTCTTTTCTTTCCAGGTCGAGAATACAGCTCTTCCCGAAGGTAAGCGAGCCAGCCCCGCTCCCCAGAACGTCACGTGGTCGCCGCCTTGATCCTTCCGTCCCCTCCCTGTACTCCCCCCCCCCCCCACCNTGGGCCCATAGCATCCCTCCCTCCGCAGCTCACTCTTGTCACCGGCGCCCCAGCCGTCACAGGCGCATGTGTGTGCACAGCGTGGCTGCTTCCACCCAGCCTCACAAGGACCCTCTTTTCTCTCTCCAGGCGCTCAAGGTCGCGATCTCGAAGTCCCCATTACCGACATTAGGCAGAGTGGGGAGGGGCAGGGGGCTGGGGGGGGNATCTCTAATGAAATAAAATCATTCTCTATTTAATTCCCTTTACCTGGCCTCGGTGTCATCTGTGTGGTCAGTGTCCAGCTACCAGGGACGGCTGGGAGGAAGCCGGCTGGGTCCAGGGACAGGAGCCAACACCCGGAGCCCACGTGGCAAGTCCTGCCCTGCCCGGGTGCCTCGGGGGAGCGCTCTTGCTGCGGGCCCGTGGGGGCAGGGGCACGATCGGTGGGGACCCGTGGGGAGGGGCCTGGGACCGGGCCTGTGGAGGACACGCCAGGACTTTGCCCGGGGGCCTCTGGTGACAGGTCCGGGCCTCTCCCCGCCCTCGCCTCGGCCCCTGCCCTGGCCTCGCCCACACCGGGAACCGGGAGCGCGGCTTTCCGTGCCAGTCTTGCTGTGCCCGGGGCGCTGGGGGCCGGCCTTTCCCCTCACCCCCTCACTGCAAACCGGTCTGTCCAGCCGTCCACCCCAAGCAGGGAAGCCTCCCGCCCCACCTCAGACACCCCAAGAAAGCCAGAGTCCAGACGCGTGTGTTCCGGGCGGGAGGGTTTACTCGCAGCAGAGCAAGGACAAGGTCGGCGGGAGCAGTAACGGTGGTACCAGGGGCCGCGGCAAGGGCGTTCCCTCCCGCGCCTCAGGCGTCCCCGGCCACCTCGGGGTGCTTCTGCCGCAGGTGTTTGTCCAGGGTGGCTCGCAGGCCGAAGGGCACACAGCAGTGGGGACACTCGAAGCGGGTGCTGCCGGGCCCCAGGCCGTGCATGCGGCGGTGGCGGTTGAGCTTGCTGCTCTGGGCACAGGCATAGGGGCAGAGCTCACACGTGTAGGGCCGCTCGCCCGTGTGCGAGCGCCGGTGCACCGTCAGGTTGCTGCTGTTGGTGAAGTGCTTCCCGCAGAACTCGCAGCTGCCGCCGGGCCCGCGGCTCTTGACCGCCGGCTTCGGCATCTTCTTCGGGGACATCTGATTCTTCGCAGGTTCAGTTCTCTGTTCCTTGGCTGTGGCCTCCCAGCTGGCCCCGC
>NW_027533260.1:5313511-5315805 GCF_008692635.1 Crocuta crocuta | reverse complement strand
GGACACTGGTCGCAGGCGTAGGGCCGCTCGCCCGTGTGTGAGCGCATGTGCACTTTGAGATTGCTGAAGGAGCTGAGGGTCTTGGCGCACACTGGGCAGGTGGGGCTCCGCCGGGCGGGGACACTCACCCGCGGGCCCCGGGCCTCAGCTTCTGGCTCCACCACGGCCGCCACGGCAGCGGCCACCTCCGCCAGGCCCAGCAGCGGGCTCTCCGGGGCCTCAGGTTCCGTCTGGTAGATGGACAGCCCGTGGTCCCACTGGGCGTGGCGCAGCAGCTTCCAGGCCCCCGAGAACTGTCTTCCGCAGCGGAGGCAGCCCAAGGCCGTGGGCTCCCTGCGTTCTGCAACGGGAGAAGGAAGGGCCTGCTGTTAGAGAGGTGGACAGAAGCGACGGTCGCCACCCACACCTGCCAGCTGGGCACCTTCCGCGGGAAAGGCTCCATTCCAGGGGCTGAGAAGACCCCCCCCCTCCCCCAAGTTGATGCTCCGAGGCAGGCGGGCCAAACCTGCCAAGTGGACGATGAATTCCTGAGGGTTCTTTTTGTGTTTGAAAGTCCTCACAAGAAAAGTTAAAGCAGGGTGATGGGTGGGGGCGGGGAGGGCTCTTCTATACTGGGGAATCAGGAAGGGAGAAGGGGCAAAGCCTTTTCCCCAAGCTCACAAGCCTGGAAGGGTGGAGTTGGGGTTTCAACCCAGAAACCTGGAGAGTGGGAGATGAATTAAAAAAAAAAAAAAAAAATTTGCTTAATACAGCTTTTGATTACCGAGCGGGTTTCTGTGCCCGGGCCCCAAGTTCATGGGTTCCATGCAAGGTCTCCTATTCCCTGTCTTACAGAAGAGGGGACGGAGGGGGGTGCAGATGCAGCCACCTAGAGCCTGGCGGGGTGAGTTAGGTCCCCCTCCCTCTGCGTGGACCCCGAATTAAGAGCCCTCTAAATTGGCTGTTTTCTCTAGACCCTCTGAGTACTATCAGTAAAGTACTTTACTTTTCAAGTTCTCGACAGTCTCGGATGGGGTGGCTTTCCTAACGCAATGCCAGGGTCAGGAGCACAGATGGGGGCTGGAAAGCGTCAGCCTGGCCTGACTCCCACCTAGTTCTTAGGCTCCCTAGCCGTGTGACCTTGGCCAAGAACCGCTCCTCTTGGGCTCTCAGCTCTCATTTGTTAGAACACAGAGACTAACCTTTTAGGGGTGTTGTGACGTTGAATGAAGAAGAACTGAGAGTCTCGGCCCATGTAAACCCTCAGTAAACATGAACTACACCCACGTGGCTGGGGTGCCCACACTCCACCGAGTCCAAGCACCTGGGAGTGTTCCAGGGACTCCANCACAAGGGCCAGGGGATGGAAATGTGTAGGTTTAGAGGAGCCCCACAGCCTGTGACGACCAAAAGCTTCCTGGGACTCTAGAACCACGTTAAGGCTTTCATTCCCTTTGAAGAGCAGGAACCCAGGTGTCCAGCCACCCAGGACCTGGCCCAAACCAGGGGCTTCCCGGCGGGCAGGGCTGGGAGATTCCATCAGAGAGGGAAGCCAGAAGCCCCTTCCTGGGCTCCGGGCAAATGCCCCAGCACCTCAACCAGCAGTAGTAATAAAGAGGTGGGAGGGGGTGGCCACAGGCGCTTGGAGCTGGTCTCAGCCTCCCCTCCCCCAGGCGGCTGCCCTCCCCAGAGGTCCCTCTACTGCCACACTGGTCCAGCCACCTGGCCAGTTATTTCTGGCCAAGGGGAAGGAGAAGTGAAACCAGATTGGGGGTGTGTGTGTGGCAAATCCCCAGACCAGTCTTCAGGGGCTGGCCACACCCTATGGGCNGCCCCAGGACAGGGCAGGCCCTGGCCACGCCCAGGCTGCACCCGATGGGGAGCGAGAAAGGGGAAGTAGTGCTCACTGCCCCGCCTGTCCAGTTCAGCCCCTTCTCCCACAGGAAGCCAGGCCCTTGAACTTGAGAGGGGGACTGCATCCCGGCTTGACTCACCTGAGCCCTGGCCGGGGCTGGGGCCTCTGAAAAGCTGACAGTCCAGCTTTTTGTGGTCCATGAAAGCAGTGATGGCCTCCAAGGGAAAAGTCTGCAGGCAGCGGCCGCAGGTCAACAGATCTGGGTGTTTGTCGGTCCAGGGCTGGCGGTCTGCTGGGAGGAAGCGGGTGGTGAGCGTCGGGTGGGGCCCGGATGGGGGCTGGGGGTTCTGAGGGAGAGGGAAACCCCGAAGGTCAGAATGGGGGCTGGAGGCCAGGACCAGGCAAGGGAAATAAGGCAGGGCCGGGGGTCGGGGTTCGGTGCCCGGTGCCCAGAGGGCCT
>NW_027533260.1:5313117-5313351 GCF_008692635.1 Crocuta crocuta | reverse complement strand
TGGGCACTTCCTTCAGGGAGAAGGGCCCCAGCCCCGGGGCCTGTAGGGGCCGCACGTCTGGCTCCGGCTTCATTTCGATGACGAGGTCCGGCATCTCCATCTCGTCGTCTGTGTTGGCGGCGGGCTCGGGGTCTACTCTGCGGGGCATGCAGCCGGCCTTGCGGCGGGACATGAGTCGCGGGCCAGGCGGGCTGGCGAGCGGGCGGGCGGGCGGGCGGAGGGCGCGCGGGCGGC
>NW_027533260.1:5310145-5313068 GCF_008692635.1 Crocuta crocuta | reverse complement strand
CCCCCTGGGGCGGGAGGGGGGAGGCGAGGACGGGGCGGCCCCGCAGGGGCCTGGGCGGCCGCCAACCTCGATCAAAGCCGAGCCCACTGCATTTTCTTAGCGACCGAACCTTAATGCCGCCGGGGTCACACACGACCGTGCGCACAACGCCTGTTCCTGATTCCTTTTTAGGGCCGGTGAAACTGAGGCACAGGGTGCCTACACGCACCCCAGGGAGAGAACACGGCGGGGGCCACGTTTCTTACTTCAGCCTGAGAATAATTCAGTCTATTCTTTTAAATGCATTACAATAAAAATTCAGGAGGCCAACATTTATTGAGCACTTACTGTGCACTAGGTTCTAAGTACTGAGGATATGGCGGCGAACAGGACAGACAATAATCTCTATCTTCATTCAGTGTATTTATTGGGGGGGGGNTCTCCCTGTCTGCCACCTGTTATCCCCTTATCCTTATTTTATTTTCTTTTGTATCACTCATCACAAGCCGCGCAGGACCTTGGATTTGCTGGATCTTGTATTTGTTGATGTATTTGCTCATGGATGTACCCTCTTGGGCCCCTCCCAGCCCTCCCAGAATGTAGGTTCGAGAGGGCATGACTCAAGTCAGGCTCGTTCACATTACCGAGCACATTTTTTCTTCTTTTTCTTTCTTTCTTTCTCTCTCTCTCTTTCCNCGAATAACAACGACGACGAGGATAACAGTAACAACGGCAGCGGCAGCAGTTCGGACTCCCCGCCTCGGTGGGACGGAGTCGCCTGCCTGATCTGCGCCGGGAGGACACCCCACCCGGGCCGAGTGCGGAATGGACGCCTGGGGGCCGGGAGGACCTACTTAGTATAAGAAAAGGCTAGCTGTGGGTGGCCAGGGCGGAATTGAAAGGAAACTGACCAGCCCTGGGGCCGGAGGGGAGGGGAAGGATTCCGTGCTTGAGGTTCTCACCCCGTCGGGAGGCTCCATTTTAACTCATTTGCATCCCTCAGGGCCACCCCTGGGGTGTGTGTGGACGTGTCCGCACCGTGGCTCATTAGCGAAGGTCTGGGGTCTTCACTTGGACTAGTTCCTGGTAGTAACTCGGCTAGTTCCTTACCCCGGCTGCTGACGGGTTAACTGTTTGTCCATCGAACTGATTGATTCCCATTTTCTTGGAAGTCAGCACGGAAGCCCCAAGAAGGGAGGCCTGTGACTCTCCTGACCTTGTCCATGACCTCAGTGATGGGGTCTGGAGTCCTAACTATGCAAGTGGTGGTGGCGGGGGAGGGGTTGGACATTTTCTTGAAATCTTTAGACAGGAAATTCTTGGCTTAGAGGATAAAGGATTCTGGGGCCTGACCACCAGGGAGAGGGGATAATGTGTGCTTGGACACGCCCTACCTGACCTTTCTTAAACCAGTTTCTTATCAGGTCACACCTTGCTTCCAAAAGCTCTGATGGCTCTCCTGTGCTGACCCTGCCCGGTGGAGAGCAGGGGTGATGGCCCCGGGGGTCTGTTGTCCAACCCGGGACGACCTGGGCTCCTTCCCTTTTCCTGCCACTCACCAGCTTGCACCCAGTAAACGCTTTGGGAGATCCCAGTGCCTGGTTTCCTCTTCAGGAAAGCGAGGACTGCATGGTATGGCCCAGTCTCCGCTTGTTTTCCCTTAGTGGAGAAAACAGATCTGCGCACCAATCCACCCTTTTGTTTGATCTAGAGATTTCATATAACTTGTGGCCATTTGCTTAATTCCCATTAGTCCTGTAGAACGTCCCAGCCGGACAGACTAGGGTGTATCTCTTAAATCTTTCAAGCAAGTGTTCTTCTAGGTTGGCTGAAAGCCCTGGGGGCTGATGACCCTTGGCTAAGCTTGGAGTGCAAGGGCAGTGGTCAGATAAATTAGAAAGTGTGTGTATCCCTTAATCCCGTCAACCGCGGTCAAATAAAGGAAATGTACACCTGAAACTAACATAATAGTGTGTGTCAACTAACAGATCAAAAACGTGGGGTCCCTGGGTGGCTCAGCTGGTTGAACGCCCTGACTGTGGCCTCATGTCATGATCTCACCGATCGTGGGTTCGAGCGCCACATCGCTCTTTGAATTCTCTGTCTCTCTTTCTCTACCCCTTCCCCATTTGCGCGCACACGCTCTCTCTCAAAAATAAACATTAAACAGGGGCGCCTGGGTGGCTTAGTCGGTTAAGCGTCCGGCTTTCGCTTAGGTCATGATCTCACGGCTCGTGGGTTTCAGCCCCGCGTCGGGCTCTGTGTTGACTGCCAGCTCAGAGCCTGGAGCCTGTTTCAGTCTGTGACTCCCTCTCTCTCTGACCCTCCCCTGCTCACGCTGTCTCTCTCTCTCTCCTAGAAATAAATAAAAATATTAAAAAAATAAATAAATAAACATTAAACAATAAATAAAAACGTAAAAAAGAAGAAGAAAGTGTATATATCCCATAAATCCCATTTGCTGTTTTCTCCGTCCGGCAGAAACGTGGAGTCTGCCCGCCTTCTGCTTTTTCCCTCAGTCCATCAACAGATGGTGAGGGCTCTCAACCTTCAACACAAGCCCTCATCTGACCCTTGTCCCCCACTCCCACAGCCCCCACCCTGTCCCAGGCACCCTCATCCTCTGCCCCTCCTGGCCCATCGAGGTCCCCTCGTCCCTCACAGTACACGCCCCTGCACAGCAGGCAGAGAGATCATGTGAAAATTGAAGCCAGGTCCTGCCCCTCCCCTGCCCAGAACCACCCCAAGGCTCTTGTCTCCTCAGAGTAGCCAGCCAGGCGGTCTCACCTTAGTCTTCAGGGCCCCTCCTTGCGCAATCTGGCCCTGTTCCCACCTCCTCCACGCTGGCCTCCTTGCTTTGCCTCAAAGTCATCCTTCCGCTGGCTTTGTATTTGCTGTTCCCACTGACGGGAATGCTGTGTTCCGCGCCCCCCCCCCCCCAATC
>NW_027533260.1:5308288-5310132 GCF_008692635.1 Crocuta crocuta | reverse complement strand
CCCCCCCCCCCCCCCCCCCCCCCCCCCCCCCCCCCCCCCCCCCCCCCCCTCTCTCTATATGGCTCAGTTCCTTATTTCATTTCGGTCTGCTCAAATACAACACCCGTCCTGGCCAGCTATCTCTTGCTCCCCGGCTGGGCCAGGCAGCCCCTCTGGACACCTGAGGCCCCCGCCTCCTTCCCTCCAGCCCTGGTCTGTGTCACCCGCTGGACTGTGAGACAGGACCTCACCGCCCTGTCCCTGGCACCACGTCACGTGGGCCGGGCCCCCGAGCATGCACTTGGATAATGTGGATGGGTGAGGCTTTTCATTCCCTTCAACAAACATTTACCGAGCTCCCCCTGTTTGCCAGGCCCTGGGTGGGGCTGGGGGGGGGGTGACATATTGGACGTGTCCTTTCTCGCAACAAGTCTCACGTTCTGTGGCAGACAGACGGCACAAAAGTTTCAGTAAGTGCATATTGTCAGGGGGTGTAGCGCCCGTGCAGAAGAGGTCATTCAGGCCGCAGGGGCTGCTGTTTTCCTCCCTGTAGACGTGGTGCTTGAGCAAGCGACCCGAGTCAAGTGCACGAGGAAGGTGAGCCATGTCTCCGGAAACGCAGAAGTCCCGCATCTGGAAGAGGGTTCCCGGCTCTAAGAACAGCACGGGCCCTGGCGCAGGAATGTGCCTGATACATTCAGGGACTCACAGCAGTGAGCGAGGGAGGGAAGGGGCGTGGGGTCAGAGACATGGTGGGGCTTTGCAGCCATCATGAGGACTTGGGCTTGTTGCTCTTGGGGATGTGGGAGCCACGGGAGGGCTCTGAGCCCAGGAGGGGTGCGGCCGGACTTCGTTCTAACAGGATCCCTCTGGGGCGCCTGGGTGGCTTAGTTGCTTAAGCGTCCAGCTTTCGCTTAGGTCATGATCTCGCGGTTCGTGGGTTCGAGCCCCGCGTCGGGCTCTGTGCTGACTGCCAGCTCGGAGCCTGGAGCCTGTTTCAGTCTGTGACTCCCTCTCTCTCTGACCCTCCCCTGCTCACGCTGTCTCTCTCTCTCTCTCTCTCTCCTAGAAATAAAATAAAAATAAAAAAAAAAAACCAGGATCCCTCTGACAGCTGGGTCTGGGTAGGGATCAGACTGTAGGAAGCTGTAGCCCAGAGGGAAGGTGATGGCGGCTGGACCAAGGAGGAGGTGGTGTGGGGGCGGGGGCGGGAGTGGAGGTGAAAGGATNNNNTACCGATGGATTAAATGTGAGTAGCAGAGAAAGGGAGGAGGGGTCCTGTGTGCTGTGGGATGGCCTTTGTGTGACCACCAATTGGCGCCTGAAAGGGTCTTCTTCCAGCCGCCCTAGGAAGTCTAAGTCTTTTTTTTTTTTTTCTTTTTTTGCTTCATTTTACAGATGAGGAAACGGAACAGGGAGGGTGCTTGCCGAGCTGCTGTGACCTGTCCAGATCCCTCGTAGTGAATCTGGGAGGGATACGAACCACCCTTCTCCCCGAATCCACACCTCCTTCCTCTGCGCAGTGGGGTAAGCTTATGGCCTGCCAGCCAAGAGTGCGTATTATATTTTTCCCTCTAAGTTTTTTATATTGCTTATTTTGAGAGAGAGAGAGAGAGAGCAGGAGCAGGGGTGGGGCAGAGAGAGAGGGAGAGGGAATCCCAAGCAGGCTCTCTGCCCCGATGCGGGGCTTGAACTTGAGAACTGTGAGATCACGACCTGAGTTGACATCAAGAGTTGGGACAAAGGGCCCCTGTCTGGCTCAGTTGGTTAAGCATCTGACTTCGGCTCAGGTCATGATCTTTTTTTTTTTATAATTATTTTTTTTAATGTTTTTTTAAAATTTATTTCTAGGAGAGAGAGAGAGA
>NW_027533260.1:5307798-5308035 GCF_008692635.1 Crocuta crocuta | reverse complement strand
AAGCTTTACATTTTTAAGGGCTCAGAAGACTTTGAGAAATTGTTGTGGTGCATGAAATGTTATAAAATTGAAATTTCAGTGTCCCAAAAAGTAAGGTTTTTTTGTTGTTGTTGTTGTTGTTTTGTTTTTTTATGTCTTTATTTTATTTTGAGAGACAGAGTCAGAGACTGAGCAGGGAAGGGGCAGAAAGAGAGGGAGACACAGAATCCAAAGCAGGCTCCAGGCTCTGAGCTGTCA
>NW_027533260.1:5297973-5307696 GCF_008692635.1 Crocuta crocuta | reverse complement strand
TGCCCCTGGCTCAGGTCATGATCTTACAGCTCGTGGGTTCGAGCCCCGCGTCGGGGTCTGTGCTGAAAACTTAGAGCCTAGAGCCTGCTTCGGATTCCGTGTCTCCCCCTCTCCCTGACCCTCCCCAACTCATGCTCTGTTTTTCTCTGTCTCAATAATAAAGAAAACATAAAAAAAAAAAAAGAGTCAGGACGATGAACCAACTGAGCCACGCAAGTGCCGAGNGCCAAAGTCAGACGCTTAACTGAGCCACCCAGGAGGCCCTGTGGCTGCTTTCTTGAGTCGTTGTGACGGACCCTGTGGCCCCCCAGAGCCTGAAATACGGGAGGGCCATTTACAGAGAAAATTTGCCAACTTGGTGCTAATAATGATTCAATTTGGGTCACCAGTGGGGGTGTCTGATCTGTAGGACTTCACAGCCAGTCCCTGGGGAAGGTCTGGACTGGGACAGAAAGTTTGAGGACTAGGGAAGGATGGGAGAGGAAATTCAGATTCCTGAGGGGGGAGATCTAACATTTCCATTTTCATTTAATTTAATTTTATTGTAAGTAGGCCCCGTACACAGCATTGAGATCGAGTCCCGTGTTCTGGCAACTGAGCCAGCCGGAGTCCCAGGGAATCGAACATCTTTTCAAGGACATGGAAACATTATAATATTGGCCCTTTATTTTTGAAATTAGAATTTAAAAACTACTGGCATGCCCGGGTGGCTCAGTCAGTTAAATGTCCAACTCTTAATCTCAGCTCAGGTCATGATTTCAGGGTCGTGGGTTCGAGCCCCATGTTGGGCATGGAACTCACGACCGTGAGATCAAGTCACATGCTCTATGGACTGAAGCAGCCCCTAAAGCCTTTTTATTTTCATTTTATTTCATTTCATTTATTTATTTATTTATTTATTTTTAATGTTTTATTTATTTCTGAGAGAGAGAGAGACAGCATGAGCAGGGGATGGTCAGAGAGAGAGGGAGATACAGAGTCTGAAACAGGCTCCAGGCTCTGAGCTGTCAGCACAGAGCCTGATGTGGGGCTCGAACCCACGAGCCGTGAGACCATGACCTGAGCCGAAGTCGGACGTTTAACCGACAGAGCCACCCAGGTGCCCCTAAAGCCTTTTTAATTAATTTGTTTATGTTTATTTATTTGTTTTGAGAGAGAGAGAGAGCGTGTACGCACATCATCCTGGGGAAGGAGAGAGAATCCCAAATAAGCTCTCTGCTGTCAGAGTGCAGAGCCCGACTTGGGACTTGATCCCAAGAACCCTGAGATCGTGACCTGACGCTCGACCGACTGAGCCACTCAGGCGCCCCCCTTAAAGCCTTTTTGTTTTATTTTTATTTTTTTAAAATTTTTAATGTTTTATTTATTTCTGAGAGAGAGAGAGAGACAGTGTGAGCACTGGAAGGTCAGAGAGAGAGGGAGATACAGAATCTGAAACAGGCTTCAGGCTCTGAGATCTCAGCACAGAGCCTGATGTGGGGCTTGAACCCACAAACCGTGAGATCATGACCTGAGCCGAAGCCAGACACTTAACCGACTGAGCCACCCAGGCACCCCAAAGCCTTTTTGTTTTAAAAAGTTGTCCGTATATTACAGCACTTGGCAGGCTCAGTCAGTACGGTGTACAACTCTTGACCTCAGACTTATAACTTCCAGCCTCACGCTGAGTGTAGAGATTACTTTAAAAAAAAATCTTTTTTTCAAAGTAAAAGGGGCGCCGGGTGGCTCGGTCAGTTGGGCGTCCAACTTTGGCTTGGGTCATAATCTCAAGGCGCATGGGTTTGAACCCTGCGTTGGGCTCTTTGGTGTCACACAGTGCGGAGCCCTCTTGGGATGCTCTGTCCCCCTCTGTCTCTGCCCCTCCCGCACGAGGGATCACGCGCGTGCTCTTTTTCTCTCTCAGAAATAAACATTTAGGGGCGCCTGGGTGGCTCAGTCAGTTAAGCATAGGACTTCGGCTCAGGTCATGATCTCACGGTTCGTGGGTTCAAGCCCCGCGTCAGGCTCTGTGCTGACGGCTCAGAGACGGGAGCCTACTTCAGATTCTGTGTCTCCCTCTCTCTCTGACTCTCCCCTGCTCACGCTCTCTCTCTCTCTCTCAGAAATAAATAAAACATTTAAAACATTTTAAAAAATATATTTAAAAAATATTTTAAAAAATAAAATCCTTTAAGAGAAAAAGGTCTATTGAGGTATAATTCTCATACCATACGATTCATCAATAGGAGATGGTTTTGGTAATCACAGGTTGGGGTCGGGCTGGGGGAATGCTACTGGCATCTTGTGGGTAGAGGCCAGGGCTGCTGCTAAAATCCCACACCTGTGCCCTGGACAGCCCCCCCGCACCACCCCAAAGAATGACCCGGTCCCCAGTAGCATCCCTGCTATGGTTGAGACCCCGTCCTCTGAGGCGTCCGTGCTCGCCAGGAGCCCCCGGTTGAGCTGCAGAGATAGGAGGAGCCGAAGAAGAAATGGGATCTTCTCAATCTCCCCCTCCCGGGAGTGGCCCAGGGACGGGATACTGCGAGCCTAAAATCTGTCACTTCTGTTAATCCCCTGAGTGATGACTGAGCCACAGAGAGGGCTGGGGCTCCCTGAGGCTTAGATCATTCTCCCTCTCTGTTCTCTTGCTCCCAGAGCCAGTATTTTCCTGCCGGCGACCAAACATCACAGCCGTGGTGCTTAAGGTGTTCCAGGCGTGTGCTGAGCCCCGGCAGCTTGCTAGGCCATCCAGTCCCCGTGACAACCCTGTGAGGTGGGTCCTCTCTTCATCCCTGAAGATGGTTATTACGGATGGGAACTCCGAGGCCCAGACTGGTTAAGCAACTTAACCCCAGTCACACAGCAGTGCTAATAACAACAGTGGCTGCGAAGTTTCATAGAGAAGTTTCTGTGAACCAGGTCCTGTCCAGCCTAGAAACTGTCGCCTAAAGTTACCTTACCCAGGGTGACCAGCAGGCCTGGGAGCTCAATCTCCCCTCCTCCATTCATTCAAGCAGGAGCAATATTTTTGTTTGTTTGTTTTTGTTTTTATAACATTTATTTATTTTTGAGAGACAGAGAGTGAGCAGGGGAGGGGCAGAGAATCCGAAGGATTCTCAGAGGGAGACCCAGAATCCGAAGCAGGCTCCAGGCTCTGAGCTGTCAGCACAGAGCCCGATGCGGGGCTCAAACTCACGAACTGCAAGATCATGACCTGAGCCGAAGTTAAGTTGCTTAACCAACTGAGCCTTCCGGGCGCCCCAAGCAGGAGGGATGAGCCCGGTCTCTGGGCCGCTGCTGCACAATGTTCTAGAAGCTGGGGATCAGCACGAGGGAGAAAGCAAGGTCACTGCCCATGGGCGTCTAGCAGGGGAGGAGGGCCGTAAGCAGAGCGGTAAATACACAATATCAGGTCAGAAGAGAACTGCATGCTACCAATGAGGCTGATGAGGGGGTGGAACTTGAAGACAGCATCCTCAGAGAAGGCGGAAAGGAGATACACACAGAGGGAACTTCAAGTGCAGGGGTCTGAGAGGGACGTCTGTGCCCAGCGTGTTTGCAGCCCAGCGAGGCAGCCAGTGAGGCTGGGCTGGAGAGAGAAGCATGGCCCGCCGCGAGGGTGCTGGCAGGGTCCTGAGCATGAGCGGCCCTTGAGGGCTGCTGCGGTGAGGACATTGACTTTGACTCTGGGCGAGGCTGAAGCCTGGGGAAGGCTCTCAGCAGAGGAGGCACGTCACCTGACTCAGGTGTTAGATGGTAGGTGTTAGGTGCTAGCAAGGTCCTTCTGGCTGTGTGTGGGGACAGACTTGCAGGTGGGGGGGCAGTGGAGGCAGAAGCCAGGGGCCCAGGGTGGCGCTGACTTCAGTAGTCCAGGAAGGAAGTGATGGTGCGCAGGGGTGTTAGGCTGCGAATACATATACGACAGTTGATCCTTGAACGATGGGGGATTTGAAAGCATTGGGCCACTTATACATGGATTTTTATTTCAATAAATACAGTCCAGTGCTGTAAATGTATTTCCTCTTCCTTATGATTTAAAAAAAATGTTTACTTATTTATTTTGAGAGAGAGAGAACATGAGCAGGGGAGGGGCAGAGAGAGAGGATCCCAAGCAGGCTCCGCACTGCTGGTGCAGAGCCCCAGGCGGGGCTTGAACTCGCGAACTGTGAGATCACGCCTGAGCCAAGATCAAGAGTCAGATGTTTCGCCAACTGAGCCACCCAGGCGCCCCTCTTCCTTACCATTTTCCTAATAATGTTTTCATTTCTTTAGCCATCCCAAATACGTGTTAATCAACGGTTCATGTTACGAGTAAGGCTCCCAGTCGACAGCTTAACCGACTGGGCCACTCAGGTGCCCCAATTTTTTTGTTTTTTTTTTTGTTTTTTTGTTTGAATTTAAGTAGCCTCCATGCCCAACATGGAGCTTGAACTCACAACCCTGAGATCAGGAGTCACATGCTCTCCTGACCGAGCCAGCCAGGCACCCAATGACCTTGTTATTTTTAAGGAACACAGGCTCACTTTTTTGTAGAAGCCCCTCAATTTGCGCTTCCTCGTGATTGGATTTAACTAATCCATTTTTGGTAGGAAAACCCCAGAACTGGAGCCAGTCCTCAGTGTATTACCTCTGAAGGCACGTGGGGTCTATTTGTCCCTTTACTGCACGTGATGACTTTGATGCCTACATTAAGGAGTGTCCACCAGATCCCTCCATTATAAAGTTACTGTTGGGGCGCCTGGGGGGCTCAGTCCGTTAAGCGTCAGACTTCGGCTCAGGTCACAATCTCACAGTTGGTGGGTTCGAGTCCTGCATTGGGCTCTGTGCCTGGAGCCTGTTTCGGATGCTGTGTCTCCCTCTCTCTGCCCCTCCCCCGCTCACACTCTGTCTCTCTCAGAAATAAACATTATACAAAATTTAAAAAAAAAGTTATCATTTACTCTTTACAACAAATAAGTATTTTGTGAGGAAGTACTTTATGACCGTGGAGATATGCTAGACCTCATCCAACACTTGTCTGGAATCAGCGTCCCTTGGTGATTTTAGCTTATTTATTCTTTTATTTATAATTAGTATGAACCCGCGTCTATTTTATTCAGTGGGTTTATATCTGTAAGTATTATTTTAACATTCACATCATTCCAGAGTTGGCCACCGGGAGCCTTTTCAAGCTGGCTTCGGTGAGATTGGGAGTTTATTTGGAAGAGGGCACTTTCTTATGGATTGGATGCTCTGTGCGTGAGGGAGGAGAGGAGGGCCTTGTGCATGGTGGTACCAATTCCTGGGGAGGAGGTTACTGGGGGAGGGAGGGCACAGATTTTATTATTTATTTTTGAGAGACAGAGAGAGAGAGAGAGAGCGCCAGGGAGGGGCAGAGAGAGAGAGAGAGAGAGAGAGAGAGAGAGAGAGAGAATCCTAAGCAGGCTCTGCGCTGTCAGCCCAGAGCCGGATGTGGGGCTTGAACCTACCAACTGTGAGATCATGTGCTGAGCTGAAACCCAGAGTGGAGTCGGATGCTTAACCGACTGGGCCCCCCGGGCTCCCCGGGTGCCTTCTAAAAGAAGGAGAAGCAGGAACTGGGTTTTGGACGAGGTGAGGTGGGGCAGACACGCCTCTGCTCCCCGCCTCCGTCTTGTCCCCCCTCCCTGTGTAACGGCTTCCTGCCCTTCTCTCCACCCGACAGCCAGGATCATGCAGACTCCCCCGACCGGCCCGGTGCCTGTGCCTGTGCCTGTGCCGGTGCTCCGGCTCCCCCGGGGCCCTGATGGCCTGAGCCGAGGCTTCGCCCCAGACGCCCGCGGCGCGCTCCCGAAGCCGCAGGTTCCTCAATCTCCGGGGTCTCCAGTCGCTCCAGAATCCCTCGAGTCCCGGGAACAGCAGGCACGAGCCACCCTTCGGGAACGCTACCTCCGCAGCCTGCTGGCCATGGTGGGTCACCAGGTGAGCTTCACGCTGCACGAGGGTGTGCACGTGACCGCCCGCTTCGGGGCCACCGACCTGGACGTGGCCAACTTCTACGTGTTGCAGCTGCAGACGCCGATAGGCGTGCAGGCCGAGGCGCTGCTGCGGTGTAGCGACATAATTGCGTACACCTTCAAGCCGCAATGACACCACCGTGGTCGCCCTTCTGCTGGAGGCCTGGCCGCAGTATCGCCGCCTTCCCGATGTTCACGAGCCCAGGACCCTGCGCCCCACGGAGTTTGGAACTCCCTTGGATTTTGAGCCGCGCTCCAAGCAACTTTGGCTTCTTGGGACCTCCGGGGTCTGGTCGGTAAAATTCTACAGCCACAGACGTTCTAGAGCCCGGTGGAAAGGAATGCTCGACCTCACAGGAATCTAAACTCTAAAATAGGGCCTCATGCCAGTTCCTGAAGACTGGGGGTTGGGGGTGGTTAATAAAGGAAGGCACGTTGCAGAGTGGGAAACGGCTTGTTAGTTGCAAAGTTCGGCCACCCTGGAGAAAGTCTCCTCCTACTAAAGAACCAATTATCCCAGGAAAACTCCCTCCTGTTTTGTTTTGTTTTCAATGTACCAGATGGGAGTTGGTCCGGAGGTTGTGGGTTATCGTTAAGCTGATTAAATGTGCCAGATCGGGGTGGAACCAGAGTTAGGAAATGGAAGGGGGACTATCCAAGGGCTGATTCTGGTGGTCCTCAAAGAGAGAGGACACATCAAGGGGAGGGACCCAGGGATGAAGGCGGAGATTGGCTTGGCCCTCGCTCTCCGGGGNCTTTCTCGGGTGGGCGGGGGTGTTCACCGCGAGGGGCGTGCCTCGCATTGGGTTTCACAGCCGGGCCCTTGGGCGGTGTGGGCCTCGCTCTAGCGAGGGCGGCTTCGCTTCCCCGCTCACTCCGGAAGGGGTCGGACCCAGTGCGGCGGCCCCGTCGAGGAGAGGCTGAGGACGTGGGGTTGGGGTGAAGCTTCCCCCCCCTTTCTCCATTTCGCTCCAGCTGTGTCGTCGTCCATTATCATTCGCTGTACTTATCCCCGCCACTAGTCGTCTTTCGGGTTTCGCTTTACAAAAGCAACCTCTGCACCCTTTGTAGTCTCATCAACTTGAGAATGTAAGTGAAGATCCCATTAAGCAGAGATGAGGTTTGCTTTGTTCGTCTTCAGTCGCGAAAGTGCGGCGGCTGGTGTTGAATGGGGGCGGGCGGAGGGGCTGGGCTCCCCTACGTCCGTCCATTCACGACACCGCCTCCAGCGAGTCGCGGGCCTAGCTCTCTGGTTGCCTAGGCAACGACGTCGCTCTCTCTCCTCCCCGAGTTCNGAAAGCCTGGCGAAAGTGCCGAGATGAATATTAAGCGACTGAAATGAGCCGTGGTGTGTGTTGGGGGAGGGGGGGCGTTAGAGCCCGTGCGGGTTCGCTCGGGGTTTGGTAATCTACCTGCTCCGTCGCCCGGTATTTTGGTTGGCGGATTCGTCTCCTGGTTTTGGAATTTCTTCCCTCTTCCAGGATTTTGTTTGTTTGTTTGTTTTAAATCGAGGCAGTGATACTCCTCATGGGCTCATATTTATTTTAGTCTTTTAGGAATTGTATTCCACGCAACGTTATCCAAACACAGAAAGCTACTGATGAAACCGCAGTCTGCAAATGGGAGGCTAGAGAGTAAGTAGCAAAGAGGCAGAGGCTTCGTCTCGAGGCAGCGGATCCGTCTGTCCGCCTCCATCACCTCTACTCATATATTCAGTACAGCTTCCATCGCTTTTCCTTTCGAGTTCTCTGCCCCTTTGCCTCTGTCCTTATCAGTTGGCCTAGCCCCGCCACGCAAATGTTATTTTTATCAAGTCCCTTCCCCTCTCGGTTGCCCGAGCTCGTGACGAATGTGTGCGAGTCTGGACGTTAGCTATCTGGCTGGAGGAGGGGGGCGGGGTGGGGGGCGGCCCAGGTTCGCGCTTGCGCGCTGCTCCGGGAGACGGCGTCCACCTCGCCCCGCCCCTCGCGCTCTGCAGTTCCGCCTCTGCAGATTCACTGCTCACGTTTCTTTTTCCCGCGGCTCTTGCTGCCTTTTGTTACCCGCTTCGACAACCTGCGAGACGACTCTTCCTGCAAATAGCTTAAGTTGATTTTCTGCTTTCGCTAGTACGCGCCGGGCTCACCGGCTGCTAACGAAAGTGCGGCTGCGAACGAGCAGGCGCGCGCGGGGCTCGGGGGAGGCGCGCTCGAGCTCCCGGCGGCGACGACTACGACGACCAGGAGAGAGNGCAGGAGGGGCCGCCCGGGCCGGGCGCGGGCGGCGACGCCGAGGAGGCCCCCGCCGAGGCCCGGTCTCCCAGCCCCGCATCGTCCCCCGCCGACGGGCGCCTCAAGGCTGCGGCCAAGCGCGTCACGTTCCCCTCCGACGAGGATATCGTGTCCGGAGCGGTGGAGCCCAAAGACCCCTGGAGACACGGTAGCTACCGCCGGGGCGCGGGGGCGGGCTCGTGGGGGACCGGGAGTCAGCGCAGCGCCCGGCGTAGAGGCCGTGCTCGAGAAGTTGCACCTAATGATGATTTAAGGACACTGTCGTCACTTTAGGGCTGCAAGGTGTTTGGAGACGGGGTGGCTGTTAGGTTGGGAAGGTGAAAAGTAGCAGGTTTATGTCCCCCCCACCCCCCCTCTCCCGCGCCCGTCGCGGACGCCGAAGGTGGTCGTTTTCGAAATTAAGAAAGTTTGGAGGCCAGGGCGATTGGGCGGGCGGTAGTCTTTGAGTTCATAGTCCCACTCCCTCATCCCAGCCCTCACCCCCGAAAGGATAAAGAGAGAAGTCTGGGGAGGAAGAGTGGGTCTGCATTGGCGTTGGAAGGGGGCAGGTGGACGTTTGATGAGACCATCGGGCTGGAGTGAGGTTAGGTCGCCAGTCTGCAAAGCTCGGGTCGAGGGGTAGTCACTTCGCTCACTTTTCTGGCCGTAAGGAGGAAGAAGAATAAATCAGCGTGGACTGTGGCTGTGGAGGCGTTAGTAAAAGCTAGGGTTGGGAGAAGGGAGTCGAGGTAAACAGCCTCCCAGAAAAGGAGCAGAGTTGGTGGTCACTTTGGGGGTGGACGAGATAGTCAGAGGAGGTGTTCGATCTTGGCATTAAGAAGAAATAAAGTCACCGCGTCCCTCTTTTTCTTTCCCCCAAAAGGGAAGCGAAACATTATCAGCTGTTAAGGAGCAGAGGAGTTTGGGGGCCTGGCTCTAGAAGGATCTCCTTTAATGCCTCCCCCCCCCCCAAAAGAGTTAGGGAATTGGAGTTGCTGGTCGGCAGAAAGCGGGGGAGCCTGAAGAAGTTTGCTGCCTTGAGATGTTGGGAGAGGGAGCAAATCTGCAGATTCTAGGTCCCTTGGAGGTCAGGTTAGTGTTGGAACTGAAAGGGCAGCTGGAGGAGTGTGTGTGTTTTACCTAAAGCTGGAAAGTCAGATGAATGGCAGTGTTGAGTCTGTCTGCTGGGGACGTCTGTCAGGAGCCCATCAAGAGAGGGGTCAGCCTGGTCCCGGCTCAACAGAAGTTGGTCCCTTGGTCCCCGGAAAGAGGAGGCAGTGTTGCTAGTCTGTGCAGTGGAGGAATTGAGGCCTTTATGTGAGACTGGGAAACGTGGTAGTTGGGAACTTAGCCTGTACGGAGCCTGCCGTAAACGCCAGTTTGGCCAGTTCTTGTTAAAGGGACAATTTAAGATGGTTGGCATTGAGAGCCAGCCAAGTCTAGGCTCTAGGCCCCAGGGATAGGTGTCACTTTTTGGGTTGGAGAACTTGGCCTCGGGCTGGTGGTGGGAGCGGCGG
>NW_027533260.1:5295258-5297655 GCF_008692635.1 Crocuta crocuta | reverse complement strand
TATAGCATGGTACCCAGTCCGGGGAGATGAGAGCAGGAGGGGGAGAAAGACCCAGATGGGCAGAGCAGGGTGGTGACGAGCAGACGTTCTGCTTCACAAGCTTCCAGGAGGGGGGCAGAGATGGCGGGAGGTGTGTGGGCCCCGGGGCAAGGAGAAGGGAGGATGGGCAGTTTGGGGGCCGCAGGGTCGGGGTGGGGGCAGTGGGAGAGTTGGCGTGGGGTAGGGGTGGAGGAGGGGGTTCTGGTGTGCAGGTTCCCAGAAGGGGAACAGCTGTGTGGAACCGGCTGTTGGATAAGCTGTTTTTCCTCTCTGAGTCTCCTGTTCTTCCCTCTGCAAATGGAGGTGCTAATTTCTACCGCGGGCTAGTCGTGAGGATTAAGTAAAATAGTCCTTGTAAATTCTCGTAGCAGCTGCTGTTCCCCAGGCAGTGAGGCAGTTTGAGGGCAGGGAGGAGTGTCAGGAAAGCGGGGTCCGTTGGAGCCTGGCTGGCAGGAGTCTGAGGGGATGGTGGCCGAGCAGTGTTCCCCGGGGTTAGGCGGAGGTGGCGGCGGCTTACAGGCTGGGGGAGTCCCTCATTTCTGGCAGTGTGAAGAGGGACGCAAGGACTGGCCAGGACTCGCCAGTCCAGAGGAGTCAGTGGGTCTGAGGGGGAGAGAGGCGGTGACACGGAGAAGTTGTGAAATCAGTGAGTGGTCTGGAAGAGCACACCTGTCCCGGCTGGGGAGAGGGGGTGGGGGCTTGGCCCGGCAGGCACAGGGTCGGCTGATCTTGATCCCTAAGCGGGGGAGGGGTCACGGGTGCAGTTAGATGGTGGGATTTGCAGGACGGGAAGTTGGAAGGCCTGTCCGTGCTGAGAAACAGGTGGCTAGCTTCTGTGCCCGGGTAGAGCAGCGGGTCGCTGCCTGGGCCGCGCCCAGGGCCGGTGGGGTCTCACCAGGCTGTAGAAGAGGGAACTCAGCACAGAAGGCTGGGCCAAGCGAGTTACCTAGTTGGGAGGCTACAGGGTCTTGGCTGGGGGGCTGCAGGGAGAACTTGGTCCTAGAGGAGGGAGCGACATTTGTTGTTGATCTGTAAGCCGCGGGAAAGCACAGGGGGTGTCCCTTGAGGTGCGGACCTGCCGGGAAGGGTGACAGGTGACGGAATTCCGGGGCCTGCTGTGGTGCCGTGACCCTGAGGTCAAGGGTCAGGGGGAGTTGGCAGGTCCGATTTGGGAGAGAATTCGGAAGCTGTTCTTTCATTGTAGAGGTGGAAAAGTTGCCTGGGTGCCCCGGAACTAGGGAATCGGGGGCCCCAGCACAGGTTGACCGTTTGGGGGAGAGCCGGGCCAGGCCCTGACTGAGCCTCCAGCTGGGGTGCAGGAGGGCCAAGCCCTGAGTAGAGTGGTGGCCAAGCCAGGTGGGAGTGGGGGGTATCTTCCTGAGGGCGAGCGTCCCATCAGGCCCTGCCAGAGGTCACGTGTTGGGGATCCCAGGACGTGAGATGGTCAGGACTGGAGGGGGTTGTCTCAGCCTCTGGAGCCTCGACCCAGCCCAGCGCTGAGGGGCCTTGCCTGGCTCCCATGTCACGGAGTGTCCCTACCCGCCTGCCCCCAGCACTGGGGTCCTGCTTATTTTCCTCTGTGTGCTAATGGCCATCTGATGTTTCCTTACGTGCGTGTTTTCATGCTCATGGGTTCTCTCCCCAACTGACGCGGGAGAGCAGACGCCATCTGTCCTCGTTTTCACATCCTTGGCCCTTCCGAGGACACGCAGGGACTGTGGTAGAATGAGCCCCGGTGAGCGTGTGTGCAGCTGTCCTGGAAGGGATGGCCCGGGGCCCGTGGAGCCGGAATGCACTTGCAGGCCAGCCCTGGCAGCACGCTGTGGCCTCCAGCGAGCCCTGGTTCTTGCTGAGCTGGCTTGTCCCCTCGTCTGGGAGTAGTGCTCCCTGCCCCGCTGACCCCCTGGGACTTGCGAGCACATAGGATGAACCCAGTGGGGCGGGACCTGCTGAGCCAGTGCGCACAAACTGGAAGGGAAGGGGTGGTGGGGAGGAGGGGGTGGACATGGAGGGGAGAGGCCACCTCAGAGCTGCCAGATTGGCCACCTGTGGGCTCCGCTCTCCCTGGGGGAAGATGTGGGCCCCATTGGAGGAGGGGCTGGCTGGCTGCACCCCACCCCACGGTGGCGGGCCCCCATGGTCCCAGCTCTCCCGAGGGACTTGTGCCGGGGTCCCCGCAGACCGAACTGCAGGCATGACCCAAGGCTCGGCTCGTCTGCCCGGTCCCGTGAGCGCTGTGGGCTTGGTGAGACAGGCGTCGGGGAGCATGTGACACTGGCCCCAGTCTGGGAGGCTTGTCTCCCCTCCCTCCCGTCCTGTCCATAACCCATCCTCCCCCACCTCTGGTCCATGAGAGCA
>NW_027533260.1:5287704-5295189 GCF_008692635.1 Crocuta crocuta | reverse complement strand
GCGGTCAGGAGCCAGGAGCTCCTGTGGCGTGTCTGCAGGGTGTCTGCAGGGTGAGGGGGCCCCAAGGACGAGGCCACCTCCAGCCACCTGAGCTCGGGGCCTGGAGGGGGCAGTGAGGGCAGTGGCCATGGTGTTCTTAAATGGGGATCAGAGAGGGTGGAAATGCTTTACTGTTTGTTCTCATGGAAACCTGTGCTGTAGATTTGGTCCCGGACACTGGTTTGACAGGTAGAAATGCACCTGTCAGTGGTAGGAGGCGGCTCCTTATTAGAAGAATCGGCTCAAAAGACTCAGCTCGAGGGGCGTATGGCTGGCTCATTTGGTGGAGCATGTGACTCTTCATCTCAAGGTCATGAGTTCAAGTCCCACATTGGGTGCAGAAGTTACTAAAAAAAAAAAATAAACTTTTAAAAAGACTCCGCTAGACTTAGTGTAAGTGGGGGTGTTGCTGGAGAGGAGGGAATGGGGTTGTGGGGGGGCAGCTTTTGGTGCTTTTGGCCAGTTTTCCGTCCGGGCCCAACTTCACCTCCTGCTGCCGGTGTTGGCACGTCCTCTGCCGTGTGACGTTGGGTGATTGGCCGTGTGACTTTGGACTATTGTTCTCTCTCGATTTTTCTGTCTGAAAAATGCAGCGGACAATAGTACCTTCTCATAGGGTGATCGTGAGGATTAAGTAAGATAACAGAGTCCATAGTGAATGCTCATTCGAGGTCTCCCTCATTTTTCCTGTCAATGCCAGCCCTGCGCTCCCAGCCACGGCCTCGCCGTCAATGCGCTTCCTGTGTCTGTGGTGTATTTGCGCCCAGCCTCCTCCCCAGCCTCTCCCCGCACTCCCCGGTCAAAGCCTGCTGGGCTGTCCCTGACCTGGCACAGGGAAGACCTCAGGCCCCAGGCCTGATCCCATCTGTCACAAGCTGGGTGACCATGGGCAAGTTGCCCAACCTCTCTGAGCTGAAACTAACTCAATATGCCTTTCTCACCAGCCTGGAAAGGGGCAAGGGTACCCAGATTCTAGACTCGAAGTGTTAGCCTCTCCACATACCGGCTGATGACTCTGGACAACTCACAGCTCGTCCCCGTGCCTCAGTCGCGTGTGAGCACGGATCCCAGCACCCGGCCCTCTGCCCCGGCGGCACTGTCCCCGGAGTGCCGCTCTGCCCGGCCGGGCCCTTTGCATCCTCAGACTCAGGCAGGCTGCCCTCATTCTTTCCACTGCCAACTCTTTATTTGCGTTCGCATCGTATTTCCCTCTTCAAGGGCACAGACTGTGCGACTCACCTCTGTGACCTCAGCCTGGCACACGGGAGGGCCTGGGCGCTGGATAAATGTCAGAGGAGTGAGGGTAGCCTCACATCTCCTAGCCCGGTGGTGGTTTTTGGGGCAGTTAATCTGGTCCGTGCTGGGGCCCGTTCCCCAGAGTTCTGCAAGCTGGCTTTGACACCCATCACGAGCCCCCAGAAAGAGCGTGCCAACCTAGCGGGCAGGAGGCAGTGACTCGTCGGTGAGTCGGGGAGTGAGTCAGCGGCGGTGCACGTGGGCGTGCTTCGGGGAGCGCGGCACGAGTGGCCCTCCCCTGCCTGATGCTCTGAACGTTAAGAAATGTGCAGCCAGATGCCCCCGGCTGGACTGGCTGTAACTGAGGCAGCCTCTGGAAATGGGGGCCAGGAATCTGTGTTTCTAGAAAGCTCCCCAGGTGGTTGTGACAGCCAGGCTTGGCCGCCCTGCTCGGGGCTCAGCCAGTGCAACACTGAATCCCGACATGCTTTCCAGCCCTCAGTTCTGGGTTGGCTGGGGTTGACCTCGTAGGCTTGTGTGGAACAAACGGAAACGTCTGGCTTGTGGTAACAGCAGGAATTCGAGCTGGGAAGGGCAGCTGGCTGCAGCAGAGCATAGAGAAGCTCGCATTGAAATCCCCGCGCTCTGGATGACCTTAATCGTCACCGCTCATTGCCTTCCATGGGCCCACCACTGGGGTGAACATACTATCTCAGATCTCCCAGCCACCCCACGGGGTAGGTGCTGTTCTCCCAATTTGTAGCTGAGGAAATAGAGGTACAGGGAAGCCATGTGTCTTATCCGAGCTCACAGAGCCAGTAAATGGTTGAGCGGGGATTCAGACCAAGCAGTCCTGCACTCTTGCCGCTGCACACTGGTTGCCTGGGCCTCGGCTGGTCGCTGCATTCCGTTCCGCTCACTTACAGCCCAGAACCCTTTGTGGAGTGGTGGGGACAGTTCCAGCTGTGCGTAGTTGTGGCCGGGAAGCGAACCCAACTGAGTCAAGGGCCCAACCCAGTTGGCATCTCGGGGTGCGGGTTTGCTGTGGTTCTTGGACAGCTCCGGGGTCTGGGAGGGCCATGCCGCTCCCCCGCCCTCAGCATCGGGTCCTTGTTCTGACCCTGGGCCTGAGGACTCGCTGTGCTGCATGGTGGCCGGTGCTCGGGAGGCGCGCCATACCTCCTGGCTGAGTGTGCAGCCCAGGGCCAGCCGCCACTGAGAGGGGCGTGGCCTGCCTCCATGGGGGCAGGTCAGGGAAGGAGACAGGCCCTGGCGCTGCACCCATGGAGGCCATAGCCTAGTAAGGGAGACACACAGGAGACCGTTCTACTCGAACCAGGGTGCCCAGGGCTCTGATTAGGAAGAGCTCACAGGTGCATTTGGGCAGGCCGGCAGGCAAAGGGGGCTTCCCGGAGGCAGGGCTGGTGGAGGCCTGGAAAACCCAGGAGCTGGCCTGGTGAGCAGCCGTTGGAAGTATGCCATGCAAAGGGTTGGAGGCCCAGTGAGGAAAGGGAAAAAGCCGGTGGGTCTTCCTGGAGGTGGAGGCAGGAAGGTCAGAGGCAAGGTGGAGGAGGCAGGAAAGAGACCCCAGCTGGGGCTTCATACGTGTTATCCTCGGGGCTGCAGGAGCCGGCAGAGGCTTTTAAGAAGGGGCGAAGGGGCATGCCTGGTATTTTTAACAGAACTTTCTGGGTGATGTGAGGTGGGTGAGACTGAGGTTTAGAGAACAGGGAGGTGACCGTGGGTCAGGAGACTGTAGGCGCTCAGCTTCCTGTGGCCCTGCACTGGGTAATTGCTGACATTTGACTTCATTGATTCACTCATGGGCTTTATCTGAACTTCCCCCTCCCCCGTCCCTGAGGTTTTACTTATCTGTGATTCTTCTGACAGTCCCCCACCCCCATTCTTTCCTTGGATCTCAACCCCCTGCCCCTCTCTCCCCAGTCAGTTCATCCTGCCCTTGGGGAGGGAGGGAGGCAGCGTGTAGGCTGAGCAGTCAGATTCCTGAACCCTCACCCCCGTGTGGCCTCAGTGAGTGGCTTCACCTGCACGGTCCCTTTAGACCCCTCATCTCCCCGATCCGGAAAGCTCTCAAAACTGTCCCAGACCCTGCTGGCATCTTGACAGAATACAGCTGTCCGAGTCCTTCTCTAAAGTCCCCAGGCACCAGGGTGGCTCAGCTGGTTAAGCATCTGACTTTGGCCTGGGTCATGATCTCATGACCGGGTCATGATCTCATGACCGGGTCATGATCTCACTGTTCGAGAGTTCGAGCGCTGCGTTGTGCTCTGCACTGACAGTGGGCAGCCTGCCTGGGATTCTCTCTCTTCCTCTCTCTGCCCCTCCCCAACTTGCTCTCTGTCTTTCTAAATAAATAAACTTAAAAAAAATCAAATCCAGGAACTCTCTGAATCTAGAACACATGTGGCCCAAGGGTTTGCAGTAGGAGAACATGGAGGCCTCCGTGGGCCTCATTCCCCAAAACGTGAAATGGTAGCAACAGGAGAGGCACCCCAGGTCTTGGGCTCCAGAGCCCCCTGGTGCGAGTCCAGCTCCGCCCCTAGGCAAAGTGCTCCAGTTCTCTGCCTCAGCGTCCCCGTTTGTATAGGGATTAAGGGTCCGACTGTTCCGTACTTGGAAAGCGACTGGAAGGGTGACTGGCTATTAGAGGCGCTCAGTGTGGATCTGGTGAAGTTGAATGAGGTCATGGCCCTGCTGGGAGCCCACCGGTTCCCCCCTCCCCTCCTCTCCGGGAGCAAGATGACAGCCCCGCCTCCCCTGGCGGGTGGCACAGGCCCAGGTGCGGGTTCAGCCGTGTGAACGTGGGCACGTCCCGAAACCTCCCTGTGCCATGCTGTCCCCGTTCGTGAAGCCCTTTTGGCAGACGAGTCTCTTTCAAAGCTTTCAGACTCCCTGGGAACCGAGCCAGCCCTGGGGCCTTCAGCGTCAAGCAGATCTGCCGAGAGTGCCTGGGGTCCTGGACGGCACTGCTCCCAGCCGGGCACCGGCACCGCCCAGCCTGACCCTGGGTGCCGCTCGTGTTGGGGATGCCTGCGGCACCCGTGGCTGAGTCCGGGTGGGTCTCCGGGCCTGGAGCGGCACAGGAGGGGGGCCTGGAGTTAGTGTGTGAGAGGCAGAGGGGGTCCCCAGTGCCAGGAGGGGGTGCGGAGGGGGTGGGTGCCCAAAGGCACTACAGACGCCATGGCGCTCTGGTTATATCTCCCCCTGTTTGGAACACAGCTTCCACAAAAGGCAGGGCCCATTTCAGTTTGGCTCCTCTTGCTGTCCCCAGGGCCCTTTGCAGAGCCTGGCTCTCCTCAGGCCCTCACATCAGTGGGTTGGTGGCCGGTGGAGGTACACAGTAGGCGCTCTAAAGTTACTCTCACCTCCTTCCTTACTCTGCAGCTGGTGCAGAGCTAGTGCCTCGGGTGGGGGGTGGCGGTTGGAAGCGTCCGTTGACAGCAACTCAGGTGACACCTCATATGACTTGCCTGCATCCCTCCTCCTTGCCAGCAGAAGCCTGGGTTGAGAGCCGCCGTCTGATGCTCCCGGGAGGGTCTTGTTGGATCACAGCTGGTCCTTCCTGGGCGGGTGGGGCCCTCCGGGAAGCCTCCCCCCCCCCCCCCGGTGGTCAGACTCGTGTGCCACCTTCATGCCCACCCCTGCGTCTCTCCAGGCTTTGTCCCCCGCCAGCTGTCATCAGTGATGTCGCAGCAGAGCTGCCAGCGCTCTGGGCAGCCCTCTCCTTTCTGCGGAGCAAAGCTCCTTCACAGCCCAGCTTGCTCCTCCAGGAGGGGCTTCCGGGGGCTGGGGACAGACACCAGGGGAGTGGCCCTGTGGAGGCGTCGTGCCTGCGGATGATGGTGGCAGCGGCGGCCAGCACGGCCTGCTCTCACGGAGCCCTTGCCGGTCCCAGCCCTTCATGTGCATCAACTCACTTAATCTCCGCAGCAGCCTGGGGGGCTGGGGGAGCAGGCCCAAACTGGAAGGGGTCGTTCCCACCCTCCGCCCTGTTCCCGAGAAGCTTCCGAGGACCCTCCATAAGCACAAATAGAGCCCACACTTCTGAGCCTGGTGGAGGCCCTCCCTCCTGACCTGGAGACGCCACCTCCCTCTGCTCAGGGTGCCCCAAGCTGGTCCCCTGCCTTTCCTGACTGGCTCCTGCTCCTCCTTCCCAAACTGGCCCAGATGTCACCTCCTTGGTCCCCAGGCAGTGCTGCTGTACTCACTCACCCCCGGTCCCTGCGATGCCTCCTGCTGGTGACTTGTTTGGGCCCATCTCCCCCCACTGGACTCAGACGCTCCATGGGGGACCATGTCTCATTCCTCTGGCTCCCTGGAGGAAGCAACCGCCCAGCACAGCCAGGCGCCCGGCGGACTCAGGGCAGAGCGGGTGTGCTGGTGAGGGCCCCAGTCTGGGGGCTGGGAAAGTCGGGGGCCATGAAGAGAGCGGGCGGGGGGTGGGGGGGACATTGAAGGATCAGTTGTTCATGCTCCACACATTGGTCCCTCGCGGGCACACACGTCGCCTCCCGAGTGCCCCCCAGGTGGAGGGGCCCTGCCCGCCGCCCCTGCTCCCTTGTGCTCCCTCTGCACGCTCAGAAGAGCAGACTGTGTTCCTTTCTCGCCTCAAACCCTGCTCTGTGACCTGCAACCTCGGTCCAAAGTCCCTGCACCAGCCACCCGCACTGCCCGCGCCTGTGACCGCCCCGCCCCACGTCCTCCCTGGGTGCAAGTGTGGTGGCGGCTTCGAGGTCCTAGAACCCGCAGGGGCTCCCCTCAGCCTGTCCCAGCAGGCTGGCCTTGCTGTCACCATTCCGGTTTGTCCTTCAGGTACCGCAGACCCTTCCTTGCTGGCCCTCTGAACCCCTATCGGGTGGTCAGAGATCTGTGTATCTGTATTTTCTCTTGCCCCTTAGACTGTAAGGATCATGAGGCCGGGTGGGTTTGGTTTGGTGCCACTCTGTCCCTCGGTGCCCATGCCATGTGGCATGTGCTGGCTCTGAGCTGGAGTTTATATGTAGGTGAAAAAGAAAGCAGGATGTGTTGCGGGGCCTTGGGTGCCAGACAGGCTCTGTCCTCAGGTAGCCCAGGTCCAGAAAAGGAAGTGTGAAGAGGGGAGGGCCCCAAGTCTGCCTTTAGTGTTCGTCTGCCCTAGCAGGCACACCCCAAAGCCAGCCAGCCTGGTAGAGTGCGGGAGAAGCCATATTTTCTGTGGACTTGCTGTGTGTTATAGGGCGAGGTACTGCCCTCTCTGTGCATCAAGATGGTGTCCCCACTGCATGTGTTTCCCCATCTCTCTGCATAGATCACACCCATTTAGGGAACTAGATGGGTTCTAGAACCTCCTCCCCATCATGGCCTGGAGCTGAGAGAGTTCTCTGTAACGGATCTGCCTTTCCGCCTTTGTAGCAGGTGAGCTGATTCCCTGTCCCCATCCAACAGCAGGGTGTCTCAGGAGGAGGTGGAGGGTGTCAGTGGCGTGTGGCCAGCCAGCTCAGGCCTCCATCCTCCCTCTTCTTCCTCCTCTCACGTCTTATTATCTAACTCCGTCCTTTCCCTGGGCTGAGTCCTTGCTTCCTGACCTAGCCCTCCGCACGGAAATGCTCCGTCCCCCTGGGGAGCCTCCTTCCTTGCCGGGTCCTCAGGATCTGCAGCGCTAGGGTTTTCTGGGCTCTCTGCCTCAGCGCTGCCCGCTCCAGGCTGTCCCTCTCTGGTGACGGGTCTCTCTTCCCCAGTGGACTGTGAGCCCCGGCAGGGCCAGGACTGTGATGTGTCAGGCACAGAGCAGATACCCAGGGAGTGTCCTAACATTAGGATGGACCTGGGGGGGAAGGTGGGCAGTGGGTATGGGCAGAGCCCTACCTAGAGCCACTGAGTCTGACAGCAGCCTGACCCTGTCTGGTCCCGGGGGAGGATGTCCCGGCCAGGGAGCCCTGCGGCAGGCACCTGAAGGCAGGGCCTCTGACCTACTGAGCCACCAACCGGCCGCTGGGTCCAGATGCTTGTGCTCACTAAGCACCCAGCAGGAGAATCCAGGGCTGGTGCGGGCCCCTTCCCCACGCCCAGAGTATAGACTCTTTGAGGTGGAGGGGTGACCCTGTTTTACCGATGACGCAGCAGGCTGGAGAGCAGTGGCCTGGCACTCAGGACGGGGCTCCTGCTCTTCTCTGCCACCGCTGTAGCTTCCAGGGGCGGAGTGTCCCATCC
>NW_027533260.1:5284572-5287695 GCF_008692635.1 Crocuta crocuta | reverse complement strand
AGGGAGTCCTGCCTTGGCACCTGGGTTCTCCCAGCCCACTGCGTGAAGTTGGTATTTACAGAAAGGGTTTGTGCTCTGGGAAAGTGGAGCCAACATGTCCAGCCCAGCGCAGAGCCCAGAGAGCTTGTTGGCAGCTGGGGTCTTTGTTTTCCTCTCTTCCCTTGAGGAGCTGGGGAGGGGAGTGGGGGAGCGGGGTGTGCACTCACCCGAGGCTGATGATGGTTGTCACTAGGGAAAGGATTGCTACCTTGACCTCCTGACTTGAAAAAAATTAAAAAAAAATTTTTTTTAATGTTTATTTATTTTTTAGAGAGAAAGAGGCAGAGCGTGAGCAGGGGAGGGGCAGAGAGAGAGGGAGACACAGAATCTGAAGCAGGCTCCAGGCTCCGGGCTGTCAGCACAGAGCCCGACATGGGACTCAAACCTGTGATATGAGATCATGACCTGAGCCAAAGTCGTATCCTTAACCGACTGAGCCACCCAGGTGCCCAGAAAAACATTTTTTTAATGTTTCCATATTTATTTTTGCGAGAGAGTGCATGGGCAAGTGGGGGAGGGGCAGAGACAGAGACAGGGAGAGAGAATCCCAAGCAGGCTCTGTGCTGTCAGTGCAGAGCCTGACGAGGGGCTCTGTCCCACGAGCCATTGGATGCTCAACTGACTGAGCCACCGAGGCCCGCCCCTTGGTCTTCTGACTTTAAAATTAAGAAACGTTTATTGTTTAAAAAAAAAAAAAAATTGGGAAGTCTGATGAAGAAAATTAAAAATCGCTTGTTGATTTCACCATTTGGATTATTTTTAACAGCTCTATTGAGATCTAGTTCACAGGTATTTCACCCACTTAAAGTGTATATAGTTCATTGGCTTTCAGTTTTTCACAGAGTGGTACATCTACCAGCACAGTCGATTTTAGAACATTTCATCACCCCCATAGAAACCCTGCACCCTTTGGCCATCACCCCTCCCCCAACTCAGGCACCTACCGATCTGCTTTCTGTCTGTTTAGTTTCTGGATATTTCATATAAATGGATTCGTGCACTGTGTAGCCCTTTGTGTCTGACTTTTTTTTCACCTAGCATAATGTTTTCAGAGTTCACCCACTTTGCGGCATGTGCCAGAACTTCATTCCTCATTACTGCTGAAGAATGTTCTATTGTGTGGCTCTCTCACGTTTTCTTTATCTTTTCATCTGTCGGTGTACATTTGGGTTGTTTCCACTTTCTGGCTATTTCATAGCACTTTCTGGCTAGGGTGAGTAACAACGCTGTTGTGGATGTTAAGGTACGAGGTTTTGTGTGCACATATGTTTTCATTTCCCCGGGAATGAAATTGCTAGATCACATGGTGCCTCTGCTTAACCGTTGGCGCAGCCTCCACAGGTGACATTCTCCTCCACGGCGTATGAAGGTTCTGATTCCTCCACCTCCTGGTTAATGTCGGTCTTTTTTTTTTTTTTTTTTCCCTTTAAAGTAAACTGCTTCCACCATGGGACTCAAACTCAATGACCCCGCGATCAAGAGTCACATGCTCCACTGACCGAGCCAGCCAGGCGCCCTAGTGTCTGTCCTTTTGAGTGCAGCTGCCCTAGAGGGTGTGAAGTGGTGTCTCATTGTGGTTTTGATTTGCATTTCCCACGTGGCTCATGATGTTGCACATCTTTTCACGTGCTTATCAGGCACTTGTGTATCTTCTCAGGGCGATAGGTCTGTTCAGATCCTTTGCCCCTTTCCAAATTGGATCGTCTGCCTTTTTGTTATTGAGTTGTAAGTTCTGTGAATATTCTAGATGCAAGACTCTTAACGGAGAGATGATTTGCACCACCTGGAATGTTTTCAACATTCAATGCCAGAGCATTTCCTTTCCATGTCTTTTCTGCGACTAGATGCACTGCTGCAGATAGATAAAAATAAAACTGGGAGGGGACTCTGTGTACGGCTGGATATCCTATGTTTCCACTTCATTCTCCCCTTTTTTAAGAAAGCATGATTAAAATACATCATTGGGCCGTTGTAATTACTTCTAGCCAGTTCCACACTGCTGAGCATTTGGGTCCTTTCCCATTTTCAGTAGCATAAATAGTCCAGCGATGTTCACCTCACCCATAAATCTTTATGTCCCTTACGGGGAGCTTTCGCAGAAGACATTCTTAGAAGGTGCTTTTACCAGGTCAGAGGGTAGGAACCTCTGAAACCCTAGCTAGGACCCTGGATAAGATACCATCTGTGCCCACCTGGGACCGTGAGCCTTGCGAGACAGGACTTGGTTTTATCTCTCGATTTTCTTTTTTGGATGAGCCCTAAGATCAAGTGTTGCATGTGCCACCGACTGAACCAACCAGGCTCTCTCCTTCTTAAATCATTTTTGGGGCGCCTGGGTGACTTAGTTGGGTAAGCATCTGACTCTTGATTTCAACTCAGGTCATGTTCTCACAGTCCTGAAACTGAGCCCTGCATGGGCCTGCTTGCGATCCCCCCTCCCCCTCCCCCGTCTTTCTCTCCCCCTCACCCTCCCCCATTTGCACACATGAGCTCGCGCGCCTCTCTCCAAAAAAAAAAATTTGTTTTCTCCCTTGCTGTGTCACTGGCCTGTATAGCAGGGCACCCACCCCAGCGAGAGCAGATCCAGGCAGCCCGGGCGGCCAGGTCCCAGAGCAGATGAGGTGGCATCAGCTGGGTCCCGGCAGGGCAGCCGTGCAGTGTAAGCAGAGGGCACTTGAGTCGCAGCCAGGCCTGGGCGGAGCAACAGTGGGTGGTAGAGAGGGTCCCTTGTAAACACAGCTGCAGCCAGTGTCTGCCCAGTGGCAGGCCAAGGGACCCGGTGAAGCCAGCATGGCCCCTCGTTTTGTGACTTGGAGCCCCCAGTCGCTTCCTGAGGTGGCACTCTTGCGCAGAGGTGGCAGGAGGCGGAGTGGGCCTGTAGTGGTCCCTGGACACGTCCACCTGCCACAGCTGGCGGAGGCGCAACAAGCCCCAGACTCCAGCTTCTGCGTTGGCCTGGCCGCCCTTCATGAGGCAGGGTCCTCTTTATCATAGGCCGTCAGCCCCAGTAGCTCCCGGCCCCCGTGAAGTAACGTTTCCTGGCCCCCTGGACTGTGCTTCCCGCTGCCCCTGCTGGATCCCCGG
>NW_027533260.1:5269174-5284553 GCF_008692635.1 Crocuta crocuta | reverse complement strand
GGTGGCCCCACCCGTTGTCTGCTTGCTGCTGGCTTACACCCACTCACTGTCTTGTGCTCCCCTCCACCAGTGTAAGCAGCTTGGGGAGGGGACGTCTGACGGGTGTGTTCATGCCATGGCAGCCCTGGTGTCTAGAATAGGGCCGGGGGAATAGGCACTAGAGGAATATTTGAAGGAACGAATGAATGAATTTCTGGCTCTCCCTCATCTTTTAGGTTTCAGCTTACATGATCTGTCTTACCCGTCTTCCCTAACTACTCCCTCCTCTCCAAGTTTGCATGCCCCTGTTTTTCCTGTAGGAGTAACTTGCTGTTTTTTTCAAGTTTATTTATTTACTTTGAGAGAGAGCACGCGCGCGCGTACACGAGTGCCCTGGCGGGGGAGGGGCAGAGGGAGAAGGAGAGAGAGAATCCCCAGCAGGCTCTACATGGTCAGCAGTCAGCATGGAGGCCCATGCGGGTCTTGAACTCACAAAACATGAGATCATGACCTGAGCAGAAAGCAAGAGTCCGAAGCTTAGCCGACTGAGCTACCCAGGTGCCCATAACATGCTGTTTTTAATTGTATGTGTATTTGTCTGTCCTCCTAAATTACTCCCTGAGGGCAGGGGTAGAAGTGTTTTGCTCCCCCTTGTCTGGCCGCCTAGCCCGTTTGGTAGCGAATCAGGAATAAACATACCCTTTAGTTCCCAAACACACCTCAGGAAGGTTAAGCAGTGTTGCTCACCTTCCACGCTTGGAGAAACTCAGGGTGGCAGTGAGAACTTCCAGGCACCCACTTTGCATCCCGGCCTGTGCTGGACCAGTAAACAGCTCACAGGAACTTGATTTTAATTCTGAACTGAGACTCCCCCGGTGCCTCCGAATCCAGCTGGCCATCTGGTGCCCCTGCCCGGAAGCCTGAGGCGGGCAGCCTGAAATAGCCCGCTGGGTCCTGGCAGGACTGGCTGTCCCCTGATAGGCCGCCTTCACCGAGTGTGGCCCATAGCCTCCCTGGGATTTCAGTGGGTGGTGGTGGTGAGAAGCCGTGGGCCACTGCGTGACTCACAGACCTTTCTCAGGCACGTTGGTGCCCCTGGCCTTGTGCTGGGTCCCTTGCCTGTTTGCTTCATTTGACTCTGACAGTGACCTTCAGTTCCCCAGGGGCAGCATCAGCTGTCTCCACAGTGTTTGTGCGAGCTGTTCCCTCTGCTGCAATGCCCTTCTCCCTCCGTCTGGTTTTTAAATGATTGTTATTAAATGTTTTTCTGGGCATGTGAACTATATGCGTAACAGACACATAAGTAAAATGTAATTGTAATGAGGGCCTATGAGCCTACCTCCCAATTTAGGGATGAGAACATCGCCGTTAACTCACCTCTACTTCTGGGTGGGTGGGGGGAGCCCAGAGCTCTGAGACTAGCGTCCTGAATGTCCGAATGTTATGGCTGTCATGTCTTATGGGTGTTTTTTTTTTAAAGATTTTATTTATTTATTTTTATTTTACGTATTTATTTTGAGAGGGGTGGGGGGAGAGAGAATCCTGAGCAGGCTCCTCACTGTCAGCACAGAGCCCAACGTGGGCCTTGATCCCACAAATCGTGAGATCATGACCTGAGCGAAAATCAAGAGTCAGACGCTTAACTGAGCCATCCAGTTACCCCTTAAGATTTTATTATTATTTTTAATGTTTTATTTATTTTGAGAGAGGAAGAGCAAGTAAGGGAAGGACGGAGACGGAGAGGGAGAATCCCAAACAGGCTCCACACTGTCAGTGCAGAGCCCATTGCAGGGCTCAATCGCATGAACTATGAGATGGTGACCTGAGCCAAGATCAAGAGTCAGATGCTTAATCGACTGAGCCACCCTGGCGCACTACGATCTTATTAAGTAATCTCTACACCCAATGTGGGGCTCAAACTTAAACTCCTAAGATCGAGAGTTGCGTGCTCCTCTGACTGAGCTGGCTAGGCACCCCTTTCTCTAGTGTGATCGTGTGTGTGTGTGTGTGTGTGTGTGTGTGCGTGTGCGCGCACACACGTGCAGAAAAGTATGGTCTTTAGTTTTGCTTGTTTTTGAGTTTTATCAAAATGGCATCGTGGACTCCTGGGTCTTGATTTTACTCCCAACGTTATATTTCCTTGTTTCATCCATGTCGGTGCTCTAGAACCTTCCATTGTGTCACCATGCCTTAGACTGTCCATTGGGCTGTTGTTGGACAGTCGAGCTGTTTCTGCTTTTTGGTGTGACATGCTGGTGCAGCCGTGACCTTTCTGGTACACAACACCTGGGGTGCGAGCAAGACTGTGCCTGGGGTGTAGACCTGGGGGTGAGATTGCCGGCTGCAGGTGGTGGATCTGTGCAGCTTTATGTGTCAGGGCTGATTCCCCGGCTCTTCCCTCCGGTCCTTGGCCAGCCTCTGCTTCTTCTCCAGGCTCGCCTTCCCCCTGTCTTTCCTTCAGCCACAAGCCAGGGACAGTGAGGTTCTGGAGTGCAGTGGTGAAGGTGACTCGGTCCTTGCCTGACTAGTGGTATCGCAGAGCCCTTCCTCCAGGAAACCCTCTCTGACCCCTAGACGGGGCCAGGCGCTCCCCTGGGCTCCTCTGCCCCAGCCCTGGCCACTCTGGGTCATTACTATTACTGCCCAGAGATGAGTCTCTCCCCCCACCAAGCTTAGGAGCCCTGTGTGGACAGGGATGAGAGCTGTCTGGGGTGCTGTGTCCTGCATCACTCCACACAGAGGGACGTCTGGACCCATTTGGTAGAGCATATGACTCTTGATCTTGGGGTCATGAGTTCGAGCCCCATGTTAGGTAGAGGGCCTACTTAAACATGAAAAAAAGAAAAAAAGAGTCCAGTATTAAGTACTTGTTGGAGGTAGACCTGAGCCCCAGGACCACCCGGCCCAGAGCCCAGCGTGCCCCCAGGCGGTGGACACCCAGGCTGGGGCCTATGCTCTGCTGTGTGGCAGGTAGAGTGGATACGGCCCTCGCCCTTGACAGCGGAGAACGAGTCACACTGCCCTGCGTCTGGCTCTGCCGACAGCCCGCAGGGACGGGGCATAGATGCCCTGAGAAGTGTGAGGTCGGCCCGGCCCTCTGGGAGTTAGAGTGGGTGTGGGTGTCCTCACGAAGAGGGCTGTGTGAACCCTTACAGTGGACGAGGCAGGGGCCGTGCAGTCCCCGAGCACTGTTGGGGCCGGGCACTGTGGGCTCGGAGCTCACTAGCGACAGGAGTCCTCACGTGGTGTTTGCAGAGCGCCCGTGCAGTGCCGGCAGGCCGCTGGGCGTTCCGTGTGCTCTAGCTCCTTCTGTCCTTCCCATATCCCTGGAGGTAGGAGGAATCACTGCCCCATTTTACAGATGAAGGGGGGACCCTGAGATGCACAGCCCAAGTCCAGTTCACCCGGCGCATCCGAGGAAAGCCTGGGAGCCTGGCTCCTTCAGTCCCTACAGCAGCGCGCGGGCCTGCCTGGGGCACCGGGCAGAGGGCTTTCCCTCCGGTGCCCTTGACTCTTGGTGGCGGAGCTGTGAGGTGGGAAGCAGCGTCTCCCCTCTACGGACGGGTAGACTGAGGAACGGAGCTGCACCGCCCCCAGCCCCACAGCCACACCTGAGTGGGGGGCGGCCGCTTGGGCCGGGTCCTGCCTCCTCCTCCGTCCCTGAGCCTGCTCTCTCTTGGCCACTCTCTTGTTGCTCACTTGTCCCCGGGCCTTCTTGCTTCAGCACCCTCAGGAGCCCAGCCCTGGGTAAATATTTGCCTGCAGGGCCAGTGGGACCGTGTGTAACCGGTATTTCTGAGCCCAGCGAGCCGGGGTGGGGGGGGCAGCTAGTTGGGAGCACGCGCTCCATGAGCCTGTGGCCACGGCCGGTCACTTTGTTTGCCCTTTGTTGGGCAGCACCCCCTCCGAGCTGTTGCCGGGGTGGCAGGCCCGGGGACGACCGGCCCCTGTTTACCAAGCAGCATCCAGCCCCGGGCCAGGTGTTGTACATAGTTGATCCCGGTGGCTGCTTCTAGAAGCCTTTGTGTGTGTGTGTCTTAGTTTCATCGGCTCCATTTCCTAGATGAGACTCCACCACGTGGAGGTCAGGGCCCTCTCCTGTGACACCGGGGGTCTGTTGAAACTGTCAGGGCCGGAAGTCACTTGGAGCTGCAGGAGGCAAATGAGGGTGTTCGCTGGGAGGACATGGGGTCCTCCGCCAGTTCCCAGGGGTCCCGAAAGCCAACAGGAACCAGGCCTGCTACGAGCTGTCTGGGCTACATGCACTCCGGATCTGTGTGTCTTTCTGTCTGGTCACGGGCCAAAGCAGCCTGGCCTTCCTGGTGGCCGGGACGGGACTGGTCGATCCAGGAGCCTGTCCTGGGCTGTTCATGCAGGCTTAGCAAAAATCCACATCCTTCCTGCCTAGTGGGGCCCGAGAGGCCTGCCTTCTCCTTGTGGGGGTGGGGTGAAGGCCTCAGAGAAGGGGGCCTGGTCTCCAGACACCCCAGTGCAGTCAGACTCTGAAGGCCATGCCCTCTGCTAGCCAGCTGTGCCCTTCCATGTGGGAGAAGGTGGGTCCAGTTATGAGGTGGGAGGGCACCAGTGTCGTCAGACAAACACACGTGCCTTTGGGAGAGCCCCTTCCAGCCTGGGGCTCATGGAGGCCACAAAGGACCCTGCCGCCCACCCCGCACACACACCCATCCCAGCAGAAAACCCTCGGGTAGTGGGGCAGCCTTGGGCACTTGAGATCTGTGGGTGCCGTGAGTCTCCACTTGCCACGGACCTTGATGTGTCTTCCTGGTGCTTCCGGCAGCCCACATCGGGCCTCGAGCCTGGTCCTGTGCTGGGGACACAGCAATGGCCAAGACACACCTGGCCCTGCCTCACAGCCTCACTGTCCGGAAGGGGCGGGGAGACAGACACACTGGCCAAGCAGCCTGCACGGCCGTTGTAGCCCAACAGAAGCAGGTGGAAGCACCTGAGGCGAGGGTGGGATAGAGAATAGGGGGTGAGGCTGACGGCCGGTGCGGGGGACCACTGAATGCCACAGCTGTCTCATGGGGCCGGGTCCCCCCCCCCCCGCCCCTGCCTGGTCTTTGAAGGCAGGCCTGCCTGCGTGGCCCTCCCTGTCCTACCTGCGCGTCTTTGGCAGGTGCTCCCCCCTCCCTGAGCCTCGGCCCCCTCTTCTGGAAAGGGTGCGAGAGGGGTATGTGCACCCCAGACGGTGGTTGTGATCAGAAAGGTGGTCAGATGGGTTACAGGCAGGGGCTGTGGAGGCAGACTGTTGGATTTGAATCTTACCTTTTCCCTTTATTGGCCTGTGACCATGGGCAGGCTTGTTCATCTTCCCCTGCCTCCGTTTCCCCATTTGAAAACCAGGGATGATCTACCTCAGCGTTGTTGAAAGCAGTAAACGAAGTAACATATGTAAAGCAGCACGTGCCAGCTACACTGCAGTAATAATTTAGAATTAGAAGTTGGGTTTGGATGTTCAGTGTGCCCTGTGCTACTGGGGACCCAGAGATTGATGCGTGACTGCCCCCTTCACCCCCCCATTGGCCTTATCAAGCCCCTGCTGTGTGTGATCTGCCTCCTCCCTCTGCAAAGCCACGGGCATCCTCTGACCGCACATGTTTCTGTAACAGGATCTTCATTCAGTTGGGCCAGGCTGCTTGGAAGGTCAGGGTGGAGGGGTGGGGCGGGCAGGCCCATGGCACCTGCTGTCCGCGCCCTTCACCGGAGCGGGCGGGGCCTGCGTGGCCTGCGTGGCCCCGGGCCTCTCCCGGCTGGTTGTCCCATCCCAGCCTCTCCTGAAGGGCCTCCTGCTGGCATCCCAGTCGGGTCGCCTCCCCTTGGTCCCATGGGTCTCCGGGAGACGGGAAGTTGCTCGGCCTGAAGAGCAAGTCACCACATTTGTTCATCCACAGTCATTTACTGGAGACGCTGCGGTGACGTCCCTCGACTCGAGGACATGTGGACATGTGTCAGCGGGAAGGGCCCCCTCTGCTGGGGCAGGTGTCGCTTCCTGAGCTGCACGCTCCCCAGCCTCCGGGTTCCTGGAAGGCTGGTGGGGATGGAGGAAGCTTGTTCACTGGGAAGAACTGCCCACGACCAGTGTTCCTTCGCTTTTCCTCCTCACAGGCAGAGGTTTTCCCCAGTAGGCGGAGCTGCTGCTGGAAGTCCCTGTCTGGCCGTCTGCCCACAGGCGGAGGCCACCGCTCCCCTCCCCCTCTGTCTGGGCCATGTCACCGCCCCATTCTGCATCGGGCCCCTGGCACCCAGCGGCTGGCCCCCGGAGCCCCCTGTGGTGTGCTGATCTGTGCCAGGTTCTGGGGGGAGCTCCCAGCCCGGAGGGTAGAGGGTCTTCCCCTGGGGGCGCTAGCTGCGAAGCCCAGGGCGTCAGAGGTCAGGGCTGGTGACTGCGTGGGTGAGGGCGTCGTAAGTATATCCTGGCTCTGGGGGCAGCCGCGAAGCCTGGCCAAGGGGAGGTGCCTTCATTCCCGGTTCCCCCGCTGCTTGCTCCGCCGTCTCTGTGTTGGTGTCGTGTCGTGTGATGTCGTGTTGTTTTTTAAAGTAATCTCTGCACCCAGTGTGCAGCTTTAGCTCACAACTCGGGGATCATGAGTCTCCAGCTCCGCCGACTACGCCAGCCAGGCCGCCCCGTGTTGGTTTGCTTTTTACCAGCGAGCAGGGTTTTCTTTTTCTGTTTCACAAGCGCAGGGTTCTCCACCCTGTCTTGGAAGTCGTTCCTCGGGCCGGGCCTTTCTCAGCCGCCCCCGTCCGAGGACAGCACTGTGGGGTCCCGCTCTGAGGTTGCGGACACACTGCAGTGAATACGCCTACAGGCGTGTAACCCGGCACCTTTGCAGGTGTACCTGTAGGCTGGGTCTACACGGGTGGAATGCCGGATCAAAGGGCAGCTGCGTTCGGATTTTGGACTTCTGACTGGTATTGCTGGGTTGCCTGTGGAAGGGCTTGTGCCAGCTGGCATGGTCACCAGCTGCCTGTGGGTGCCTCTGCTTCCTGGGGTCCCCAGCACATGCTGTCCGGCTCTGTGGGTGCTGGCCTCCCTGATAAGTGAACGTGTGCGATAAGCGGATTTCTGCTTTGGGGGGAGGCTGGCATGGGGAAGGAGATAAGCGCCCACAGCCAAGGGCGCCCCCCGCTCGAGCCAGCCCAGTGGTCAGGAAGGCAGACACAGGGAGTGGCAGTTGAGGGTCAGAGTCTGAATGGTGCCCTCAGGCAAATCGCTCCCCACCCCCAGTCCTCTTCCAGAAAGCTCCCCAGGGCTGTTTGGAGGCATTGGTGAGCTCGGGCTTGGAAATCAGTCTGAGACTGGCTGCAGAATGAGCCAGGTGCTCCGCAAAGCACCAGGGGCTCCTCACACTGTGCCTAGGGAGGCGTGGGGAGGGGCTAGGACATGGGGACCAGGAAGATCTGTCTGCACGTGGGCAGCGTACTGTGCCTGGCCCCGCGGGACGGGGACCGCAGGCGCACGGGGCCCCTGGAAAGCGTTGGGGTGCTGTCTGCCTCCTCCTTGTGTCAGGCTCCGGGCAGCTTTGTGTTGCCCTGCGCCTCATGGGGGCAGCCCAGGCCATGGGAGGGACTGATGCCTGGTGAAGATGCTGGGGGGGCATTCGCCCTGGTCAGCTCCAGGCTAAACACGCGCGCCCCCACCCCCCACCTCCCCGGCATGACCTCCTTACGGGTGCGTCCTCCCTGCCTGCATGCAGGGTGCCCAAGAGAGAAGGAACCTCCCTCGAGTTCACCCAGCTCAGCTGGCCTGGGCAGAACCGGCGACCCAGTCTCCAGAGACCTGCACTTGGCCCCGCCTCTGTTCGTTCGTTCTGTCAGCCAGTGTTTACTGAGCACCTGCTATGTGCCCAGTGCATACCCTTCTGGGGATACTTCACTGAACAGAAGCAGTAAAATCCTTCCCCTCATTGCACGTAGTTCAGCAGATGGATTATAACGCTTTGTTAGGTTGTGAGAAGTGCCACGCAGACTGAAGCAGGATGCGGGGATGGATGAAGGAGACTGTTTATGTAGGGTGGTCAGGGAAGGCCTCTGACGAGGGGATGTTGGAGCAGAGACTTGCAGGCAGGGAGGGAGGGACCCACAGACCTAGCAGGCGGAAGAGCACGCTGGGCAGAGGGGCGGCAGCAGGTGCAGAGGCCCTGAGGCCTTGTGGGCGGGTGGCTCTGTCATGGACAAAGATTGAGTGGGGACCTTGAGCACTGAGACAGTTCTGCTTTCCTGCCTCTTCTGTGTGCAGGCTTTGTCGGCCCCGCCTCTGGGATGGTGCCCCTGTCCCGTGCTCGGTGATGGAGACCCTCCACGCGTGCCCACCCCCCCCCCAAGCATCTTTGCCAGACCCCCTCCTTGCACACACCCTGGGCCTCCTGATCCTGGGGCTCACTGCCCAAGCGCATCGTGCAGTCCCCACGCCCGTGCTTGTTCACAGCGTGCCCTCCGCCCAGGACGCCTCTCTCTCCGGCGCCTCACTCTTCAGGTCCTCTCTTGTGTCCTCTCCCATCAGTCCCAGTCTGCCCATCCTGCCTGCCTCCATGTCCCCTCCCTGCCCCGTGAGGCTGCTCTGTGGCTGCTTCCTGCCTTGTCTCCCTGACCATGCGGGAGGCTCCTGGACACGGCCAGTGGGGATCATTGGCTGCTTACTGGGGGCCCTTGGGGGCGGCGGAGAAGGCTGTCCCAGGGAAGTCCCCGGCCCAGCCACTGCAGCCACTCGGGTCTCAGCAGGCACCGTGAGGGGCCCCGGAGGCGGGGCTAAGGGACCAGACTGGCTCTCTTGGCCCCGAAGGCTCTAAAGGGAAAGATGAATCCGCCGGCAGCTCCCGGCCCTGATACTAGAGACGGCTGTGTGTCTGGGCCCTCAGACCCATCCGTCCAGCCTGAAGCTGAGGGCTGGGGACCTCAGGACCTCAAGGTAGACAGGGACGGTCCTGGCTTTGACCCTCCCTCTGCCTCTTCCCTGCTTCGTGACCTCAGGAGAGCCTTTAGCGTGACAAGACTTTCCGTCTCGTCTCTGCGTAGCGGGTGGTGGGCTGGCCGCCCTGCGGGAGTGTGACGAGAACGTCAGGCCGAGCGCCCGGTGCGGAAGCGGCGGGGCCAGGGCGCCGTTCCTGCCGCTCGCTGCCAGCGGCACTGTCACAGGCGAGTAGTTGTTGGCCCGGCCCAGGCCCTGGCGCCCCTCACCTCCCTCCAGCCTCCTGGTCCGGGAGGCCCTCGTCCAGGCCCCCCTGATAGTCTCTCCCCACGGGACAGGTGGGCCCCTCCTGCCCAGAGCCCCCGGCCACTTTGAAGCCTAGTACAGCGGCCATGTGTGAGCTCCTTCATCTGTCTGTCACTCCCTCACCCTTCTCTGTGCCTAGCCCCCATGCAGTGCAGTGTTGGGGACACAGCCTGGACCCACCCCCCGCCTGTCTTCCCAGGGCTCCCAGTCTGGTGTCGGGGGCAGTGACGATTCAGAATGGGCAGGGCTGAGATGTTGGTGTGGCTGGAGCACAGAGCCCAGGGAGAGAGAAGGGGCCTCAGAGCTGCCTTCCTTCTCGCTGCCTCATCTTAGCTCAGGCCCGAGGGCAGGGACCGGGTCAGAGCTGCCCCGCTCTGCCCGTGCAGCACCACGCTTGGCATGTGGTGGGTCTCAGGAGGCATCCACTGAGCGAGGGCAAGCTGGCCCCTAACTGGGAATTCTCCCGGATTAGAAGCCAAACTCCCAAGGGGCTGAAGCAGAAAGGGAAGATTTTGTTGGCTTTATGGACCCGAGAAGTTCTCCTAAATAGGCTTCAGGCTTGGCTGGGTCCAGGGTCTCAGGCATTTGATTCACCTTTCCTGAGTCGGCTAGAGAGGCCCACTCCTCCTGGTGGATGCCAGGATGGCCTCCAGCAGCTCCAGAAATGAGAGGTAACCTGCAGAGGAGGGGCCCTTCCTTCTGGACAGTTCCAGCTTAGCCCCTGTGGCTGGCTGTGGCTCATTCTGTAAGGGTCTGTCTCAGCCAGTCTCTATGACAGCAGCGGTGGACAGGCCACTGTCCACTCCTGAAACCTTTGGGGAGGACAGTGGAGAGTGGAGGTGATGCGGGTGGTCCCACGGGGGTCCTGGGATGGTGCCAGGAGGGGCGCCGGGGAAGCAGGCCCCTCGGCATTGCGACAGGCATCGAGGCCGTGGCCGCCCTCACTGCGAGGATAGGCTGTGTGTCTGACACAGTCCACCTTTCAGCACCGCCAGCAACACTGTGGGTGCCCGAATCTCCCTGTGCCTTAACACTAGCCCCCAGGTGGGAGCCCAGGCCACCTGGTTTGGGACAGGATGGTGTCCCACAGACCTTGAGTCGTGGGAGCACCAGAACCTGGGGTGTCCTGCCGGAAGGAGCCCTGAGAGCCGGGTTCCTGTGCCCCCGCGTGGAGAGCCGCCGTCCTGCAAGGGCCAGGCCCCCAGCTGCTTGGTTTCCTGTCCGCCAGCGAGCCGGTGGATGTGGTCATGTCCTCCTTTGTAGGAAGAGCATGGCAGGCAGCCTCCCAAGTAGGCTCTGCTGATGCCGCAGGCCGGCCCTGGGAGGTCAAGGCTACATGCTGTTCGCTAATGGAGGGGGTTAGGAAGGGGATTAGAACCCATGCTCCTGGCTCGGGGCAGCCCTGTGCTCTAATGTTACTCATCACCGCTGGTGCACCAGTTCTGACAGGCTGCTTGCGAGGGGACACGGCGGGCTCCCCGGCCAGGTCTCCAAGGGAGCCCCCTCCAGCAGAGCAGAGTCCTCCCCACACCACTGCCCTGTGCTCAGCCCTGGGGGCTCCCGCCCCGCTGCCCCTCTCGCGGCACCCTGGATATTGCCGTGCCTGCTCCCACCCTGTCACACCTCCCCCTCCCAGGGGCCGCTGCCCACTGCCCTGTTTGTCTCTGTCTTGCCTGTGTCTCCTGCTGCCGTGTCCCCTCCCCTCTCCCTCCACACTGTTGCTTCCTGGTTTTTGACTCCCACTTGGATGACTGTGTCTTCTCTCTCCCACCAGCTCCAGGCTGGCTGGGGGGGGAGGGGGGTGAGTCATTGCCGCCCCCTGGTGCCCAGCCTCTCCTCGCATCTCGTGGGTGCCTTCGCGAGGACATGCAGACAAGAGCGAGGGACCAGAGACAGATGTCTCTCTGCCCGTCACCTGATGCCTGGCATCGGATTTCTCTTCCCCCCCTTCGTGAGGGCTGTAGCAGGGGGTGGGGGACAGGCAGGCTCTGCATGCCCCACAGCCTCTTCCTGGGAGACTGGCCCCAGCTGCCGGGGCGTGCCGCAGAGCCTCACCCCTGCGGGAGGCCCTGCCCGCCAGCTGCCACACAGCGGCATCACACAAGCTGACACCTTGTCCCGCCCCGCGGTCCCCACAGCCTGCCTCGGCCCCAGTACCTCCCTCCTTGGGCCCAAGTAGTAGAAGCGGCCATGCTCTGGTTCCCAGACCCGCACTGGCCTGGCGTGTGTTCGGGTCCCGCCAGTCCCGGCTCCAGGCCCTGGGACAGACGGCGTGCGCTCCCGGGGCCGGCCTCCCCTTAGCAGAAACGGAGTCGTGACCGTGCCAGCGTTGTGTCTCCGAGCTGGCTGAGTGAGCCCGTGCCTAGAAGGTGCCCTGCGCCGTGCGTGCCTCGCACGGAGGGACTTCCCAGTACCTGGGAGTGGCGGCCACCACCACCCGCGCCCTCTCTGACCAGGCGCGTCTCCTGCTCAGTCTCATCCGGCTCCGTGCAGCCTCTTGGCGGTGCCCTCACATCCCTCGTCTCCTGAGGCCCTGCAGATGTCCCTTCCAGAGAGGCGAAGACGCCGTCACGATTGGTTGCCACAGCCTCACCAGGACAAGGACTGAGCACGGGCATTCTTACTGCCGCACGCTCTCTCCCTTGCTCGTCACTGTCCCCTCCTCTGACAACCGCTGGAACTCCGGCCGCTGCCCGAGGGGGACTTCCAGGGCATCGGACGTGGGGGTTGAGTGAACACACCTGAACCCTGACCTGAGACGCTCACAGACCCGTGCGCGCGCATGGCCCCCCTCCTCCCACACGCGTGTGTCCACCCAGCCCTGCCAACCCGTCCGTAAGGGACAGCTGCCTGTGTGCGTCCCCTGGGTCCCTACCTTCCAGTGGGGGGACCACGACGGTGAAGGCTGGTGTTTAATGTGTACCTACGAGTCTGCGAAGCCCTGGTCTGAGGGGTGAACTGTCACCACAGTTACCTGGGGAGTCAGTCATCCTCGCCCCATTTTAGGGGTAAGGCGACTGAGGCACAGAGCTTAACTTGCTTTGCGCAGAGTCAGAGAGTTTTTTGTTTTCTAAGCTTATTTATTTTGAGAGGGAGCGCCCATGCCGGAGGGGCAGAGAGAGGGAGAGAGAGAGAGGATCCCAAGGAGGCTCTGCGCTGTCAGCATGGAGCCGGAAGCAGGGCTCAAACTCAGGAACTGTGAGATCATGACCTGAGCCCAAATCAAGAGTCAGACGTTCATCTGACAGAGCCGCTCAGGAACCCCTCAGAGTCACAGAGTTTTAAGTTAGTCAGGATCTAACCCCAGGCATGGTGGCTCCAGAGCCTGTAGGGTTTTTTTATGTTTGTTTATTCTTGAGAGAGACAGCATGAGCGGGGAAGGGGCCGAGAGAGAGGGAGACACAGAATCCGAAACAGGCTCCAGGCTCTGAGCTGTCAGCACAGAGCCCGACGTGGGGCTCGAGCCCACGAACTGTGAGATCATGACTTGAGCCGATGTTGGGCGCCTAACCGACTGAGCCTCCCAGGCGCCCCCAGAGCCTGTGTTTTTTTTTTTTTATTTTAAATGTTTTATTTATTTCTAGGAGAGAGAGAGAGAGAGACAGCGTGAGCAGGGGAGGGTCAGAGAGAGAGGGAGTCACAGACTGAAACAGGCTCCAGGCTCTGAGCTGGCAGTCAGCACAGAGCCCGACGCGGGGCTCGAACCCACGAACCGCGAGATCACGACCTAAGCGAAAGTCGGACGCTCAACCGACTAAGCCACCCAGACGCCCCCCAGAGCCTGTGTTCTTAACCACTTTGCGAGACCCGGTGTCTCGGGGAGGATTCCGGGTGCCCTACCCAGGGGTGCCGGCAGGGAGGCAGCGAGGATTCAGGCCTGGTGGCTTCAGACAGCACCTATGCCTTCACCGCTCTGCAGCCCTGCCCCCTGCTCCCCTGGGCCTCTGCAGCTGGGGGTGGCTGGTGGGGCCCTCCAAGCTGCTGCGGGGTGGCTGGTGAGCTCGTGGACTCACCTCCCCCTNCCCCAGAGCCTGTGTTCTTAACCACTTTGCGAGACCCGGTGTCTCGGGGAGGATTCCGGGTGCCCTACCCAGGGGTGCCGGCAGGGAGGCAGCGAGGATTCAGGCCTGGTGGCTTCAGACAGCACCTATGCCTTCACCGCTCTGCAGCCCTGCCCCCTGCTCCCCTGGGCCTCTGCAGCTGGGGGTGGCTGGTGAGCTCGTGGACTCACCTCCCCCCATTTGTGCCGGAGGGAAGGTGGTGATGCTCATGCAGTTCCTTAAGCTTGTGGAAGGCTGGGGGCGGATAACCCAAGGCTGGAGGCCCCACGTTGGGTCTGGGGGGCTTTGTGTCTCTCAGTCCACTGACGTCAGGCCCTTGGCCATTGGCCACAGCGTCACAGGTGGACAGGTGTGTGGAGGGGCCAGTCTGGTTGTGCTAGCTTGTGAAATGCTTGGGGCGGTGCCTGGCACAGCGGAAGTGCTGTGTAAATGCTGCACGGTGCTTCTCCTGGCCACCTGTACTGCCGCTTCCTTCCCGGTTTTTCTTAAATTGGTTCATTTTTTTTATTTGAATACATTTCATCTCATCTGCGAGCAATTCATGGTAGTTCCGTTTTCCTGATACGCGTCTGCAGCCCACACGTGTAAGGTCACGCCCGAGCCAGCTGGCACTGTGCCAGGCCTGGGGGGTGCTGCTGGCGCTGTTAGGGCAACTGAGGTGGGGCAGGGGTGCCCTCAGGCTGCCGTGGACTACCCGAATCCCCCTCTTGTGCCTTTAGCGTCTTTCCCCAGTGCTGTCCCCCCTCGAAAGCATCATGACAGGCTGCAGTTGTCATTCTGACCAGCAGAGGGCGCCGAGTCCCTCTGGGCCTTGGGGGCTCTCCGACTTCTCCAGTCTGTCCACCCGTTTCCGACCACCCCCTGCCTCCCGTTCTGTTTTCCCTTCTGGGAGTGAGTGGGCAGATGTGACCTTTCTGAGCCCTGGCTGTGACCTTGTGTGAGGCAGTGCTGCACTGGACCCCTGGCTGAAGGGGGGGCCCAGACGGCCACTGTGGCTGGTGTGGAGGGTCCAGGTTCAAGATCCTGGGCTTCAAGCTTAGCAGGAGGCTCTTCATGACAGAGATTGACCCAGCGGGCAGGGCTGGGATGGCGGACCTCAGCTGACTTCAGGAGCTAGAAGGGGGGGGCCTGGCCCAGTCTGGATGGTCAGGAAGGGCTTCTTGGAGGATGTCAGAACTGAACACCTAAAGGACTGACTGCAGCTTGAGAGGTTGCTTGGGAGTCTTATTTCCCACAGGCGGTCTAGGCCCCTGTGAGCAGCTGCGGATGGCCCACGTGAGCACAGGCCTCGCTCACCCCTCTGATGTGGGCAGGCCAGCCCAGCCTTGGCCTAGAGGCCTTTCTTGAAGCAGGCGTGTCCAGGGGGCACTTGTTGCCCTTTGGCCCCTTGATAAAGCCTGCGCACCCCTTCTCAGAATGATTTAAAAAAAACTTTTTTTTTAAGTAAGCTCTCTGCCCAACATGGGGCTTGAATTCACGACCCTGAGATCAGGAGTCGCATGCTCCGCCGTCCGAGCCAGCCAGGCACTGGAGTGATGCCAGTTACATACAGTGAGCTGGAGGTGTTTTTCCCTGGCGATCTGGTGTTTCTGTCCTCCTCACTGGCACGTGAGATAACAGGATGTAGTGCTGAGCAGTCTCGGTCTGCAGCGGCTCTGTGTCACATGGAAGCACCTGTCATTGATGACACGGTTGCAGGGCTGCTAAACACTTGCTCGCTCTTGCTTTCTCTGTTTTGCTCTTGTTAATAAGAAGGAAAGACTAAACCTCATTTCAGTTCGCTTAGTGAAAGTAGAGCAGTCCCTTTAGTCCCTTTTCCTCACTTGTTTGTGGAACCCTGGGGGGGTCAGTGGGCCGGCTTGGTTGCACTCGCCCAGGTCCCAAAGGCTGCCTTCCCCGGCAGGGCCAGCTGTCCCCCCACCCCCAGCTGGGGGCCACCAGGCACACGAGCGCACGTGCGAGCTCCCTCGCTAGGTCTGCAGGAGGGCGACCTGCACCGGGGAGGCTGCTGGTCGCCTGTGGCCCCCCTTGAGAAGGAAGTGAGGGGTCCGCCGCGGCCGGCGTCAGCTTCTCCCCGCACCCCACCCCCACCCCCGCCCCGGCC
>NW_027533260.1:5265928-5269076 GCF_008692635.1 Crocuta crocuta | reverse complement strand
GGGAGGTCCCTGGACCTTCCGTGGACCTTGGTTTCCTCTCCTAGAAAACAGGGTTGTGCTTGATGCGATCAGGGGTGCACGGCCTGCTGGGGTGGTGGCTGGAGGGAGAGTCCAGTGGGACGTGCCAGGCCGCGGGACGACAGCAGGGTCACTCCCCGCCCACCCTGTCGTCCCTGCGCCCCCTCCAGCCTGCTGACCCCGAGAGCTTTCTCTGCTCAGGCCTGTGCCCCTCGGCCCTGCTCAGAGCCTCCCCTTTCTGTTCCCTGGCTGCTCTGAGGACGCAAAGGTCTTAGCCGTGGAACGGATGGACAGACAGACTGTAGCGCGTGCACAGCGCGGTAAGGGGGCCGAAGCTAAATCCTTGTACTCCACGAAAGCAGCCAGCCACAAAGGGCCACGTGCTGTTTCTCTCTGTTTTAGCGGGGTGTCCAGAAAAGGCAAATCTGTGCAGACGGAGAGGCCAGCCGTGCCCCGAGCGGGGTGGCTGGTCCTAAGGACTTGCCGTGAAGCGGTTGGGTTCGGGCTGCATCCCCCATTCTGTGAGCCACTGCCATTACCCTGGCCCCGGAGGCCCAGCGCTGAGCAGCCGCTGGGGAATGTCTTGCGGTCGAGGGTGTTTCAGGAGTGGAGAGTCTGGGAGGCCACGTGCACCACAGTTGAGAGCAGAGTTCAGTTCCTGGCTCCACCACTTACCAGCTGTGTGACTTTGGGCAAGGTGCTTCACCTCTCTGAGCCCAGCTTCCTCATAGCATCAAATTACAGATTTGTTCTCTTGTCCACAAAAAACAAAAACAAACTGAACACCTGCTCTGGGCCCGGCCCTTGGCTGGGCAGTGTCGGGACAAGGCTTGGCGTGGGGGGAAGGGACTGCTGCAGAGGCCTGGGTGGGGGGAGGGCGTGAAGGGGGCCCGGGGCGCGGAGAGTCACAGGCCCGGGTCCTCTGTGCCCGCAGCCCAGAACGTGACCGTGGATGAGGTCATCGGGGCCTACAAGCAGGCCTGCCAGAAGCTGAACTGCAGACAGATCCCGAAGCTCCTCCGGCAGCTCCAGGTACGGGGGTGGGGGGGGTGCTGAGGGGCAGGAAGCTGAGGGCCGTCCCGGGGTGAAGCTGGGCTCCCTCTGCCCCCCAGCGGCCTCCAGGCCTCTGCTGCCTGCCCCGAGCAGGGGAGGGTGCACAGAGCCCTGCCCAGCCCGCCACCTAGCTCAGTGCCCGTGTGCATACAGCCTTCAAAATCCTCTGCCCGGTTGTAAAGGCCGTCAGGCTCTCCGTGAGTATTTAAACAGTGTAGAATTACATAGAGTGAGGATGTTGGGGCGCCTGGGCGGCCCAGTCAGTTGAGTGTCCGACTCTTCATTTTGGCTCAGGTCATGACCCCAGCCAGGGTCGTGGGATTAAGCCCTGTGTCAGTCTTCACATTGAGCATGGAGCCTGCTTAAGATTCTCATTCTCTTTCTCTCCCCCTCTGCACCTCCCCCATGTGCTTGCGTGCACGTGCTCAATCGCTCTCTCTCTCTAATTTAAAAATAACAGGCGGCGCCTGGATGGCTCAGTCTGTTAAGCATCTGACTTTGACTTAGTCATGATCTCACGGTTCGCGGGTTCAAGCCCCGTGTCGGGCCCTGTGCTGACAGCTCAGAGCCTGGAGCCTGCCTCGGATTCTGTGCCTCCCTCTCTCTCTGCCCACCCCCGTCTCAAAAATAAACATTTAAAAAATAAAAAATAAGAATTTCAAATGTCTATCACTCTCCAGAGAAATTCTCTTCCCCGGGGGAAAGACCGTGTGCACATTTATTCTTTATATTCTCTATATGTTCTATATATACGTTGTCTAATATACAAAGATTTTTTAAGTTTATTTAATTTGAGAGAGAGCGCAAGTGGGGAGGGGCAGAGAAAGAGAGGGACAAAGAGAATCACAGGCAGGTCCTACGCTGTCAGTCCAGAGCCCGATGCCAGGCTCAACCCCACAGAAGTTTTGATCATGACCCCGGCTGAAATCAAGCGCTGCACGCCCAGCTGACTGAGCCACCCAGTGCCCCTTGTCTGACTTTTTTTTGGTAATTAAAATAGTACAGGCATAAAAAGCAAAATCCAGTCTTCACTTGTTACTCAAGCCTCACTTCCCGGGAGCCCCACCGTGGACGGCTTTGGGGAGTCTGTCCTCGGGCCTTCCCTGTATGTTTGTAGGAATTACAAACACGAGGTAGTGAACGAGGCACTATTGTGTCCGTGGTGTGCTCCCCATAGCCGTCTCCCACACAGTGCCTGTCCCGTGGCCTCCCCAGCCGGGCGGTTGTGTTGGTAAAGCACTGCCTTAGTGCCTTCTCTCTCTGGATGGGTCATTCCAGAATGTTCTAGGGTGGCTTGTTTCCAGGGTTGTTGCTCCCTTAGCACTGCTGTGAGCAGTCCTGCTTGCCACCCAGCTAGGGACCCATGCTCACTGGGGTTGAGGGCTCGTGGGGGAGTTCCAGAAGGGCTTGTTGGCCGCTCCGGGGAGAGACAGTCCCTCGGTGTGGTGGCCTAGAGTGTGGGTCCTGGAGCCCGCCAGCTGGTTCCGACCAGGCCTGTCCCTCACTAGCAAGTGACTTTCCTCGAGGCTGGCCCTTAGCCTCTCGTCTGCACATGGCTCAGTCACAGCACTCACCCCATGGATTACGGTGTGTGGAGCCCAGGAACAGAACACGGCCCCCTGTAGGCCCCCACCTGACCGGCGCTTTACCCCTCTTTCCCTGGGGCCTGGCCCTCACCCCCAGGCCTGGCAGCCTTCCCCGCCCTGGCTGCTGCTCCTGCCTGGAATGCCTGCCCCACAGATGCCCAGGGCCCACTCCCTCACTCCCATTAGCTGCCTGGCCCGGCCCTGGGGGTGCAGAACCTCACCAGGGCCTCCTGTCTCGGGCCCTGCGCGCCGCCCCCACCTCAGAAATGGAGCCAGACCAGAGCCCTACCCGCCCACTGTCGGGGTCCAACCTGGCCTCTGGGGGTGTCTTCCCGTCTTAACCGCCACCCACTCTGTTCTCCCAGGAGTTCACGGACCTTGGGCACCGCATCGACTGTCTGGACCTGAAAGGTGCGTGTCCAGACAGAGGCTGGGACCCCGGGGGGTGGGGGTAGAGTCTGGGCCACCGGGGGCAGGGCTGGGTGCCCCTC
>NW_027533260.1:5260665-5265828 GCF_008692635.1 Crocuta crocuta | reverse complement strand
GTGCACTAGACGGGCCCGGGCCTCTGTATCATCTCAGGTGAGAAGCTCGACTACAAGACCTGCGAGGCCCTGGAAGAGGTCTTCAAGAGGCTACAGTTCAAGGTCGTGGACCTGGAGCAGACGAACCTGGATGAAGATGTGAGCAGCCCCTGCTCTGAGCCCCTGGCCCCTCTCAGGTTTGGGGGGAGGGGGCAGCACAGCAGAAGGAGCCTCCCTGCACAGCAGCTGTGCGGGGCCTCTTGGAGACGGGGATACAGCGAGTGTAAGCAGAGTGGATGTGAGGAATATTGGGGCTCCGGGGTGGAGCCCAGGTGCCCTCACCTCCCCAGACTGGAGGCCACCAGGAGACCCAGTGGGTGGGGTCCTAGAGAACGGAGACCCGGGAACACCGGGGGCCTGTCCTGGTCACACGGCGGATCAGTCCGACCTCGGGGGGCGGCGGCGAGTAAGAGCAGGCAGGTGGGCCCCGGCAGGCGCTGGGAGGGGGGTTGGTTCCTGGACCCCAGGGTACGAAGGCAGTGTCGGGGCCTCCCCTTCCCTTAGTTGCGCGGCCCCCACCTCCTGGCCTCCTGGGCCTGCCTCCACCTGCGCCCCAACCCCAGTATCCCTGCCGCAGGGCGCCTCGGCCCTCTTCGACATGATCGAGTACTACGAGTCGGCCACCCACCTCAACATCTCCTTCAACAAGCACATCGGCACCCGGGGCTGGCAGGCCGCTGCCCATATGATGCGTAAGGTGGGTGTCCCTTGCCTGCCCCTGGGGTAGAAGGGGCTCGGGCGCTCCCCTGGGGTACCCATTCCTTGGAGCCTGCCTTCATGAGCCCTCAGAGTGCGGGCCGTGGCGGGGTGCTGGTCCCCGGCTTCCGGGCTCATGGGAAAGTGGTACCAAGGGTGCCCTGCTCCCCAGGCCAACCCTGAGCCCTTCTCCTCCCTTCAGGCACTGTTCCCTCTTCCCCCACTTGCCCCTGACTTACCCCTGGGGCGTGGCTGTTGTGGCTACCCCCTTCGCCGCCGTGTGGGGCGTCGGCTGTGGGAGTCCGGGGGCGCAGCCGGGCTCACTCACAGGGCTCCAGCCCAGGCCTTCCCTCACAGGGCCCCGCTGCCCACCAGGTCAGGGAGGGGGTGGTGGGAGATGCCCTGGCCCATCCTAGCCCCGCCCCTGCCCCACCAGACCAGCTGCCTGCAGTACCTGGATGCCCGAAACACACCCCTGCTGGAGCACTCGGCTCCGTTCGTGGCCCGCGCCCTGCGCATCCGCAGCAGCCTCGCCGTGCTACACTTGGAGAACGCCAGCCTGTCGGGGCGGCCGCTGATGCTGCTCGGTGAGCTGTGGGGGCCGCTGATGCTGTTGCGTGAGCTGGGGGGGATCGCTGATGCTGCTGGGCGAGCTGGGGGTGGCCGCTGATGCTGCTCTGTGAGCTGGGGGAGGGATCGCTGATGCTGCTCGGCGAGCTGGGGGAGGGATCGCTGATGCTGCTCAGTGCCTGGGGGGTGCCGCTGATGCTGCTCGGCCAGTTCCAGGGTTGGGGGATGCCAGGCGGTGATAGGCCGCTCACTGGGGGCCAGGGCTCAGCCAGTCACAGCACCCTGACCGTACTCCCCCAGCCACAGCGCTGAAGATGAACGTGAACCTGAGGGAGCTGTACTTGGCGGACAACAAGCTCAATGGCCTGCAGGACTCGGCCCAGCTGGGCAACCTCCTCAAGTTCAACTGCTCCCTGCAGATCCTGGACCTCCGTAACAACCACGTGTTGGACTCAGGTGTGTGAGGGGTCTGCTCACCCCACCCACCAAGCACCCTGTGTGCCCAGCCAGGTGCTCCGTGGTGCTGGGACACCATGGTGGCCAAGAGGATCCCAGCCTTGGTCCAGAAGGGAACACAGATCGTCCCCAGCCAGTGACCGCTCAGACTGGGCAGGGCTGGGCTAGGCTGGGCTGGGCTGTGGGAGCCCAGGAAGGGTGTCCTGGAGGAGGGGACAGCTCAGCGAAGACCTGCAGGATGAAGTGAGGTATCGAACAGATAATGAAAATAATTACCATCTGGAAAAAGTGCCCTGAAGGAAACAGGGTTGATGGGACAAAGGGTCAGCCAGACGCTAATTAAGATGACACAGGGAGGGGGCTTCTGGGTGGCAGAGTAGAGAGAGAATGGAACCAGCCATTTTCAAAAATCTGGAAAAAGAATCCAGGCAGAATGAACAGCAAGTGCAAAAGGCCCTGAGGTGGGAAAGAGCCTAGATGTTGGATGTTTTTTGGAGGAAAAAAGCCACAGTGAGCTAGGGGGTAAGCGGGGAGGAAGAGGAAGTGGTTACTGGTGAGAACTTGGTTTCACCCTCTTTACTACTGAGCAGAGCCCCTTGGCTGCAGTGGGAGGAGAGGGCTGGGGAATAGTGAAGGCCATCATGGCCAGTGCCCTCCCCCAGGGCAGCCGGGCCCGGACACCACGTTCACTGAGCAGCTGGCATGTGCCAGGCCTGCTGCTGGTGGGCTCACAGCCGCGAGACAGAGGTCTCTGCCCTCAGGAGAGATGCTGCCAAGATGAATTAATAGTTATCGGGTCTGTCCGGTGGTGAGGTGTGCTCTGGGGAAAAATAAAGCAGCAGCAGGGGCTGAGCTGGCTGGTGGGGGACTGTAGCCCGGGGGTGACACTCGAGCAGGGTTTTGGAGCAGACGGGGTGCCGCCGCGGGCCGGGCCCCAGCCTGTGGGGCCAGGCAGGCCAGCGTGCGGGTGGAAGCTGCAGGAGGGCTGGTACTCTCACTGGGTGGCAGCTCCCAGCGTCCCCCAGACAGGCGCTCAGACCACAGACGGGACTTGCCCACGGGTCCCCTCCAGGTCTGGCCTACATCTGCGAGGGCCTCAAGGAGCAGAAGAAGGGGCTGGAGACCCTGGTGCTGTGGAACAACCAGCTCACGCACACGGGCATGGCCTTCCTGGGCATGACGCTGGTGAGTGGGACCGGGAGTGGGGGGTGCCTGCTGCGTCCCCTCCACCACGTCTCGGCGCCTGCAACCCACAGTGCCGGAGCCCTTGCTCGCTCCTTCGGCTTCCCCGACCTCTCCGCCCGGGGAAAGGAGCCTTGCGCTCGCTTTCCGGGTCTGTTTGCGTCCAGCACGACAGCCTAGCACAGCGTTTCACACGAGGTGAAAACATTTTGCATAGAAAGTTAGTATTTCTGGAAGCCTTCAGTAAGTTTTAAATCTTTTAAGATAAATGCATGAGGGGCGCCTGGGTGGCCCAGTCGGTGGAGTGTCCGATTTCAGCTCAGGTCACAATCTCGCGGTCTGTGAGTTTAGGCCCCACGCCGGGCTCTGTGCTGACAGCTGGGCGCCTGGAGACTGCTTTGGATTCTGTGTCTCCCTCTCTCTCTGCCACTCCCCCACTCACGTGCTCTCTTTCTTAAAAAACTTAAAAAAAATTTTTTTTAAATACGTGGTACATAAAACAAGTTAAGAATTACCAACGGCCAGGTCTGTGTCCTTAGCCCTCGGGTGCCAGCAGGGGGTGGGGTGGGGTGGGCCCGGGCTGGGGCATGGATAGGGCAGCTGGCGCTGGGGCCCCTTCTGAGTACACGAAGGACCTGGCCTTAGGCAGGAGCGCCTGGGCCACTGCCAAAGAGGGAGCGCTCGGGTGTGCCTCTTACCTGACGGCCTCCGGGCCTCTCCTCTGTGTCCCGCACTGCCCCCCCCCCAGCCGCACACGCAGAGCCTGGAGACCCTGAACCTGGGCCACAACCCCATCGGGAACGAGGGCGTGCGGAACCTCAAGAACGGCCTCATCAGCAACCGCAGCGTGCTGCGCCTGGGCCTGACGTCCACCAAGCTCACGTGCGAGGGTAGGGCGCGGGGCCGGGCCAGGGGAGCGGTGCCGGCGGGCTCGGCAGGCGGCTAGCCCGTGGCCAGCCCCTGCGGTCCCCCTCCCAGGCGCGGTGGCGGTGGCAGAGTTCATCGCCGAGAGCCCCCGCCTCCTGAGACTGGACCTTCGGGAGAACGAGATCAAGACGGGCGGGCTCATGGCACTGTCGTTGGCCCTCAAGGTGAACCGCTCACTGCTGCGCCTGGACCTCGACCGTGAGCCCAAGAAGGAGGCGGTGAGCCGAGGGGGCGCCTCCCGGAGGCCTCTGGCGGGTGGGGTGGGCCAGCCCCGGGCTCCCCCAGGATCCCCCTGCGGGGCCAGGCCGGCTGCGCCCTAGCCGGGCCTGCTCTGCCCGCAGGTGAAGAGCTTCATTGAGACGCAGAAGGCGCTGCTCGCCGAGATCCAGAACGGCTGCAAGCAGAACTTCATGCTGGCGCGGGAGCAGGAGGAGAAGGAGCAGCGGCCGCAGCCGTCGGCCTCCATGCCCGAGATCACCGTCACCGAGCCCCAGCCCGACGAGGAGCCCGGGGACGAGCCCGCCACCAGGGCCCAGGAGAATGGGGCCCCGGGCCCCGGCGCCAGGCCGGACTCTGATTCTGACTCGGACTCTGAGGAGGAGGATGGGGAGAGGGCCGAGGCCCCCTGCCCTGCCCTGGTGCCCCCCTCGGACTCCCTGAGCCCTGGGGACAGGAGCCCCCCCGGCAGCCCCTCCTCCCCCACCGAGCAGCGCATTTCTGTGTCCAGCCCGGGCCGGGGCCACAAAGTGTTTGTGGTGACTCGGGTGGAGAGTCCTCCTGAGAGGGCAGAGCCCCCTGTGCCGCCCACCCCTCCCTGTCCTCCCCCCCCACCTGCCTCGGCCTCCCCGCCCGCCTCACCTGCCCTGCCACCAGCCGAGGCTGTCGGCGCTCAGGACGCAGCCGTGTCGGAGCCTCAGTCACAGCCGGAGCCTCCTCAGTCAGGGCCGCCACTGCCCAACGGCCTAAAGCCCGAGTTTGCCCTCGCACTGCCCCTGGAGCCGCCGCCGGGGCCTGAGGCCAAGGCAGGCAGCTGTGGCCTGGAGCACGGTGAGCGCGGCTCTGGGGCCGGGTGCTGGGTGGGATGCCCTGGAAGCCTTCAGTTTTCTCCTCATTAAAATGGCCCATGCAGGGGGTGCAGGGGGTGCAGGGGTAGGAGCTAGTAGGACTTGACCCTTTTCCCCACCCTTCTTCCCACGGATCCCGGGGCGCTCTCCCTGGGAGGGAGCGGGCCAGATTTGTTGACTGGAGTCTGAGGGTCTCAGTGGTATCCTGAGGGTCACACTGCACAGCCCC
>NW_027533260.1:5260121-5260656 GCF_008692635.1 Crocuta crocuta | reverse complement strand
CGGGGGGCTCGGGGGCTGGGGGCAGAGCCCCTGGCTCTGACAGCCCCCCCATCTCTCCTCCCCAAGTTCCTTTTCCCCCGGTCAGTCTTCGATGAGCTGAGGCCAGAGCCATGAGAATCTGCTCGCCTTCACCCCCAGCCTTCCGGAGGCCCAGGCCACCAGGGGTGTGGGGGACCTTGCTGGGGACCCCTGCCCCCCACAGCAACACTACACGGAGTGCAGGGGGTGCCCTCCCCGCCCCGACTAAAGCGCTTCTCTCTCTGTGTCCAGCACTCAAAGGCTCTGGGCTGGGGGGATGGGAGGAGGAGGTGTCCGAGGACATCCACCGCCAGGCTGGATGCCTTTTTTCAAGAGGGCCTATTGGGCCCTGCTCACCCCATAGAGGGTGGGAGTCCTGGGTGGTGGCGGGGTGGCCCCCCGCTGGCCCTGGGCACAGGAGCGGGCAGAGGGACGGTGAGCGGTGGTGGAGATTCAGAGAGCAGCCCCAGGAGGGGTGCGGGCTGGGGCTGGGGTTGGGGTGGGGGGAGCTGGGAGC
>NW_027533260.1:5257308-5259889 GCF_008692635.1 Crocuta crocuta | reverse complement strand
CCCCTGGAGGCTGAGCCCTGAGAGGCACTACAACCCGGGGGGCGGCGTGGGTGTGGGGTTCGGGTGGGCGGAGGGCGGGGGAGGGGCTTTTCCTGTCGGTGCAACTCTGTTCACACCTTTTCTAATAAACCGGAGCTGGGTTCACCACACACTCGCCTGCTCTCTGCTCGTGCTGATCATGGGCGCCCCCTACGGGACTCGTGGGCACAGGGAGCCGGGAGGGCGGGCGGCGACTGGGTTTCGTGCCAGTGGTCCCCCAAGGGAGTCTGGACAGACAGAAGCCACATTTCCCACACCACTTCCTGCCTTGGTGCATGCCACCCTCCCCCCCCCCCCCTTTTTTTTTTTTTTGCCTTGTCCTCTCTCCTGTGTCTCCCCATCTGCTGACCCCTTACACCCCCGTTTCTCCAGAGGGAGACCCCAAAGTATCTTCCCGCATCAGGCCCAGGCTTTGAGGGTGAGGTGGAGGCGAGCCATCCACAGCTCCGGGAGACCGGGCACCGGCTTGCCCCCAACAGCCCCAGACGCTCCCGGGGGGCGTGGCCCTGCAGACACTATCTTCCTACTCGAGGCTCCAGAACCGAGGGAATTCACTTCTGTTCTAAGCCACCCGGTCACGGGCCTCCGTTGTAGCGAGCAGGGCTCCTGGTTTCCAGCTGGATCACAAAGGGGGATCCCCTGGGCTAGGTGTCTCCTTCCCTTGGCCTCAGCCGCCCACGCATCGCTGGAGCTCTGTGAAGCCATGGCGAGTCTGTACGCTGGAGCCGGTCTTAAAGGTGTTGGCGTTGCATGTGACTGTTTCGGCAGCAGGCAGCCGTTCCCCACGAAGTGACTTGTGGCCCCAGGTCTGGTGGCTCTGCCTCTCCGTAGGGCCTCGGGAGCCCCTGCACCCGGCCGCTGGACGGGGGAGGGGAGTGGACCGGGCAGACCTGCTTCTTCATGTGTTGGCACAACGGGAAAGGGACACGCGTCGCTTACGCTCCCTCTCTGTCAGTGGGAAGCAGCCCTGTGGCCTCCCCGGGGCGCGGGGTCCCAGCAGCAAAGCTGCACGGATCATGGAGAGGCCGGTGGGCCGTCACGGTCCCGGACCCGCCCAGCCGCCCTGCGACACCCCGCTGTGGTTTTCTTAGCCTCCCCTCAGCCCCCCCTGTTTAGCCCTGTCGTACTCAGACTTTGTCAGAGTCTAAGCGAAACGTGCCGGCTTGCACCCCCGCTGGCCAGTCCCGCCACGCATCCTTCCGCTGGCGCCGGTGGCGGCGCGACCCAGGGGCACGCGCAGACTGGCTGATGGGAGGCCAAAGGGAAGGGACTTCACTGGCTCCCATCCCATGCGGACGAACAGTGACCTAATGGTGTCTCAGGGGCCATGTGTCTCTGCGGGGGCTTCATTCTGGGGTGGGGGCAGGTTTACCCCACAGCTTAGCCCTGTGGGACTGGAACACGGAGCGTCCGTCCTGGCAGCCCCAGTCACTGGCCCTTCCCGCACCCTGTGCACCTCCAAACAGTCGTTGGCCAGTGGACTTGGGGTTCTGCGCCCAGGCCTCAGAGCTGAGGAATGTGAGGTCCTACCCCCCCCAGGCCGCAGGCCTGAGAGTGGGGGAGTTCAAAGAGCTCTTGGCTCCCTCTGGGCCTGTCCCCTCAGCCCTTGGCTCACAGGTCACACCCTTGGGCTCTGGTCACACAGGACAGGTTAAGTGTTGGTGGCCCCTGTGCAGCTGGCCTGGGTCAGGCACACTACAGGCCCGAGTGTGTGGCTGCCTGAGCAGTGAGGACGCAGAAGGTGCCCGAGGAGTGACACCTGCCTCCTCGCTGTGTCACACTGGTGGGACAGGAAAGTGTGAGCCATGATGGCTAAGAAACACCGCTGCCCCCTCTGCCCCCACCACAGCAGGTCTCTGCCCCTCGACTTCTCAGTCCTCCTCAAGGGACTCATCAGGTGGCCCTGGAGTGAGCCGCGGGCAGTTACTTGTTTGGGGAGGCAGCACTGCCCGCCCCAGCTGGCGGAGGTGCCTGCGAACCCGAGTTCATCCATTAGGCCAGGGGCAGAGCCACCCCGGGCGTGAGGCAGCCTGCTGAGGTCACCGGCGACACCGCCCTCGGAAGTGCTGCAGAGGGGCAGGCTAGGGCGTGGGGACAAGGACCTGGATCCCCCGGCTCCCCGTTGCCTGAGTCAACCAGGCACATCCGTCCTAATGCCCCACCTCGGTGGCCTCGCCCACCGCCCCCACACCCCCTCCTGCTCCCAGGGAGGCCAGCAATGAGGCCTCCGCCAGAGGCTGCCCTACTCCCTGGGGGTGACGTGGACTTGGCGGGACGGGGCAGGCTTGAGTCAGGATGACCAGGGCATGAAGACCAGCAGGGGCTTTCACATCTCCATTTATTGCACTTGAACCCGGGCTTCTTCACTGGTCCTCTGGCGCCAGCTTCCAGACACTGGCACCGACCCGCTGCGCCTGCCTGCAGCTCTCTCTGGCTCACAGATTCGCCTTGTGGGGTGGGGGGTGGCCACCGCGGGCCTCATCCCAGACACGGGCCGTGGGCCCCGTCGAACCCCTTACACTCGAGTCCGGGCGGACGTGGG
>NW_027533260.1:5256810-5257218 GCF_008692635.1 Crocuta crocuta | reverse complement strand
GTCCAGGTTGACGGTGCAACGCAGCAGGCTCTGCGCCTCGGCCACGGTGAAGGGGAAGTCGGCGCCCAGGAAGCGCTCGAAGAGCTCGGGGTCGCCGTCTAAGTCCAGCACGTTCTGCAGCGCCTTGGTCATGGTGTGCAGCTCGCGGCTGTTGTCGCAGAACACGTCCCAGAGGCGCGCGCGGGCCTCGGGCGCGCCCCCCGCCTGCTGCCGGTCCTCCAGGCACTGCAGCGCCCAGCTGAGGCGGCACGGCCACTGGTTGGCGAGCACGACCCACGCCACGGCCTGGCGCGGCGTGGGTCCCCCGAAGCCCGCGTGCTGCTGCTGCAGCAGGCGCACGGTGATGGGCACGGTGTTGACGATGCGCCGCATGGACACCACGTTGTCGGGCACGTACTCGTACAGGCA
>NW_027533260.1:5254999-5256761 GCF_008692635.1 Crocuta crocuta | reverse complement strand
CGGCCCATGACGGGCACGGAGAAGGGCAGCGTGACCGTGCGGTTGAGGAAGAGGTAGCCGTTGTCGGCCGTGCCCTTCATGGAGCCGGCGCTCTCGAGGCAGGCGGCCAGGATGCTGGGGTCCACGACCAGGATGAAGATGAAGGGCGCGTGGCTGTCGGACAGCAGCGTGTTGATGGCGTTGAGCACGCCCACCACGCGCTCCGGGTAGCACGTGTCCAGCCCGGTGACCTCGAGCACGACGCGCAGCCGCCGCCGCTGGTAGATCTCCAGGAAGCACAGGAAGTCGGTGAGCAGCTCCACCTCCTTCTTCACCTCGCACATGAAGCCCAGCTGGCTGCCGAACTTCTCGCGCGACACCAGCCGCTCGATCTTCTTGCGCTGGCTCACGAACAGGTGCTTGCCCACCGAGTACACGGCCATGAGCAGCCCCGAGCNCCCACGCCCAGGCCCTGCACCGCCAGCAGCGCCAGCAGCGCCAGGCACACGCGGCGCCGGCAGTGCCACTCGCGCCGGCAGAAGCCCGGCGTCGTGGCCGGCTTGTTGCCCAGCACCGAGTACACGCTGAAGGGCAGCGCGCCGTACTGGTGGCGGATGCCCTCGCACAGCGTGGTCACCAGGCCGGCCCACAGCTTGTCGGTGCCCGCGTACTGCCAGGCGCTGAAGCGGATGAAGAGGAACTTGACGTTCTTGCGCCGCAGGTGCACCTCGGTGATGACGGGCTGCAGGAACACCAGGTACCACAGCAGCCGCGGNACGCAGGTGCGGAAGGAGAGGCCTGAAGCCGGGCGGGGCCCGGGGAAGGTCGGAGGGCGGGGCCCGATGTCGTGGGGGTGGGGCCAGAAGCAGAGATCCCAAGTCGGGGGAGGGCGGAGGGGGCAAGGAAGGCTCTAAGGAGCGAAAGAATGCGTGCGAGGCGCCGCGGAAGCCCAGCGCAGGGGCAGCAGAGGGCAGCAGGGCAGATTTTCCTGGCTCGGTGCTCCTCCTCCTCCTCCAGGTCTCAGCTCAGCTGTCTCCTCCTCCAGGAAGCCCTCAGTGATCCCCAGGCGGGCTCAGGTGCCTCCTGAGCTCCTCCACCCCAACCCTACCCACTACTGGGAGGGGGGGTGTCATCCCTCTCTGGGGACAGTCTGCCTCCCTCTCTGAACTGTGAGACCAGGAAGGGGAGGGCTCTGATCGGTTTGGTCATCCTGTGTCCCCTGGGCAGCAAGGAAGCACCGGGGGAGGGAATGTCTGAAGGATGGATCACGAGAGGTTGAGGGGCAGGGTCCGCCTGCTATTGAGGTCAGTGAATGAATGAGCGGGCGTGTGTCAGTCACCTAGTACGACTAGGAGCTCCGGAACGCGGCTCCCTGGTTCCCTCTAGCCAGCCGTCTCCTCCCAGGACCCTGTTTGTCACTCAGCAGGGCCAGGAGCAGGGAGGTGAATCTCCCGCAGCCCCTCTGGCCACAGTCGGGAGCTGGGGTCTGGGCAGGGTTTGAACCAGGCCTGAGTTGCCATGGATCCTGGCTCCGCGTCAGCCCGTGTGATCGGTTAACATCTGTTAGGGGACCAGTGCTCAGAAGGGATGGGTCTGGGGGTGGGCACAGGAGGGACTTTGTGGGAGCCAGTGAGGAAGCTGGGTTTTCTCCCGCGCGCCCCACGGAGGGCTTCTGAACAGGGGAAGGACAGGGCTAGAGCTGTATCTTAAACAAGATTTCCTTGGGGTGGATCTGCCGAGGAGGGGAGGAGACTGTGGGCCAGGAAGCCAGAGAAGAAATGAG
>NW_027533260.1:5246345-5254869 GCF_008692635.1 Crocuta crocuta | reverse complement strand
GGGGGGGGGGCAGAGGCTGTGGCAGCAGGAGGGACCTGGTTAATACTGACTTACAGGGCTCTGGACAGAGGGGCAGGCTGGACAGGGATCAGAGGCTCCGTTTCCCCTCCTCCCTCCCCACCCCCAGCACACAGAGAGCCTCACCAGTGATCTTGTCCAGCATCATGTGCAGACGGCAGCCAAAGGGGGCATAGAACCCCACGGTCACAGGCACAGGCACATGGCAGAGGGTCTTGGCCAGGCAGCTGCAGTAGACGTCATCTTCTGTCAGGATATCTGGAGGCCGGGGTGGGGGAGGGGGAGGGGAAACTGAGTCCGTGTGGCTGGCCGGACACCACCGTCCACCCATCTGCCCTCTGGAGAGCCCACCCTTGGCTCCTCCCTGCACCGGCACCCCTCTCCCCGATTCCCCGAGGTGACTTGGGTTAAACCCTCAGATTTGTGGGGCAGCAGGCAACCCCCTTCTCTGGGTCAGACGCGTCCCTCGGGGCCACTGCAGGAGGAGCTGACCCCAGATCCGCCCGGGAAAGGCTAGGAGACTCCCCACCGCCCCGCAGCAGGGAGGCCTGTGGGATTTCTGCTGAGCCAGCCCTAGGTCACCAGGCTCAGCCACCAGCCCCTGATTCTCCTACAAAAACCCCATGGGCATCTCTTGCGACTTGAGGCTGTCAGATGCCTAAGNGGGGGGGGCCGCCCCCCGCCAGTCACAGGCCCCTGTCCGTCATCCCTTACCCTGATCTCCCTCCCCTCCTCAGGACCCCATGCCCTCCAGCTCCCAACGTGCCCCAAGCCCAAGCAGATGCGCCTCTGGGTCCCTGCCACCTTTCTCTGCATGACCCAGGTAGAGCGTTGCCATGGAGAGAGGCTCAGTCCCTCCTTCTGAAGGTGGGGAGCAGAGACATGGGGTGGCGTGGATGCCGAAAGGGGCCAGGCGGGGGAGGGGGGCACCCTTGGTCAATGCCATGGTCTGGGATGGTCGTTTAGGGAGCAAGTTCAGGTTCAGGTTTAAGTCCTTGTGCATTATGGAGTGAGTCCACTTGGCTGAGGCGCCCCGCCCCCAAGGCCCCCACCGAGTGCCACTCCTCAGACTGGGGTTGGGGCACCAGAAAGGCGGGCTTCAGCTGTGGGCCGTGCTGGGCCAGCCTCCCGGTGGGTGCGTGGTGGGGGTGACATGCCCAATTTTCATAGGGCTGGGTGGGCCGCAGGACCCTGCCCTCCCTGAGGGACTGGAGGCACTGCTGGGAGGGCAGACTCAGAACGAGGCTGGCTATGGGGGTGGCCAGGACGGGTCTGGCCCCACTCTCCTCACGGTGGGTGACCTCACCTCATCAAGCCTCTGCTTCTGTGTGTGACATGGGCGTCGTGGCCCAGAGCCGCCAGTGACGAGGTTGTGCCGGACTTGGGGCCTGAGGCCCTATTCGGCTCTTGCTCTACTTTCAAACCAGATGTGGAACCCAGCCGTGTGTCCCCATCTCCCCTGCTACCTCCCGGGTCACCCCCCACACCCCGACTCCTGCTCCCCACGCTCAGCTCCCATGGTGCACTCTCCTGTTAGATCCCAAGCCTCCCCCTCCCCGCAGCCACCAGGATATGGCCCCGTGTGACCGTCCCACGCACTGCCCTCCTGGCTGTCCCTGGACAGACCACTTCAGTCTGCACTTGCTGGTCCTCCGGCCGCTTCCTCGAGAGAAGTGCCCATCTTCGCTCAAATCCTGCCTTCCTGAGGCCTCTCCTGATGGCCGTTTACTTGGCAAACCCTGATGCTCCCTCGCTCCTCTCCCCCAGCCTCGCTCCTCTCCCCCAGCCTCGCTCCTCTCCCCCAGCCTGGTTATCACCGGGGTGACACACTTAAACTTCCCTAATCATCTTATTATTGCCTGTANGGATGGACAGACGAGTGAATGGATCCCTCCCCTGGCCACACTGTTCCCTCCGGCCCCCAGGCCGGTCCCTACCTCTTGCTTCAGCTGCACGTCTGACTGCCTGCCCCACACCAGAGCTGGCCGGCAGGCTGGTGCTTGTCACCCCCTGCCCCAAGCTCTCCCTGGCCTGCTGGGCTGGGGGGAGGCAGGGCCCGGAAGAGAGAAAGCAGAGCAAGGCTGTCAGCGGAGGGAGACGCCGGGGCCCAGACCCCTGGCTGGTCCGGGCGGAGGCACCGTGGCCGGGCCTGGCCTGGAAGTTTTGGATCCCGACAGGTGAAGCAGGGAGGAGCACCCCCCAGACAGCGGTGAGGAGGGCGGGCTGCGGAGCGAGAGGCCTGGACAGGGGGGTTGGCGGGGAGAGGCGGCAGGGACGAGCCCGCAGGAGGACCGGGTAGGCACCGGAGCTGTAGGTGAAGGAGCCGCAGGCTGCGGGGGCCGGCAGGGGGCGGGCGTCACTGGGCCTGCTGGGCTCCAGGAGGCTGCCGGCTGCAGGGGGCGGGGCCGGGCGGCTGCTGGCCGGGGCAGGTGCAGGGGGGGNCTGCTGCTGCAGGCTGGGGGCCCGGGGGCCGGGGAGGCAGCCGCCGACACCCCCCTGGTGGCTCTGGTAGGCCAGCTGCCAGCGCACCTGTGGGGGCAGCCGACAGGGCCCGTGGGCTGGAAGCGCCGCTGGGTCACGGCACCACTGGAGACAGCATCCTGGAAGGAAGGAAGCGGGGGTGACTGGGCCTGGGTCCCTGGGCCCCGGTGCGCACTGGAACCCAGTCGTCTTCAAGTGGAGGCTTGGGGCCGGTCCTTCCGCTGAGGCCCCGGAGAAATCAGAGAAAATGAGGAGGGGGGTGCGGGCAGAGGAGGGGCCGGGCTCTGTGCTGTCCGGTGGGTCGGGGGGAGAAGAGGTGCAGAGGCCGGGGCTCTAGCCGGGCGACGGGCTGGAGCGAGCAGGGACACTGCCTTGGGAGTCCCTGCTACCCCCAGAGTCCTCGGTCCCCAGGGGGAGGGAGAGGCATCCATCAGGAGCCAGCCTGGTTGGTCCACAGGAGGCTGGGGTGGGGGGTGGTGGCCACAGAGGGGACTGGGCCTCACTCCTGGGGTCCGGCAAGGCTAGGGGGAGGGGGCTGCACTGCCCCCATCCCCACCCCTACCCCCATTCCTACCCACTCGGGTGGGGAGAGCTCACAATCCGGGGTGGGGGGAGGGGCAGGCCAGCTGGGCCTCCCCCTCCCACACCCCCATCCTGGGCTCCCACTTCTGGGCTCCTCAGGGCCTGTGTCCCCCGCCCACAGCCCCTTTATGCAGAAGCCTCTGTGGGGAGCACTGGTGGCCCCTCTCCTGGGCCCTCGGGTTCTCCTGTTCAGCCATCCATTCAGCAGCACCCCCCACCGGCTCTCAGACCACTCTCCTTGCCAGGACGCCCTGCCGAACGGAACCCCTACCTTTTTGGTGCCCCAGCTCCGGGTCCAAGAAGTAGCGCTCGGTGGGGGTCCGAGAGGGCAGGGCGCCCTTGGCGAAGTGGACGGTGTAGTGTTGGTGCATGGCGGCGGCGGGGGGCCTGCTCCGGGGGAGGGGGAGGGCTTAGTGCCCGCGCACCTCCCTTGGGTGCCGGCAGGAAGAGCCCACCCCACCCCCGGGATGTGACCCAGGACTGGGACGAGTGAGGGATCCTGTCCCTGCCGCTGGGGCCCTGGGGTCACCGGGGGGGCGTAGAGGTGCTCTTCAGAGTAAAAGCGAGTGGTCAGGACAGGGGGAGGACAGCTAGACATGGGAGAACGGGGGTGGTCACGCGGGTGCCAGGGGGCTAATCTGGGGTGCGTGCGGCTTCCCGGACTTGGTGCTGGGGTGTCTGGGAGCCCCTGGGAATTCCCAAGAGGCCAGGACAAGGGGGCTGCTGGGCAGCTGTGGGCTGGGGAGACCTGGGAGCCTGGGGAGTGGCGAGTAAACCTAGGGCGACCAGGCACTGGGGGTGTGCGCTGTGGGAGGTGGCGGCTGGCGCCCTTTGAAGGGACCTGTAACCAGCGTGGTGAGAGCTGGGAGGAGCCCTCGTCCACCAAGTGACTGAAGTTTCAGGGCTGGTACATCTAGGGCCTGAATGAGGGGGAGGGGGAGAGGAATTCTGGGGGGACACATTAAATCATGGCGGTCCAATCTGGGAAGAGGCTCAGCAAACTGGGGGCGAGACGGTTTAAGCTGTGAAGAGCCGAAAGCAGAAGGGAGGGCAGGATGCTGTGTGGGGAGGCAGGCGAAGCCTAGGGGTGTGTAGGGGCTCAGTGAGGGTTGGGGGCCCGGCGCGTGGCCCCTGCCCGCCTGCCCCTCCCCCACCCCCANCTGATGGCCATCTCTCAGCCCCAGCTCCCTGCCCCACCGCCAGTCAGCGCGGGCCCCACCGCAGACAGGGCCCGAGCTGGGCGCCAGCCACGAGCTGGAAGCCAGCTGCCCCGACCGGTTTGCCCGCCCTGTCCCCGCCCCTTCCCCTGGAGTGCCCGCCCTGCCTGGCGCTCTGTGCTCTCGAGGACTGGGGGGGCTGTCCTCCTGGAGGTATGGGGGGGGGATTCTTCAGACTCCGCAGGGGGTCCATGGGACCCAGGAAGGAAGCTGGTCCAGGGATTAAGAGTCAGGAGCTGAGAGACCCCAACCCCGGGTTCAGATTCCATTTCCTCCAGGGCCCAGCTGTGTGAGCTTAGGCAAGTGACTTCACCTCTCTGAGCCTCACCTTCCTCATCGCTGAGTGGGCCAGCTGTGGCTGTCAGGAGGAGTCCGCTGAGCACAGAGCCTGGCACCCGGTGGTGACAGCAGTGCACGCTTGTGGGCACCGACTGACCCACTTACCAGGCTGCCCTTACCAGGAGGCGCTCGTGGCATCTGCGCCTTTCCTACAGTTAACCTTCTTCCTCCACACCCCCGTGGGGCAGCCGTGAGGCCCACATTACAGACGAGGAAACTGAGGCCCAGAGAGGTGAAGTCCCTTGCCCCAGGTCACATGCAGGCACAGGAGGGCTTCTGAAAGCCTGGTTTGTGCTGCAGGCTCTCTGAGGCTCTGCCTCCTGCTGGCAGAGCGGGTGGGAGGTTCCTGATAGGGAGTCAGCAGCCACTGCCCCGGGAGATGGGTGAGCCGGGTGCCCGGGCAAGGGGCTTCAGGACAAGACAGAAGGGAACCCCTCAGGTCCAGCAGGATGCCCCTCTGGGGGTTCCGCTGGGTGACCAGAGACTCACGCCCCTTTGTCCGCTGGGGGCCAGTCCTCTCTCCTCCCCAGGTCTTCAAGCTGCCTTTCCTGGGAAGGCCACCTCCCTGTCCTTTGCGAGTTGGGCTCTGCCCACTGCCGCCCCCAGAGGCCCAGCCAGTGGTGGGGAGCGGGGGAAGGGCGAGTATGTCTGAGTTGGGGGTGAGTTTGGTGGGGGAACCTCCAGGATGGGCCCAGGAGCTTCTTGAGGGAAGGACAGGGCCCATCCCCTGCTCCCCCTGCCCGGCCCAAGTAACCAGTTCATTGGGGAAGCATCTGCCAGGCTCTGTACTGGGCAGAGCCAGTGCCCCGCAGAGGTCCAGAGGGGTCCAGAAGGACCCGAGAAGAGTGCGCTGAACAGAAGTAAACAGCCCGGGGCCAGAAGAAGCGGTCCAGGGGTCCTCCCGGGGCCGGGGATGCAGTGAGGACCCGCTCGGAGGCCGAGTGGCTGGCTCCCGGTGCCCAAGAGGAAGCGGGAGAGTGGGGAGTGGGCCAGAGAGCGGGGCAGCCTAGGCAGGGAACAGTATGTGGGGAGCCAAGAGGCAGGTCGGAGAACACGGAGCTCAGCTCTCCAGGCAGGGGAGGGCAGGGCAGAGGCCTGGTGGGGTGTCTTCGCAGGACCCTCCAGAGGCAGAGGAGCCCCCACCCCCTGGCGGCTGTTTTAAGCGGGGAGACCATTTTCCTTTCATTTGGGTCTCACCCCAGCCTCAGTTTACAGCTCTGAAGCGGGGGTACTTACCCACAGCAGGCAGCAGGGCCTGGGCAGAGTCCGGGTGTGTGATACGCTCGGGTGCTATGAATGTAAAGGGGGGGAGGGGGGCAAGGGGGCGGGCGCTGTCCCAGGGGCAGGTCACTGGGGCTGCTTTTGTGGGCAGGACTCACCTCAGCCAGGCACCTCGTGTGTCTGTGTGTGTGTGTGTGTGTGTGTGTGCGCACATGCACACATGTATCGGGGGGGTAGGGGGTGGGGGGTAAGGGTGTTTGGCCCATTTCCCCCTCACCTGTCCTGGGTGCAGGCAGCCCCAGGCGCACCCTGCCGACACTCTGGGTAGCCCCAGCCCCGCTCCGGGGGAGAGGTCCACTCTGTGCGCCCCACCGGGCAGAGGACAGCCCCGGACTTGTTGACACCACTCACGGCCAGCGCCCGGGGCTGCCCTCTGCTGCCAGCTGTGCAGGGCAGGAGGCCAGTGGGCTGGGGACGGAAGCCACACAGCGCGCTCTGCTCACCATCCCCGCAGGACCAGTGACAAAGTCACAGATGCCCCCACCCCCTTCCACTTGAAATCCAGCTCCACAGACAGAACCTTTATTGGGCACCTGCCGCACAGAAGAGTCCCGGGCAGGGAACCCTTCACACCGGCCCCAACCTGGGCCACTTTGTTCCTGGGGCGCCCTTACCTCCCTAGGACACCCACCCGTCAAGCACATGGGACTCCCTGAATCGGCTGGCCCCACCCCCCATTTCTTCATCACCCATGGAGTCTGGGGCACCTGACACCAGCCCTCTGGCCACCCCCCAAGGCAGTGGTCCGAGGTCCCCGGGCCAGGGGCAGCTGTGAGGCTCAGCTGGGGTGGGGACCTGCGGCTCCTCAGGTCTTCTGAATCACCACCTGGAACTTACCTGGAAGAGAAGGGACGGCGTTAGCGGGAGGCTGGGATCTCAGGGGCGAGCCGGCCGGGAGATGTTCATCCCTGCCCAGCACCAGCAGACTGCCGGGCCTTGGGCTGGGCTGAGGGGTGGCCAGAGGGGGTGCTGCTCCCCGCCCACCTGGCCTGCGTCCCAGAGCTGTGTGGGTGACTAGCGGCAAGAAGGTCAAGCACGCAGGCGGCTGAGGAGGGGCCGGCACGGGCTGCTGAGGCATGCATTGCTCAGGTCCTGCCCACGTGGCCTCGGGTCCCCTCCATAAGTAGGCCTGGGGGACCCGCAGAGGGAAAACGCCCGGGGGTGGGGCAGCAGAGGGCGGGCGGGCCCCAGGTTGGCACGAAGCTTCAGCTCATCTGATGGAGTGCGCTGGGGGGGTCAGGGGGCAAGCAACCCACGGGCCCTGGATGCCCTTCAGGGACCCCATTGCAGCATTAATCAGGCTGACTTCTGTTACGTCCCGCTGGAATATAATGTTCGAAACCCCTAGACCAGCTCATCATCAACGCTCCCTGCTCCGGCCTGGCGCACCCGGCCAGGCTGCACCAGCCAGGTGGCCTGGGCACGGGACCTAAGCTCTCTGGGCCTCAAATTCCCCATCTGTAAGTGGGACTCGGCAGCCCCAGCCCCGCCTCCCCAACCCTGGGGTTGGGGGGCGGGAGAGCTCGGAGCCCCCACCACCCTTCAGGGTTGGGAGCAATGCCCCACCACCCCACGACTCACAGGTGGGCAGGGATGCCACGGAGGCGGTGACCAGGCTCTTGATGCCCAGGGTGCTGAGGGTGCCTCGCAGGAGGCCGCAGGTGAAGGCCAGGAACTGGGGACAGGGGGCACAAATCACCCAGGGAAGAGGGGAGACCCGCGCCCAGGACCGGAGTCGTGCCGCGCTTTGGGCTCCACTCCTTCCCTGGGCGCTGCGCCGGAGGCTGCGTAAATGGGGGACATGGCCCCAGGCACCCTCCATACCTTGGGTGCCTCCTCCAGATACTGCGGGCCCGAGGCCATCCGGATGAGGAGGGGGAAGCTGTTGTCCTGCAGCACATAGGTCCCCTGGTGGCAGAGAGGAGCCCGGTGGGGGCTGGGGAGGCACAGCCAGGCTCCAGTGCCCCCGGCCCCGTTGGGCAGAGGTCTGGGGGGACCCCTCCCTCAAAACTCCCGTCGTCAGGGGCCCCATCCTTCAGAGCTACTGCAGAAGGGCCTGGTCCTGCCCCTCTCGCTGCAGGACTTCCGGGGTGATCCTTCCAGGGCAGTGGTGAGAGGCTGAGGGCCCGACCCTCGAAGGGGAGGCCGGGCACGGCGTGGGCCCCTGATAGGTCGGGCCAGCTCGAGACAAGCGGCGACTCGCCGAGCGGAGGTGCTACCAACCGCAAGCGCCTGCTGCCCGCTGCAGGGCCCCATCGTGGGAGGCTTGTAGAAATTCTGGAAGTAGCCAGGACATCCCCCTGCGGCCTCCTGGCTTCCCTCAGAGGACTGGGCAGAGGCCCGGAGAGGGGACGCCCGGCCTCCGGGGTGGGCCTCTCCTCCAGCCTCCTCTGGGTTTCAGCCTCCGCACTGAGCCAGGAAGCGGCCCGCGGCCCGCGGAACGCACCTGGTGATTGGTGCGGAGGCTGTCCATCTGCTTCTGGAACACGGCCACCCACAGGTCTTTGCATAGGAACTTGAGGACATCCAGCTCCTCCCTGAAGGCCAGCGTCTCCTGGGGCAGCCTGGGGGGGGCGGGGCAGCGGCAGCCACAGGGGCTGGGTGGG
>NW_027533260.1:5243649-5245628 GCF_008692635.1 Crocuta crocuta | reverse complement strand
AGGGGTGGGTGGGCTGGGATGGGGGCCCAGGGTAAGCAGGACGGGGGACACCAGGCTGTGTTCCTAGATGGAGCAACAGGACCCTCCCCGCCCAGGCGTGCCCAGGAAGGGACTGGCCATCCGGGGGAGGGCAGGAAGCGCTGGCTCTCACCTCTCGCCCAGGGCCTGGCCCACACGGAAGCCCATGCCCTCCAGGACAGACAGGCTCATCTTCTGTCCCTAAAAGGCCAGGGAAGAGAGGCTCAGGGGAGCCTCCAAGTGGGAGTGACCTGAGGCAGCAGCCGCAGAGGGGACCAGTGTGCCTGTCTCTGCGTCTCTGCGAGCTCGAGGGTAAGGAGAGCCAGGAGGGAGCGCTGTGCCCCCTCCCCCCACGCGGCGCCTCCACAGACGCCATCCACTCTGTCTGGAGACCAGCTCCCCGTTGCTGCAGGAAAAATGGGGGAGGGGTCTTCCCCAGGCTCGGCTTCCGCCTGCTGGTCAGCTCTTGCCCGAGAGCACCCGTCGCTTGTCGTGAGCATTTCCGGTGTCCGTCCTTACAGCACCCCGCGCTCTCATCACCCCAGGGGCTCACGGTGACCTGCCGAAGGGTTCATGTGGCAGCACGCATGCAGCCACAGCGAGGGACCCCCAGGCCGCGGGGCCCACCCTCCAGGCCTGGCCAGCCGGAAGCTGTAAAAATCAGCTACGTCCATCATGCCCAGTGGGGGGGCTCAGCCGGCTGAGCACCTGACTCTTGGTTTCAGCTCAGGTCATGATCTCAGGTCGTGGGATCAAGCCCTTAGTGGGGCTCCATGCTGAGCATGGAACATGCTTAAGATTCTCTCTCTCTCTCTCTCTCTCTCTCTCCGCGCCCCCCCACCCCCACACTCTCTGAGAGCCGAGAACCCTGGGAGAGACGTGCGGGGCCTCGGGGGTGGGAGAGAGCCCCTTGGGTGCTCAGGGAAGACAGTGGCGGCCACGTGGCATTCCAGAGGGCAGGCCAGGTCCCGCAGTGGGAGGGCAGCAGAGGCACGGGGAAGGGGACATCAGGCAGCCTGCACTTGGTGTCCGTCCACGTGCCGGCGAGTGCCGGCTGGCGCGGCCAGAGGAGATCCAACCAGGACTTCCTTTGGGAGGCCTGAGGACAGCTGAGTGAGGGGGGCGCGGGGTGGGGGCGTCAGAAATACCAGGACAGCGCAAGGGTGGGACGCGGCGCTCCCTAGAGAAAACCGGGCTGGGCGGAGGGAAGAGGCGGGGGCAGAGCCCCAGGAGGCAGCAGCAGGGGCGGGGGGGGGAGGGGGGCCCGGGAGGCAAGCAGCAGTCACAGGCCCTCCCCCGTGCCCCCCTTCCTCGGCCACCACCCTCCCTGGGAGCAACTTCCAGTCTCCTCTCGGGGCCTGATCAGAGCCCTTCCCGTGGTGGGTAGGATTTTTCTGCTGAGATCCGGCTCTGAGATGACGTCCCGGCCTCAGCAGGTTTCAACAGCCATCTGGGACCCCGCTGTCCCTCGCTCACCCTCTGCCCTGAGCCCTGACGGCTTCCCTTAGTCCAGCAGAGGGGCCACCCCACCCATCCACTGTCACCTCCCCCAGCTCCCGGAAGCCACCTGCCCCCTCCCTCCCGCGGGTTAGGCCCCGATCCCAGCGCTGACCAGCCTGTGGCACGGGGACCCAAGCTGGCCTCCGGCGGCCAACATTGGCCTTGGCACGTGGGAGGCCCTTAGGAAGCAGAGGCCAAACGAGGTGAGCCATCGGGACGAGAGCACGCGCCGTGTGCCAGGGCTTTGTACACACCTCCTGCTTAATGTTAACAACCCTGTAAGGTAGGTTGTATTTCACACCTGGAAACTGAGGCTTGGAGGGTCGGGTAACCGGCACCTCAGCCACGGGGCCATCGTTCAAACCTGAGCAGGCCTGGCTCCCAAGCCCAGAAGGCCCGATGGGTGGGTGGCCAGGAGGACACCGCAGCTGTGCCGGCCTCAGGGAGGAGGCAAGGGCAGT
>NW_027533260.1:5236135-5243514 GCF_008692635.1 Crocuta crocuta | reverse complement strand
CCCCCCCCCCCCCCCGGCCCAGCAGAGGTGGCCCGCGTCTCTGAGCAAGGCGCCCCTCTTCTCTGCCAGGCCCCCGGCACCTAGGCCCTCGCCAGGCATTCGAGCTCCTCCTGCGGAAACTGGCCCCAGCAGTGGCTCCTGGTGGCCGCCGGCGGCCAGCTCTCTGGTCAGGAACTCCTCTGTTTTCTCAGGCACCGCAGGTGCGCACGCGGGGCACAGATGCGCTCAGGTGTGACACAGGGAGGGGACATGTGACCGGGGCCTGGGTGCAGGATCCACAGCCACATCAGCCCAACACCTATGTGCCCCGTGCCTCAGTTTCCTCCCGCGTAAACAGAGGCCCTGTCAACAGCGCTACCTCCCAGTGTCCTTAGCAGGATTAAAGTGATGAGTAAATGCAGGCTAAGTGGTCCCAGCCGGGCTCAGTAACTGTTACTGTCCTTGTCGCTCACAGCCTCTGCGTCTGTCAACCTGGGTGACCGACGCCTGGCGTTAGGAACACCCCAGGAAGGGGCTGTGCTCTGCGTCCCCTCCCTTCCAGAAGTGAGCGCCTTAAAGAGGCGGGCGGGGCTCCATTCTCAGGAGCACATCAGTGTCCCCGAGGACTTCCCAGCATGGGAGGGGGCTTCCTAGTTCACCCCACAGACATTTCCTGGTGGCCTCGAGGAGCTGGCCCCTGTGCCCAGTGCGACGACGGGGACCCAGGCGATGGGCACCCCGTATGCGGGGGGCAGGGGTGGCACAGGGCAGAGCCAGATGCTCGGGGAGGGGCCCCAGGGTGCTCCTCAGAGGAGGGGCCGGGAAGGGGACGGTGTGCGCAAAGGCAAGAAGGCAGGAAAAAGGATGGGGGGCGCCGTGCAGGCCACGAGCGGGGACAGTGGTGAGAGGTGGGAGCGGGGAGGGGCCCCGTGGACCAGGCCGGGGTGGGCGCTGCGGGAGAGGGCGCCACAGTCCTCATGGGACGGAGCTCGCAGGCACTGGTGGCGCGCATCCCAGGCAGGGACCCACAGGGAGATGAGACGCGCTGTGAGGGCCCCTCGGGCGCCAAGTGTGAAGGAAGGCAGGGTGGCGGCACCCACGCCCAGGTCACAGCCAGGACAGCAGGCCCGAGAGGGGACAGTCAGCAGGGTCCTCCGCCAGGCCAGGGAGCTCAGGGGGCTGGCGGGGGAGGAGGTGGTGTCTGGAAAAGTTTCCACAAGTTCAGGCTTCCCCTCAGTGAACTTCAGACTGCTTGGGTTCAAGTCCTGCTCACTGACCGGGGGCGAGCTATCTAATGGTTCTAGGCCTCAGTTTTCCCGTGTGTGAGATGGGGCGACGGCAGGCCCCACCTCACGGCACTGGCTCGTCCCCAGCTGTCCTTCCTGCGGGCCCCACCGTCGTCAGGCAGTCGGCCCTCGCTAGGGGCCCATTACGCATCTGCCGAACTGGAAAGGTTGGGTGGTGGGTGCGGAAACAACAGAGAAGGGAGGGGAGATGGGCGGTGGGAGGGCAGGGCCCAGGATGAGCAGCGACAGAGAGAGGGCGGAGAAGGAAGAGAGGAGCCTCGCCTCCCTGCCCAGGTCCTCAGCAGGGATTAGGGGCTTAGCATTTTTTTATTTTTTTAAGATTTATTTCTGAGAGAGAGCAGGGGAGGGGCCGAGAGGGAGCGGACAGGGGAGCCAAAGCGAGCTCTGCTCTGACAGCAGAGAGCCCGACATGGGGCCCAAACCCACGAGCTGTGATGTGAGACGGTGACCCTGACCTGAGAACACATCGTCGGTTGCTTAACTGCTTGAGCCACCCAGGCGCCCCTGGGGCTTTGTCATCCTTAAGAAAGGCAAGGCGGGGACGCTCATCCGGCCCCGGCCCAGAGCCAGGCCATTTCTGGGCTCCCCGCGCTTGCCTGCTATCTGCCCAGCAGCCCACTGCGAGGAAATGACATAATGCAGGAGCGGCGNAAGGCACTCACAGCGTCCCCCCAGCAGCACGGGGACAGAGGGGAAGCTCTGGGAAATGGAACGCATGGCAGCTAAAATGCACGTCTGTTAACAAGGGAGCTGAAACGCAGACCAGCGTGTGAGGTGGATAAAGCCTCCCGGATTGTGCAGGAAGACACACGAGGTAGAGAAAAAGGAGGGAAAAGTTTTAAGACACGTGGAAGGGCCCCAGAATATCCGATGTTTGTCCGGGGCCGGAGGAGACCCGCCGGCGCGACGTGGAGGAAGTCAGAGATGGCAGCGGACAGCGTGCTCGGCGGAAGGAAGGTCCAAGTGTCCCGACGGACAAGGGCCACGGAGCTCCGACGAGGCTGGGAAAACCAGCAAAGCCAGCGGCCCCACAACCCCCCACACCCTGAGAACATCCTGCGCTGAAGGGAGGGAGTCGCAGGGGGCCCTGTGCTGGGCTTCCTCTGTGACCTGTGACGCTCACCACCTGGCCGATGGCCCGCTGTGCAGGCCCCGGTGGGGGGACCTGGGGACGGAGCAGCCGGGTCCCAGCCTCAAGAGAGGGGCAGGGGCAGTTCTCATTTTCCTCAGAAGGGTCGCAGAAGACCCAGAAGTCGTCGGAGTGAGCAGATGAGTGGGAAGGAGCAAGCCCCCCATCCCCCCACATCCGCCCCAAACANCCCCTCCTTCGCCCCCTAATTCCCCCCACCCGGGGCTGAGCGCCCGCCTCTGCTCTGGGTCCCTGCGGCAGCTGGTCTGCCGAGCGTCCATTCAGGTTCATCCCTGTGGCCTTGGTGGCCCGGCCGCACGCCCCACACCTCAGCTTAAACCTTCTATGGCTCCCACCACTGGCCCCAGGTGCACCGCGCCCCCTCCAGGGCTCTGCCCCCAGGAACCCAGGCTCCTGCTGAGGGCAGGGGTCTGTCCGGTATGCCCACCCCAGGTGCCCGGGGCCAGCGTGGGCACCCACTGGGCCTTGGTGGAGGCAGGTCTGGCCCAGCAGGATTGCTCCTGGGCCGCCCGCCAGGGCTCACAGGTGACTGACAGGTGACTGACGCCTGCCCACTCCCAGCCCCCCCAACCCCGCCTTGTGCTGAGGCATCAACTCCTTTGCCCCAGGCTTCCCTTATCTTCAAAGCTGCTGAGGCAGAGACACCACAGGGACCTCTTCCTCCCCAAGTTTTTCCTGCCTTGATAACAAAGGCCCTTTGCCCTCCCCGGGGGGCCGTCCAGAAAAATCCATCCTACAGTCCCTGGTAGCCACCATAACCAGGCAGGCTGTGGGGAGCCCCGAAGCTTCTGGGCATGCGTGCTGTGGGGACAGAGGAACCAGTCACCATCCGTGTGCTCCGGCACTGGGCGGCTGCTGGGAGGGGCAGACCTGAAGCCACAGACAAGCACTGGGGCCGCAAGCCCGGGGCCTGACTGCCCCTCTGATGATGGCTGCAGGGCACCCTGGGGAAAGCCCCCTCTGGCGCCTCCGTCCCTCCTCTGTAAAATGGGACGATCAGGTCTATCTCGCGAGGCTATTCTGAGGATGAACGGCGACAAAATACTGGGCTGGACAAGTACCCGACAGGAGGCCTGCGTCTGCTCCCGACAGGACCCGTGTTGGACCCAAGAGAAGGAATAGAAAGAGGGAGACGGAGGAGGGGCCGGGAGGGGAAGAGGAAGGGCCGAGAAAACAGCCGATCTCTTGGCACGCCCCCTGAAAGTGGGGCTCCCGGGCCGGAGGGGATGTGGGGGGATCCCCCGCCTGGCTGCACCCGAGAACCAGGGGCCAGGACCCCAGCCCGGGAATTCCGGGGGCAGCTGGGTCGCGGGCGCCTTTCTGAGCACCCCTGAGTAACCCCAGTATTTCCCACACCTGCTTGACCACAGAAACCCAGTAAAACCCTCCCGGAGAGCGTGAGGGAAAACACACTGAGAAACGCGGGCCAGCGTTTACGGCGCTCGCTTCGGAGGCGGGAGGCGGACTTTAACATTCCTCGCTCCGCCACTTGAGAGCAAGCACGCAGTCCATCAAAGGTCCATCAAAGCCTCTGTTTCTTAGTCCGCGAAGCCTTCAAAGCGGGGAGGATTGTGCTGACCTCGGGGTTGTCAGGAGGATCAAATGAAACCAGGAGTGTGAAGCCCCGGAGTGCGCGTTCCCCTTGCGGTAGGCGCTGTCGTCCCAGATCCCGGTGCCCAGCCCAGCCCAGCCCTCCACGGCACAGGGGCGGCAGCCGCTCCTACAAACCCACGCTGAAGACCTACTGTGTGCCCAGGCCCCACTGTGTGGTGACGGACGCAGACCTGGTCCTAGCCTTCACTGCGCGCAGTCTGGTGCGGGGTGGGGGGTGCGTGGATGTAAATCAAAGGATCTTCGGGATCTACAATTCAGACTCATACTTAAGTGTGACAGGGCAGCCAAGGACAGATGGGAGGGGGCTGCAAGGTCGTAACAAGGACAGCTGGCTTCAACCGGGGCCCAGGGAATGCTTCCCTGAGGAAGGGGCATTTGAGCCAAGATCTGAAGGATGAATAGATGTGAACGCAGTGAAGATATGACAGGTGAAATGAGCGAAGAGATGAAGGAAGAGGCTGGACTGGGGCAGGGGTGGGGAGATGTGGGATACATATTCATCTGGTTGAGGGGTGATGGTGAGAGAGGAAAGGCTGATGTCGGGGACACCTCGGTTTCCGGGCCTGAAAGCCGGGATGGATGGGGGGGATGCTGCACATCCCCCTCTCCGACACACAGGCCAATGCACAATCCCTCTCCCGTGCTCGCTCGCTCTCATAGCATGTCCCTAACGTACTATACTTTATTGAAGTACTTTGTCTGTGTCCCCCCTGCCCCCCACTACAACATCAGCTCCAACAGGGTCAAGACTTTTGTACAGTTCACTGAGTAATTCCCAGGGCCTGACACTTGTTAAGTTTTAGATGAAGCCCGTGGAACCTGAACCCCAAAGAAACTATGTTGTGATCGTAAGCAACATTTTCCTTGAGGCTCTTAAGCCAGAAAACCTAGGCCCATAAAAATACCTTGCATATCGATGAACATCATATACCAACAATAATCGCGAAAAAAGCAATCACAGCACTCATTTATCAGGCACCTAATCTCTCCCTCACCCTTTGTTCTTGGTAACAGATTTTTATAACAGGAGCTCCCATGTTCTGTGGGCTGATTAGGTGCTAGACATCACGCCAAATGCTTTTAAAGTTTGAGCTCATTTGTTCTTCCTAGGAACCAACTTCCAAAATGCCAAGCGCGCTCCTACCTCCGGGCTTTGCACCTGTTGTTCCTTCTGGAATGCTTCCTCCCCCTGCCCAGCAATTCACCACAGGGCTTGCTTCCTACAGTCTGTTCCTCAGAAAGGCCTTCCTCTGCCATCAACGACTCCATCCCTATTCTTTTCATGACTCTACAGAAGTTTTCTTTATCGCACTTCTCACTAGCTAGTGGCATATTTTTGTTCAACTCCCCTACTAAAACGTTAAGTTTCGCAAAGGCAGGGAAACAGTGCCTGGAATACAGTAGGTGCCTAATAAGTGTTTGTTGGGCGAATGTATGTTCCTCTCTGAGACTGAGGTGCTGTTACGATGTACATTTTACTAAGGAGGAAACTGAGGCACACTGGGATTGATTCCTACCTAGTGGAGCGGGTGGGACTGAACCCAGGCAGCAAGTCCTCAGTACGCAGCCAAGAACAGCAATTATTATAATTATTACCTGCTGATTCTGTGCTAGGTCTTGAGCTTAGCTCTTTACCCCGAGCTTCCTCGCTCGCTTTTGGCAGTAACCCGCGAGGCCGGCCCTGCAGAGATCCCCACTTTACAGAGGAGGGAGCCAGCGCCCAGCGAGGCAGGGGCGGGGCCGGGGTTCCACCCGGGCCGTTGGAGCGCCCTCCGTGCTCCCCAGGACCTAGACCCGGCCTTCCGGTCGCGGCCCGCGCCTCCTCCCCCCGGGGCCCGGCGCTCACCCCAGGGCCAGGGTCGGAGTGGTGCGACCACAGCTCCGCCACCATCTCCATGTGCAGAAACTCGAACAGCGCCGCGTCCGCCATGCGCCCAACAACCGTCCAGCGCTTCGTGTTCTCATTGGCCCGGCTGGATAAGCCCCGCCTCCCGCTCCTAGGCGTGAGCCCGCCCACTCCCCACCCCCTTCGGAGCTTCAGACTAAGCCCCGCCTCCCGGGCTCACATGGTGCGCGCGTGAACCCGGGACACTTCAAGGGAGGGCCTACTTTCATTGGCCACACGTGACAGCAGCTCCGCCCTTCCTTTCGTCCCCTGTCGGTTTCCGGGTTTTCCAGCATTTCCATTGGCTGAATCACGCGTTACAGGCGGCAAACCTCGTTTTTAAAAATTTTTATTTGTCCACTCGCCGCGCAGCACAATGCGGAAGCGCCAGCCCAGCCGCTTTCCTATTGGTCGTACCTCTCCTCACGTGACTTTACGCCCACCCGCTGCTGGTTTGGAGGGTTTGCTTCCTGGTTGGTGGCCGAGCAGCCCACGTGTTTGGCCGCCATGCCCGCCCGGTCTGCTCGCCTATTGGTTGGGGCTCCCTCGGTGAAGGCGGAGCTCTTCGGCTGCGTAGCGGATCCTGCAGGCTCGGAGCTTCGGTAATCAGGTATGGTCTTCGGTGTCAGTGCTCTCCCCCGCGCCCCCCACTAGTGCACGCTGTCCCCAAGTCCTGCTGGGCTGTCCTCCTTTCTGTGACCCTGGCGCCGGTCCCTGAGCAGCTGAGCAGCCCGTGTGCTTCCGGATCTGACACAGGCTTGGAGGACGGGTTGGAGGGTGTGGCCTCTAGGAGGCAAAATCGGGAAGAGCTCGCTTTAGGACTCCGGGAGCTCGGCCTCAGAGCCTTCATCCATCTGGTCCTCGGTTTCCCTGTCAGGACACAAAGATGGTGGGGTCCAGTAGCTCTCATTATCTCTGGCAGCAGGGATGATGAGCCCGTTTACAGAAGCGGAAGCCGAGGCCCAGGCAGGGGAAGCACGTAGCCACCAATCGCCAAGCTAGTCAGTGAAGGGGTTGGGAATCCACAACCTGCACCCTTAAAGCACCGCCAGGTGCCTCTCATGCCGTCCCTTCGCTCCTCTTCTCCCTAGTTCGGCCCCATGGCGTCCCAGGGTCGTCGGCGGAGGCCGCCGCGGAGGCCCGAGACGGTGGTGCCGGGGGAGGCGGCCGAGACGGATTCGGAGCTCTCTGCGTCCTCGTCGGAGGAGGAGGAGCTGTACCTGGGCCCCTCGGGCCCGACGCGCGGCCGCCCCACGGGGCTGCGGGTGGCCGGGGAGGCCGCGGAGACCGACTCGGACTCGGAGCCCAAGGCCGCGCCGGGGGACCTGCCTCCGCTCGTGGTGCAGCGGGAAAGGGCCGGGGAGGCCTGGGGCGCGGAGGAGACCCCGGCGCCCGCGCCCGCGCGCACGCTGCTGCAGCTCCGGCTGGCCCAGCCCCAGGAGCG
>NW_027533260.1:5227652-5236023 GCF_008692635.1 Crocuta crocuta | reverse complement strand
GGGAGACCTCTGCGCGCTGGCCGAGCGCCTGGACATCGTGGCCGGCTGCCGCCTGCTGCCCGACATCCGCGGCGTGCCGGGGACTGAGCCTGAGCAAGACCAGGGACCGCGAGCTTAGCCGTAACCCCGCCTGACTCTGCGCCCTGGGGGTGGGCCTTGAGGCCTCTGGGACCTGGCTCTGTGCCCTCTGTAGCTCTCTTCCCATCTTGCTGTCACCTTCAGGGCGACCCTTGCCCCCACAATAACGCTGTGTGTGTGTGTGTGTGTGCGCGCGCGCGCGCGCGCAGAGGGGGCGGGTAATATTGTGCAGCCACGCCTCTAGCCCTGGATTCCACCCTTCCACCCCGCCCCGTCCTGTCCCCATCTCTGCTCCCTGGTTCCGACCCTATCCCTGAGGCTTGGCTCCAGCCCCTGGGTAACCCTGATCTCTCTCCATCCCGGGGGTCCCACCTTGCTCACCTTTTCTTGTGCTCTGCCTTTCTTGAGTTTGGTTTCCGCTCTTAGGGGCTGGTCTGTCTTCTTCGCGTAGAATCGCCAGAATCTGGCGCAGGTTCCCTGATGTCTGTCTTCACTCCCTTGGCTCTGCCTCTGCTCCTCTCGCCCCCCTTCTGCATTTTTTTTTTTAAAGCTTCTTTTGCTTTTCCCGTTCTACTTCTACTCCCTACGTGATCCTGAGCTCTGTAGCCCCGCCCCCGCTATGGCCCAAAATGAGGTCCCCCGCCCCCGACTCTCCAGGCTGACAGTGGCACCCTTCAGGCACTTAGCTCCCATACAGCCTTGCCTGGGGAACTTTGGGCGCATCGTGACACCAGTTTGCAGGTGAAGACCGCACACTTGGTGTCCGCTCACTATCCCTGGAAGCCCCAGGGATTTGGATTTCTGACTCAGCTCGGGGATCTGGGGTTAGCTGACTGCTCTCTCTTCGGCGCCCAGCTCTGGTCCCTCCGTCCTGTCCGCATCTGTCCCCCTCCCCCACNCCACCCCAGAATAGAGACGTGAAAAAAAAAAGTACTCTGTGCCTGTCCTGTTAACACTCAAAACATTTACTGATGTGGAGAATTTGTCTTGTCAACCCATCTTAGCTGGGGTAGGTTCGTTGGCGATTTCTCGGAGAAGGGGGGCTCTGAGAGAGCTTTCATTTCTGGCCTATTGAAGGGGAAGCGGTCGCCGGGAAATCGGGATGTCTTGTTTTTTGCCCTGGGCTGCATGTATTCATATTTTGTTAATTCAGCTCACCGTTGTGTGTCTGTCTTGTGCCGGGCACCGGGGGGCGCTGCCGCTGGGCCGAGCCTGCCCAGAGCTCCCGGTCCCCTCGAAGAGGCCGACAGTAATAAAATACTCTCCTAAATGAATGGATCGTTTCCATAATTGCAATTGGTACTTTCGCGGTAATTTTTCCGCCACTATGATTAGTGCTGGAAAGCGTTGTGTGAGGGTGTAACCGAGATCTCTGACCTTGTCTGGGCAGATGGGGGGAGGTCGCAGGGCTTCCTTGGGGAAGTGATACCTGAGTTTGAGCTGAGCCCCGGAAGGTNGAAGGGAGCATAACCTATTTAAGTAACAGGAGGTGAATTTTTTTTTTTTTAAGTTTATTTTGAGAGAGGGGCACCTGACTCAGTCGGTTAAGCGTCCAACTTCAGCTCAGGTCATGATCTCACAGTCTGTGATCTCGCAGTTGCTCACTCTCTTTCAAAAAATAAACATTTTTTTAAAATTTAGGTTTATTTTGAGAGAGAGAATCCCAAATAGGCTCCACGCTTTCAGCACAGAGCCTGGTGAGGGGAGATCATGATCTAAGCTGAAATCAGGAGTCAGACATTTAACCGTCTGAGCCACCCAGGCACCCCTAAGATTTAAATTTTTTTAATGTTTATTTATTTTTGAGAGAGAGAGACCACGAGGGTGGGAGGGACCTAGACAGAGGGGAAGACACAGAATCTAAAACAGGCTCCAGGCTCTGAGCAGGCAACAGAGCCCGACTCGGGGCTCAAACACAGAACCGTGAGATCGTGACCTGAGCTGAAGTCTGAAGCTCAACCGACTGAGCCACCCAGGCGCCCCACCCCTAAGATTTTATTTTTAAGGGGCGCCTGGGTGGCTCAGTCGGTTAAGCGTCCGACTTCGGCTCAGGTCATGATCTCGCGGTTCATGGGTTCAAGCCCCGCGTCAGGCTCTGTGCTGACAGCTCAGAGCCTGGAGCCTGTTTCAGATTCTGTGTCTCCCTCTCTCTCTGACCCTCCCCTGCTCACACACACACTCTCTCTCTCAGAAATAAATAAAACATTAAAAATTTTTTTAAGAATTTTATTTTTAAGTAATCTCTACCACCAACATGAGACTCAAACTCACGACCCTGAGGTCGAGAGTCGGGTGCTCCACCGACCAAGCCAGCCAGGTGCCCCTAATCGTTAGGACCTATTTTAAGATGGAGCCTTCTTCAGAATAATTTACATGGGTCTCTGTCAGCGGGAAGTGGGAAGTAGGAGGTTGGATGTTCAGTCTGAGGACAGGGACATAAAAGACCCCATTGTCATTACAAACTGTATGGTGGCATTACGTTTACATAACACATCTCTACCTTAAACAATTTGCTGGTGAGGAGCCAGGAGCCGCAAGGCATGGCGGACGCCAAGAGGGCCTAAGGACATCAGGGTGGCCTGAGGGAGGCAAGACAATGGGACGCCCAGGGACTCTGCCAGCTTCAGTGGAATTGGGGGGGAGTGGCCCCCGCACCACCTACAGGACAAAGTTGCACCAGGTGTCAGTCAAGAAAGTCGGTTATGGGATCGCCTGGGCGCCAGTTAAGCATCTGACTCTTGATTTTGGCTCAGCCCATGATCTCAGGGGTCATGAGTTCGAGCCCCGCTCTGCGCTGACAGCAAGGAGCCTGCTTGGGATTCATTCTCTCTCTCTCTCTCTCCCTCTTTCTCAAAATAAATAAAATTTAAAAATAGAAGGTCTGCGGCTGTCCAGGGGCCAGAAGCTACGTTCAGTGGAGATCCAGGACTCATGCAGGAAGTGCAATTGCCTGGGAAGGGCCGACGCTGATGGGTTTGATTCCAGAGCCCTGGGAAGTAGGAGGGGTGGCGCTGAAGCCAGGACCTGTCTCTGCCAGATCACCTTCCTCTCCTAACCTGTGTCCCCTGGGCCTAGACATCAGGCCCCAGTGCTTTCTGGAACTCTTCCAGGAAAAGGAACCCCAGTGCTGGCAGCTGGGGGTTTGAGGGATTTTCTGGGCAAGTCCGAGGAGTTTTAGGGATTAGAGGAATTTGCTGAGGAGGTGAGGCCAGATTTGGGGAGGGGGATTAGAGGAAGGGGCCCCGGGACAGGGTGCTGGGGGTAAAAGGGCATACAGAGGACAGAGAAAGGAAATTTACCATGAAACGTGGATTTTAATTTTGTTTTTTAATTTTTTTAAACATTTATTCATACAGAGACAGAGCACAAGTCAGGGAGGGGCAGAGAGAGGGAGACACAGAATCTGAAGCAGGCTCCAGGCTCTGAGCTGTCAGCACAGAGCCCGGTGCAGGGCTCGAACCCATGAACTGTGAGATGGTGACCTGAGCTGAAGTCGAACACTTAACCAACTGAGCCACCCAGGCGCCTTGGAGTTTAATTTTAAATTTTGTTCTAAATCTGGTTGCTGCTATTTAATCTTGTTCAGGGAGTCCCTGAGGCTAGCCCCAGTACCCTTTTGCATCCTTCTAGATCAATCTTAGGTACTGTGAAAACACAAAATTCAGCTGAGGAAATTTGAAGGTCTAACTGGCTTTATTACACAATTTGCAAATCAGGCAGCACCCCACCCAGCAAGCAGAGAGGGGGCTCCACCGAGTGAAGGAAAGGAAAGAGCTATACAGGCAGAGAGAAAGCATAAAAGGTGAAGAAGGCGGCGGGGGGGGGAGGAAGGCAGGAAAGAGGAAGGGAGGGAGTGGGGAAGGATTAATTAGAAATGCTTTGTTTAAGGGGCACCTGGGTGGCTCAGTGGGTTAAGCTCCTGACTCCAGCTCAGGTCATGATCTCAGTTCGTGGGATCGAGCTCCGCCTTGTGCTCTGTGCTGATAGCTTGGAGTAGAGCCTCTTGGGGACGGGGACCCCTTATTAAGATGAAGTCCCCTGAAAAAAAAAGGTAAGAGTCCCCTGAGACCTAGCACTGCCCCATCCAGAAAATGCTACTTGTCACCTTGCGTCTCGGGCTCCTAGCAGCCAGCGGTAACCAGAGGGACTGTTCTCGCGGTTAGAGCCCAGCTCTCAGGATGGGACAGGAGGCGAGAGGAGAGTCAGGCCAGTGTGTCCAGTGAGACGCCAGGCTGGGAGGCCACCGGGCTTGTAGGACCCACACCTCTGTCCTCCCCTGTGATTTTCCCAATGATTAACAGCACAGGAGACAGAGGCAGAACGACCATCTCCAGAAGGGAAAGGATCAGGCAAAACCAAACACACTCAAACAATAATCACAAGAGTCGTTATACCCAAAGAACTAGTTCACACAAAACAATTTTTTAATGTTTATTTTTGAGAGAGAGAGAGAGAGAGTTTGTGCAAGCAGCAGAGAGAGAGAGGGAGACAGAGGATCCCAAAGCAGGCTCTGCGCCGACAGCAGAGAGCCTGACACAGGGCTCGAACCCACGAACCGTGAGATCATGACCTGAGCTGAAATCGGCCGCTTAACTGACTGAGCCACCCAGGTGCCTCTGGCTGATTATTTTCAGCAGGTGTGCCAAAAGCATTCAACAGGGAAAGGGTGCTCTTTTCAACAAATGGTGCTGGGAACACTGGGTACTCACACGGAAAAACAAAAAACAAAACAAAAAACAAACAAACAAAAACAATGAAATTGGTCCCTTGCTATCTACTACATACAAAAATTAAAATGAGTCAAGAACCTTAACATAACGGGGGCGCCTGGGTGGCTCAGTCGGTTGAGCATCCGCCTTCAGCCCAGGTCAGGATCTCACAGTTTGTGGGTCCGAGCCCCGCATCGGACTCTGTGCTGACAACTCAGATTCTGTGTCTGTTTCAGATTCTGTGTCTCCCTCTCACTCTGCCCCTCCCCAACTCATGCTGTCTCTCTCTGTCAAAAACAAATATAAAAAAAAAAAGAACCTAACATAACTAACACCCCACAACTCTTAGAAGAATTATTGTGAACACAGGAGAAAAATCATAGTTAAAAAGAAAAACTTTAAAAAAACAACAACATGGGGGGAGATCTTCATGACCTTGGATTTTGCAAGGATCTCAGATAGGACACCAAAGGCCCAGGCAACAAGAAAAGATAGATAACTGGCCTTTATCAAAATTAAAACCTATTGTGCATCAAAGGACACTATCAACAGAGTGAAAAGGCAACCCGCAGAATGGAAGAAAGTATTCACAAGTCATATACATGGTAGGGGATTAGTATCCAGAATACATAAAGAACTCCCACAACTCAACAACAGCAAACATTCCGATTCAAATATGGGCAAGAGACTTGAATAGACGTTTCTCCAAAGAAGATATTCAAATGGCCCACAAGCCCATGAAAGGATGCTCATTTGGGAAATGCAAATCAGAAGCACAATGGAGGGGAGCCTGACTGGCTCAGCCTGCAGAACACGTGACTCCATCTCAGGGTTGTGAGTTTGAGCCCCAAGTTGGATGGAGAGATTACTAAAAAATAAAATCTTAAAAAAATAAAAAGCACCATGGATACCACTTTACACCCACTAGGATGGCTATTAAAAACAAGAGGCGCCTGGGTGGCTTGGTCCATTAAGCGTCCGACTTTGACTCAGGTCATGATCTAGTGGTTCATCAGTTCAAGCCCTGCATCAGGCTCTGTGCTGACAGCTCAGAGCTTGGAGCCTGCTTCCGATTCTGTGTCTCCCTCTTTCTCTGCCCCTCCCCTGCTTGTGCACACACTTGTTCTCTCTCAGAAATAAATAAACATTAAAACAAACAAAGCAACAAAAAATAACTAAATGTTGGCAGGGGTGTGGTGTGGAGCTTCCTCAAAAAGTTAAACAGAAAACTAGCATATGGCCCAGCAAGCCCACGTCGGGCTGTGTGTCCCAGAAGAGTCAAAAGCAGGGGTGCAAACATACTTGCACACGAATGCTCGCAGTAGCATTAGTCACAGCGGCCAAAAGGTAAAAAAACAAACCAAACCATGTCCAGCAACAGATGAGCGGATAAACCAACTGTGATGGAGCCATGCAAGGAAATAGTATTCAGCCCTGAAAGGGAAGGCGGTTCTGGAACATACTATGCCAGGACCAAAGAAGACCTCAGGCGAAGCGAAATAAGCCAGTTATTACACGGCAGATACGCATGGTTGCTCTTACACGAGGCTTCTAGAATATGCAAAGTCACTGAGACAAAAAGTAGAAGAGAGGTCATCAGGGGCTGAGGGAAGGAGGAACGGGGGGTTATTGGTTAATGGGCCCAGAATTTCTGTTTTGGATGATGAAATAGTTCTGGAAATCAATAGTGGTGTTTGCACAACATCGTGGATATCCTTAATGTCGCTGAATCCCACACTGAAAAGGAGTTAAAAATGTAAAGTTTACCTTGCAATAATAATACTGATAAACGCTAAGATCAGTGGGGGAGGGGAAGGAATTTGTAAGGGGGAAATGAGGACCAAAGTCACATAAGAGGTCATTGTAAGTGGTTTGGCTTTGACTGTGCCTGAGCAGGAAATCTGTAGGTCAAGTTTTTCTGACAAACCAGGTGTCGGCCAAACTCTCTTGCTCTTGGTATGATCAGATCAAGCCCCCCCGCCAGCAGCCAAGGTCAAAGGGCAGTGACCCAAACCAAAAGCATCTGTCCCCCGTGAGCCCCGTGAGGGCAGGGCTGTGGCTGTCGTGGCCGCTGCCTCCTAGCACAGGGCCAGGCGCAAAGCAGATGGTGGGCGAGTGTTTGCTGACTGACTGAATGCCCTTCACACCATCACACAGCATCGACCCCTCAAATGTGCGGGCTGTTGAGATGTTTGTGTCCCAGCCCCCCTCCGAAGCTGCTGGACACTCAGTCCCACGACACATGTCACCCTCAGACATGCAGGTGGAGAGGGTCAGACATGCACCCAAATGCTGCCTAGCACCCATTCCACAAATATTTCCAAACTCTGTTTCGAGGGGAAGGGTATCCAGGGTGGAAGGAACAGTATGGGCAAAGGCCCAGAGGCAGGAAAATTCAGAGGGTGTTTTAGAGGCTAGATGAATTGTCCTCTGTGCCTGGCCTCCCCTAGAGGGCAGGAGGTGACAAAGGAAGACTTAGACCAGAGCCAGGCTAGGCAGAGACGCGGTTCTGTCAGAAGGGCCCTGGGGAGGCAAGGCAGGTTTTGCGCCGGAGAGGCAGGGGCATACTCGTGCTTTGGAAAGAGCCGTGTGGAGGGCGGAGGGGAGACTGGGTGTGCTCTGGGCACCCTCTGCCCCCAGCACCACCCAGCAAAGAGCAGGTGTGAGTGAAGGGAGGAATGAACACGAATTATTGGATCCTAATATCACTGAGAATAAAAGCCAAAGCCCTTACGGGGGCATTCAAGGCCCCATGATCTGGTCCCTTGCCCACCCAGCTGCGCGGCTATCCAACCGGCGGCACCGCCCAGTGCCCGCCGGACGCCCGTCTCTCCTGCAAAGCGCCAGCCTTTGCACCTGCTGCCTTGCGCTCGCTGTTCCGTCTGCTTGGAATACTGTTCCCCAGACTGCACGCTCCATGAACGCACCTTTGTCGTTCACCTCCGCACCCGCAGCACCGACCACAGTGCGCCACGCGCAGCCAGCGCAGTAATTTGTGGAATTAAGGAACGAGTGAATGAGCTCCGGACGTCAGCCTCTTCAGTAGAAACCTGAGCAAGTTGGGGCGCCTGGGTGGCTCAGTTGGTTAAGCCTCCGACTCCGGCTCAGGTCATGATCTCACGGTTCGTGGGTTCGAGCCCCGTGTAGGGCTCTGTGCTTACAGCTAGCTCAGAGTGTGGAGCCTGCTTTGGATTCTGTGTCGCCGTCATTCTCTGCCCCTCCTCTGCTCACGCTGTCTCTCTCTCTCTCTCTCTCAGAAATTTTTAAAAATTAAAAAAAAAATGGAGCCTTAGGTAGTGGGATTTTAGTCCATCTCAAATGTCAACTGACTTGTCTTCACTCAGGGCACCATGGGGATGGATTGGCTGTCCGTTTGTGTCTTCTGATTTTTGCGGAGTCAAACAATTTACAAAGCAGGTGGTGATTCTAAGTTGAGAAAATGTACCTGTGATTGAAAAATAAAACAAAACTAATATTAAAACATAAGGAAAATTTTTTAAAAAAGAAATAAAAGAAACCTGAGCAAGTTGAAGCACAGGTGGAGGAGACAGGTGCTTGAGCCAGAGGGGCTGGGAAAGTTCGGG
>NW_027533260.1:5220581-5227607 GCF_008692635.1 Crocuta crocuta | reverse complement strand
GCTCCCACCCGCCCCCCCCTTCCCAGAGCAACTTCAGGGCAGGATCAGTTCTCCAGGCCAACTTCATCCGGAGTTTGGAAATGGATCTATGGGGCCATTGAGGCAGGACTATGCCTGCTCTCTGCCCTCAACTGTCTCCTTGTCACTCTGACCTGGACCCCTCTTGTGGTCGCCTTCCCTCTTCCCCCACCTGGTCTCCCTGGGGCTCTTGGAGTGACACAAACTGTTTGTCTTCCCTTTGTTCAGTGCGCAACGTGACATACAGTGTGCACCCCGGCTTGAAGAAACTGCTCCAGCCGGAAGCCGCCCGGAGCGAGTGCCCAGCCCCTGTGGCTCACACTGCTGCCCTCTGTTGGAAAACCCGCGCAGTTCTCTAGCTTTGCTAGCAAGGTGCTCTATTGCCTTCCTCTGGGAAATTGTTTTTAAAAGCTGCAGATGATTCCAGTTATGTGAAGGATGTCCCTTTCCATGCGGCGTCCTTCTGCAGTGCCCAACCGGTACAACTGTTCACGCCGAGTCGGCTTCTGCCCTTGTATATTCCTTGGTGCTAACGTGTAGTGTGTAGTTTTCTAGAGTTTTATTTGGCACCATTCTTTTTCTGAGGGGGCAGGGGTTATTCTTGAGGCAACGTTTTTCTCTTAATCACCTATACACGTACCGCCATATTTATACTGATGGGAGTCGCATGGCCTCTTGTACTTCAGTTTCAGCTGCCGAACCCTTAAAAAAATTTTTTTTTAAATGTCTTTATGTTATTTTGAGAGACAGAGACAGAGAGCAAACAGGGGAGGGGCAGAGAGAGAGGGAGACACAGAATCCAAAGCAGGCTCCAGGCTCTGAGCTGTCAGCACAGATCCGGACACGGGCTTGAACCCACAGACTGTGAGATCATGACCTGAGCTGAAACCAAGAGTCCGACGCTTAACCCACTGAGCCACCCAGGCGCCATTGTTGTTGTTGTTGTTTTAATCTAAGTTATACAAAGTCAAATAGTTCTGCAGGGATTGTTCATGAAAATGGTATACCCCCTTGGGGAGCCTGGGTGGCTCAGTCGGTTAAGTGCCAACTTAGCCTCAGGTCATGATCTCACCATTCGTGAGGTCAAGCCCCGGGTTGGCCTCTGTGCTGACAGCTCAGAGCCTGGAGCCTGCTTCAGATTCTGTGTCTCCCTCTCTCTCTGCACCTCCCCTGCTCATGCTCTGTCTCTCTCTCTCTCGCAAAAATAAGTAAACATTAAAAATAAAAAAGAAGAAAATGGTATACCCCCTTCTCATTTCCAGTTCCATGGAGCAGGGTTTCTCAACATCTGCCCTACTGACGTTTGGGGCCAATAATTCCTTGTTCTGGGGGCTGTCTGAACATTGTAAGGTACCCAGCACCATCCTGGCCCCTACCCACTAGATGCTGGTAGCACACACCATCCAGCTGTGATAACCAAAAATGTTGCCAAATAACCCTCTAGGATGCAAAATCACATCTGGTTAAGAACCATTGCCCTGGAGGTTGCCACTTTCAACTATAAAAAATATGTATATAACTCATGCTTTTAGGTACCATGTTAATAATATACATCTTGATTTGTCAGGTTTAGCCACTATCTAGTGATTACCCCATAATGGAAGATGAGGATTATTTGTTGTTCACAGACACCTGTGCCCACACCGCCAACACACACCCTCCCCAGCCTCCCATCCCCAGGTGTATTTCATAGATGTGGCTACATCAATGTGCATATGAAAGCACTGTCCATGGTCAAGTCGTGTAGTGGGCTATGATGATCATTTCTTTTCTTTAACAGCTTTTTATTCTTCCTGGAGTTAGTCATTGCCTTGATTTTTCATCTGCATGGGTTGCTACCTACTTATGGATACTTCAACTCCAAACTGTAATCCAAATACATAAAAAATTTCAAGGAATTTCATCTTTTTTTAACGTCATCTTAATGTCATAAATTGAATCATAGAGTTGTTCTAGAAAAGTTTGTTTTTATTTATTAATTTTTAACGCTTATTTATTTTTAAGTAATTTCTACACCAAATGTGGGACTCTAACTCACAACCCCAAGGTCAAGAGTCGCGTGCTGTACTGACTGAGCCAGTCAGGTGCCCCAGCAATTTTATATTCTTTTTTTTTTAATGTTTATTTTTTGAGAGAGAGGGATCATGAAAGGGGGGAGGGGAAAGAGAGTGGGAAGAGGCACAGAGGATCAGAAGATGGATCTTCTCTGAGAGCACCAAGCCCGATGCGGGGCTCAAACTCACATACAGTGAGATTATGACTTGAGCCAAAGCCAGTCACTTAATGGACTGAGTCATCCAGACGCCCCAGCAATTTTATCTTCTTGAAGAAATTTCTCCAAGAGCCTTCTGTCTTGCTTCTGTTTGCACTGATTACCTGTGGCTTCTCTTTCTCTTTCTCCTAGGAAGCGCCTGTTTTCATGTGTCATATGAAATGTCATAGCATTTTTTTGGCTTGTGCCTTCATTTTGTTGGTGAATATGCTCCATTAGCTTCCTCAGAAAGGAGGCGTGGGGACATGGGTGGAGACTTTTTGGCCCTGCTTTCCATCAGTTATGTGACTTTGGGTAAATAGTTTCATTTCTCTTACCCTCAGTTTTGTAGCTGTAAAATGGGTGTCTATAGGGGTGCTTGGGTGGCTCAGTTGGCCAAGTGTCTGACTCTTGATTTCAGCTCATATCTTGATCTTTGGGTCATAAGTTCAAGTCCCGCATGGGGCTCCATGCTGGGCATGAAGCCTACTTTAAAAAATAATAATAGGGGCGCCTGGGTGGCTCAGTCAGTGAAGCATCCAACTGCGGCTCAGGTCATGATCTCACAGCTTGTGAGTTCGAGCCTCGCATTGGGCTCTGTGCTGACAACCCAGAGCCTGGAGCCTGCTTCCGATTCTGTGTTTCCCTCACTCTCTCTGTCCCTCTCCCTCTCACGCTCTGTCTCTCTCTCTGTCTCTAAAAAAAAACTAAATATTTAAAAACTTTAAAAATAATAATAATACTTAAAATGGGCATAAGTATTTTTGCTATTAGGACAATAGAATGAGATAATACACATAACCCTAACTTGTACACTCCATAAGTATTGGCTGTTATTATCAGACATAGACAAAGCAGAAGAGAAATGTAGTTTAAAAATTTATAATTTTAAATATTACTTCCAGAGCAATGCAGATGCTCATTTTATAAAATTTAGAAAGAGGCTATTTGTGTATTATTCTGGAATTAGAGGAAGTTGTTTGAGACTAACCATGCAAATAAGGCCAATGAGAAAAGCTGGATAAAATCTTTTATTTATTTTCTTAAGTTTATTTATTTATTGGGGTACCTGAGTGGCTCCATTGGTTAAGCATCTGGCTCTTGGTTTAGGGTCAGGTCATGATCTCATGGTTCACGGGTTCGAGCCTTACATGGGGCTCTGTGCAGCCAGTGAGGAGCCTGCTTGGGATTCTCTCTCTCTCTCTCTCTCTCTCTCTCTCTCTCTGCCCCTCCCCCACAAATTCTCTCTCTGTCTCTCCCCTCTGTCTCAGTGCTAACAGCGCAGAGCCCAATGCGGGGCTCAAACTCACAAACCGTGAGATCATGACCTAAGCTGAAGTTGGACACTTAACCGACTGAGCCCCCCAGACACGCACATGGGCATTTTATCATCACACATCATCATTATAAGAAGGATGACTACAGTTTGATAAGATTTTTTGAGGGAGAGAGAGCACACTCACATAACTTTTACTACGGTGTATTGTTGCGATTATTCTATTTCATTATTAGTTATTATTCATCTGTTTCTCAGCCTAATTTATAAATTACACTCTATCATAGGGATGTATGTATCGGAGAAAACATAGTGTATCCGGGGCTCGGTTCTCTCCGCGGTTGCAGGCATCCACTGGGTATCTTAGAATGGACCCTCCATCGAGGATGGGGGAGTATGGTACCTTCCAGTAAGGTTTTGGAGTTTTTCAGCTGTAAATCTTTCCTCCTTGGCTAATTTCTCTTTTTTTTTAATGTTTCTTTTATTTTTTTATTTTTTGAGAGAGTGGTGGTGGGGCAGAGGGAGAGGGAGACACAGAATCTGAAACAGGCTCCAGGCTCTGAGCTGTCCGCACAGAGCCCGACATGGGGCTCGAACTCACGGATCGTAAGATCATGACCTGAGCCGAAGTCAGACACTTAACCGACTAAGCCACCCAGGTGCCCCTTATTAATTTTTTAAAGGAATCTTTATACCCAACGTGGGGCTCGAACTCACTACCCTGAGATCAAGAGTTGCGCTCTCTGCCTGCTGAGCCAGCCAGGCGCCCCGCCTTCATTATCTCTTAAGCGGCAAACTAGGAATCGAAGGAAACTGCCTTAATCTGATAAACAATCTTCAAAAACTCTGCAACTAGCATCATATCTAAAGGTGACGTGTGGAGCGCTTTTTCTGTTAGACTGGGAACAATACAAGGATTTCTGCTGTGACCTCTTCTAGACCATTCTATGGGACGTCCTGGCCAGTGGAATAAAGTAAAAAAAGTAAATCAAACTTAGGAGGCCAACGAAAGCAAGAAATACAATTGTCATTATTCGCAGATGGTGAGATCATATATATATATACATATGTAGAAAAGCCAGGAGAATTTAGTAATCAGTTCAGTGAATTTCATATTTATATTTGCATGCTCATAATAAACCATTAAAAAGTATTTTTTTTAAATAGAGGAACCTGGGTGGCTCAGTCGGTTAAGCGTCCGACTTCGGCTCGGGTCATGATCTCACGGTTTGTGGGTTCGAGCCCCGTGTCAGGCTCTGTGCTGACAGCTCAGAACCTGGAGCCTGTTTCAGATTCCGCGTCTCCCTCTCTCTCTGACCTTCCCATCTGTCTCCCTCAAAAATAAATAAAAACATTTAAAAAAAAAAGTGCTCCTAGATACATTATTGAGGATAGCCCCAAACCAGACATGACTTAAATGGCAATTGATAGTTGGTTAGATAAATAAAACATGCTGTGTTCACACAGTGGAAAATGATAGCAAAGAACAGAAGTGAACTTCTGCCACTCCTGACATGGGGAAAGGATCTTAGAAACATCATGTTTAACAGAGGAAGCCAGAGACAAAAGTGTACATGCTGTGTAAGTCCCCTTATATAAAGTTTAGAACTGGACAAAACTATTCCAGAGCATGTTCAAGGTCACGACAGTAGGGAACCAGAGGGAAGGCACAGGGCATGGTCCCAAGAGGCGAAGAATCTGGGAAACTGTCGGTACTTTGTTTCTTTTCACAGGTAGACAGACATTAACCATTTGCACTTGTGTTTTACATTAAAGATTGGGGCACTTTGTATACGATATACTTAAAAATTTTTTTTTAATTTCTCAGAGAGAGAGACAGTATAAGCAGGGGAGACTGAAAAAAATTTTTTTTAATTTCTCAGAGAGACAGGGAGACACAGAATCCGAAACCGGCTCCAAGCTCTGAGCTGGCTGTCAGCACAGAGCCTGACGCGGGGCTTGAACCCATGAACAATGAGATCATGACCTGAGCCAAAGCCTGACGCTTAACCGACTAAGCCCCCCAGGCGCCCCTGGTATACTTTCATAAAAATTTACAGATCAAAACATCCAGACAGAGAGTTTTATGAAAACAAAGGCGACAATCTCCCTTTCTCTAATCTCATTCCCCAAAAATGACCCCCCAGTTAAAACCATGGTAGGTGTGGGGCCCAGGGGTCGGGGGTCAGTGGCTAAGTGACCAAATCTTGATTTCGGCTCAGGTCCTGATCTCATGGTTCGTGAGTTTGAGCCCCACATTGGGCTCTGTGCTAACGGCATGGAGCCTGCTAGGGATTCTCTCTCTCTCCGTCTCTCTTTGCCCCTCCCCTGTGCTCTCTCTCTCTCTCTCTCTCAAAAAATAAGTAAATAAACTAAAAAATTGTGGTAGGTGCTTTTTCTCTATGCACACAGAAGTATATATACATTATATGTAATAGCATATATATCACATGTTACATATCATGTATACATATACCATACATTATATATGTTTACATATATAATGTATACACACACATCTATACATAATATCTGGAGGACTGTCCTGCACATGCCTTTTACCAGTATGCATGTATCTCTGCATATGTCTCCGGGATGGTTCTAGGCGGAAAGAACAGCTAACCTACACTTGGTACACGGGGCACGGCGATCTGTCCATTGGCTACGCCATATTTATCGAGCCATTCCAGCACTGATGAACATTCAGGATGTTTCCTGTTACGTGTGACTGCAAATAGTGTTGCAACTAACATCTTTGGACATATTCATTTCCTGCCCCGCGCGCATGTATCTTGGAAAGCAGGAGCTTTCCAGAAGCGGAGTTTTTGATGGGTCAGAGGGCGTGCGCATTGTACATCGTAGCAGCTGCTGCTTTAAAGNCATCAGGCTCTGTGCTGACAGCTCAGAGCCTGGAGCCTGCTTCGGATTCTGTGTCTCCCTCTCTCTCTGACCCTCCCCTGCTGACGCTCTCTCTCTCTCTCTCTCTCTCTGAAATAAATAAAACATTAAACAAAACCAAACCAAACCCGTGTTCCCTGCTGAAAGAAAAGCAAGGTGGGAAATAAGAAAATGGGAGCCTGACAGGGCTAGTGAAGGGAAAGACTGGTTGGTTCCATCCAGAGACTCTGGGATATTATGAACTGTGATGATATGATATGATATTAATGCTATATTAATACTACACTATACTATATATTATATCATATATCATATCATATTATGTTATATTATGTTATATTATATTGGGATATTATGTTATGTGAGGTGGTCCAGGAAGGACCGGGCTGGGAGGGATGGGGTTTAAGGACAGCCCAGGCCCTGGCCACTCGGCAGCGCCCCCAGCCAGCATCGCCGGCACTGCACCTGCTGTGGAGGAGATTCCTTGGAGGAAAGGCAGGGCGATAGGAGTGAACTTGAGGTGGGGGCAGGTGAAGGGATTGGAAAGATACAGCTGCTCCCAGCTCTTCTCTACGTGTGACTC
>NW_027533260.1:5215634-5220048 GCF_008692635.1 Crocuta crocuta | reverse complement strand
TAGGGGCGGGGCTACGGGGTGGAAGTGGGGGGATCACCTAGATCCTCTCTTCCGCATTGGCAATGACCACCTTTCAGCTAAGGCTTCCTCCTTCAGGGGCAAAGGCATCGTCACCAACGTGTCTGCGATGATTGACAGGAACCGCCCTCGTATTGTCGGCAGTGTACTCAGACCCCACAGACCTAGGGCAGGGCGGCCCTGTCGTGCGGAAGTCCCCGCTGCAGCCCTTTGTTCTGGCATTGAAAGTGATGGTGCAAAGTCTGCGTGTGTGTGTGTGTGTGTGTGTGTGTGTGTGTGTGTTCAAAGTACCACCGGCGTGTGGGGCCACTAACAGGCCAGACAGACATCAGGGGCACAGCCCAGTGAAGAGGGCAGATTGTTCTAAAGAGAAAGAGGGGGGCTGGGGTCAGGACGTGAGACCGCCCCAGGGTGTATGGGAACAGGAGTGGGGCTTAGAGCACGCGTAGACATTCAGGGGTGAAGGTGAGGACTTGGGCTCTGAGCCTGGGGGCCTTCTGGAGCCCTGGGGTGCCCTATGGTCAAGGACAGCACCGGGCGAGAGCGGGCCGGAGGAGTCTGTATAGGGAAGGCTCTTGGCGCTGGGACCCACCGTCCCCTTCTAAGGCAGGGCTTTATGGGAAGATTCTGGGTGGCAGTGGGCGCAGGGTGCTCCCCTCAGGGGGTCACCATGCGGGTGCCTAGCTAGAGGGAGCAGCTCAGAAGGGGAGGAGCTCTGGCAGGGGGGAGCAGCCTAGGGACAGTAGAGGCTCAGAGCCCCTCCCTTACCCCCTCCCCCGCAGGGGATTTCTGAAAGCGGGCGGTGACTGGTGGGCGGGCTCGCTCAGATGGGGTGCGTTCTCGCGGGGGCGTGGTCTGGGGCGTGGCCTCTAGGAGTCACGCCCACTCGGGGGCGTGGTCTCGGGGGAGCCGTCGACCCAGCCGCAGAGGCGCGGGATTCTGAGAGCATCTGGGAGCTTGGACTGGCGGGGACGGGGGTTCTTTACCCCCCTTCCCTCCTGCAGATAATGGGCCCCTTTAAGGCTGACACGAATATGACCAGACACGTGCACTAAGGGCTGCTCGTGGGGAATTCGGAAGACGGCTCGGCAGGTGTTGGACTCGCTTGGCCTCACCTGCCAAGCCCCCGCGTGCCTCGGCCACACTGTGCAGGCGCCTTTGTGCAAGACAGCTGGAGGGGACATTCCCTCGACCAGCTCCAGGGGATCCTCAGAAGGGGGGGGGAGTTGTCCACAGGGGGGAGGGCCCCCACCCTGGGCTGGGGAGAGAGGTGGGTGGGGACCCAACGGTGGGGTGTTCCTGATGCCTGGTCCCACTCTTTCCCAGGGTTTCTTGCTGCCTCTCCTCCTGCCCACTTGGTTTTCTCTGGGTCACTGGGAGCAAAGTTTGCAGCTCTGTGGACGAGCTCATATAAGTCAAAATTCTTGGATAAAAGGCCTTGAAGAGGTATAGCCACCTGTCACCCCTGTCCTTCCTCCCCCTCCCCCCAATCAGAGCCAGGGCTGCTGGTAGCCAAGAAGTCCCGCAGGCGGGAATAGAGGCACAAGCAGGCCAATGGAGCAGAATTAGACACCCTTCCCCCAGACCTGGACATTTAGCGACAATGGCGACATCTCAGCCTCTGACAGAAAGATGGAGTTTTTAAGATGTGGTGTTCAGGGGCGCCTGGGTGGCTTAGTCGGTTAAGCGTCCGACTTTCGCTTGGGTCATGATCTCGCGGTTCGTGGGTTCGAGCCCCGCGTCGGGCTCTGCGCTGACTGCCAGCTCAGAGCCTGGAGCCTGTTTCAGAGTCTGTGACTCCCTCTCTCTCTGACCCTCCCCTGCTCACGCTGTCTCTCTCTCTCTCTCTCTCTCCTAGAAATAAATAAAACATTTAAAAAATTAAAAAAAAAAAAAAAGATGTGGTGTTCAGATAACCAGGCGGGCATTTAGAGAAACACCAAACGGTATAGAGGTCTAACAATGTAGCGGTGACAGGTGCAAAACTTTGTAAATATTTTGAAAACTCAGGAATTGCATATGCTTAAAGGGCGAATTTTGTGGTACGTGAATTATATCTCAGTAGAAATAATTTTTAAAAGAGACCTCCCCCAGGGGCGCCTGGGTGGCTCAGTCGGTTAGGCGTCTGACTTCAGCTCAGGTTGTGGGTTTGAGCCCCATGTCAGGCTCTGTGCTGACAGCTAGCTCAGAGCCTGGAGCCTGCTTCGGATTCTATGTCTCCCTCTCTCTCTGACCCTCCCCTGCTCACGCTGTTTCTCTCTCTCTCTCAGAAATAAAAAAAAAAATTAAAAAAATAAAATAAAAAAATAAAAGAGACCTCCCCCGAGTTTATTGATGTCTGCAACTTTGAGATGCATTGAAAAGTTAGATGAATTAGATGAATTAGGGGCACCTGCAGGGCTCAGTCGGTTAGGTGTCCGACTTCTGCCCAGGTCCTGATCCCATATTTCGTGGGTTCGAGCCCTGTGTTGACGTGCTGACAGCTTGGAGCCTGCTTCAGATTCCATCTCTCTCTCTCTCTCTCTCTGCTCCTCCCCTGCTTGCACTCTGTCTCTCTGTCTCCCAAAAATAAATAAATTTTAAAAAAAAAAAAAACAGAAAGGTTAGGTGAATTAGCAATGGATAGAGGGATGCATACAGTGGGATCGAAATGCAATAAGACAATAACGGTAAAAGTTAGTAATAGAATCTAAGCAGCAGACACGTGGGTGTCCACTGTATGCTTCTTTTAACTCTTCTGTATGTTTGAAATTCTTCATAATAAAACGCTGGGGAAGGTTCAGGGGCAATCAAATAAAATTTATAAACAACACCACTTAAGCAGATTTAGAAATCGGGTAAGAAAATATGACCCCATAAGCAAAGTATCTCAGAGAAAATATTTACAACTTATATCGCACACAAAATGTTCCTCTCCTTAATATATAATAAAACCCCCAAAGCCCAATGTTTTAAAATGTGCCAAAGAAGTGAAAAGACAGTTCACAGAGAAACAGATATGAACAGGCTTTAAGTATATGAAAAGATGCTCAACTTTGCTCATAGTAAGAACAATGCAGGGGCGCCTGGGTGGCTCCATCTGTTGAGCGTCCCACTGTAGATTTCTGCTCAGAGTTGTGGGATCGACCCCTATATCAGGTTTCCACACTGAGTATGAAACTTGCTTAAGATTCATTGACATGTACTATTTATTTAAAGGATTTTATTTTTGAGTAATCTCTATATCCAATGTGGGGCTGACTGAGTCAGCCAGGCACTCCGACATGTACTTTTTTGTGTAAGTAGACTTCATGCACAATGTAGGGTTTGAACTCATGACGCTGAGATGAATGCCTGAGCTCTGATCAACAATTGGATGATCAGTCCACTGAGCCATCTGGGCGCCCCAGTGACATGTACTCTTTTTTTTTTTTTTTTTTTTTTGAGAGAGACCAAGTGAGGGAGAGGGGCAGAGGCAGAGATAGAGAGAATCTCAACCAGGCTCCACTGGTCAGCGCAGAGCCTAATGTGGGGCTCGATCCCATGACCACAGGACCATGACCTAAGCCGAAATCAAGAGTCGGACACACAACTGACTGAGCCACATGTACTCTTTTTAAAAGTGTATTTATTAATTTTCTGAGAGAAAGAGAGAGCAGGAGCAGGGGAGAGGCAGAGAGAGAGGGAGAGAGACATAGAACCCTAAGCAGGCTCCGCACTGTCAGCGCAGAGCCCAATGCGGGGCTTGAACCCATGAACAGCGAGATCATGACCTGAGCTGAAGTCAAGAGTCAGACACTTAACCCACTGAGCTACCCAGGCGCTCCATGGACTATTTTTAACACATGGTCCATATTCAAAAATCTCCAAGTGTCACAAAAAGATCTTTTTTAGCCCCGTTCTTTCCTGTCTGGGTTCCAACCCAGGGTTACGTGTTGCATTGAGCTGCCCCGTTTCTTTGGTCTCCTTTCACCTGCAGCCCTTCCTCATCTTTTCCTTGTGCTCCGTGACATTAACAGCTCTGAACAAGAACTGTTTCAAGGGCAAAAACCACTGTGAATTTTGTGGAATAAGGGGTTTGTTGTGTGAAGAGGGTCTTACACAATCACAGACAACGGTGGGGAAAGAAGGTCTGAGGAGAGGAGTTGAGGGGTAAGTGGAAGGTCACCAACCAGCCCTCTGGGAGCCCTGGTGCAGGTGGACGAGTCAGAGCTTTCAGGAAAATCCGGGAAGCCGGCTTATCCGGCTGCTGGAGCGGGATCTCGAAGGACGACTGGTGAGGAAGTCTCTGGAAGTTTCTGGAAGGCATCTTAATCCGGTGGTGGGCCTGGGATCACTGTTGGTCAGCAGGACAGAAAACTGAGATGGACAGAGTGTGAGGGAAACAAGTTTACGGGGTGCTGTGCTTTTGCCGCCC
>NW_027533260.1:5203876-5215335 GCF_008692635.1 Crocuta crocuta | reverse complement strand
GATGAACCCCACTGGTATATTCACGTTCGCCTCTTGCCACTTCAAAATAGAACCGCCACCAAAAATAGAATTGCCACCTAGAAGCAATGACCACGCTTCACTTCTTCCTTTGACTTTCATGCAGTTTCCTCTGTGGCCAGAGCTAACCTTGAACTACAAGGGGAAACGGATTTTTCTTTTTTTAAGTTTATTTATTTTTAAGAGACTTTAAAAGAGACAGCGCGAGCAGGGGAGGGGCAGAGAGGGGGGAGACACAGAATCCAAAGCAGGCTCCAGGCTCCCAGCTGTCAGCAGACAGCCCGAGTGGGGGACCCGAACTCACGAACCATGAGATCGTGACCTGAGCTGCAGTCATTTAACCGACTGAGCCCCCCAGGCACCCTGAGGGAAGAGGGATTCTGAGAAAGGTCGGTGCAGCTCAGCCCAGTTGACACAGTATAAAACCACCGAGAAATGTGCCCTGTTTTCTTGATTCCCTTGAAGAACTTCCGTGAGATTGGTATTCCTCCCTTAGGTGTCTGGAAGATTCCACCAGTGAGAATGTCTGGGTCTGGATTTTTGTGGAAAAGTTAATTTGGGGTTAAATTTCTTGGATTGATATGAGACCATTGAGATTTCCTAGTTCTCCTTGGGTCAGCCGTGGTTAAGTTTTGTTTGTCAAAGGATTTATCCACTTCATCTGAATTTTCAAATGCATTGACAGGAAGTGGTTCCTAATACCCTCTTTTTACCTTTTTTATGCTTGTATTGGTAGTCTGTTTTCTTTTCCCTCCCTTTCATTGCCTTTAATAGAGTTGTTGATTGTATGAGACTTTTATAACGACTTTTTATTTTTAATTAACTAATTAATTAATTATTAGAGAAATTAATTATTAGTTAGAGAAAGAGGGTGCAAGTAAGCAAGGGGCAGGGAGAGAGAGAAAGAGAGAGAGAGAGGCAGAGAGAGATGGAGAGAGAATCCCAAGTAGTCACCATGCTCAGTGCAGAGCCTGACGCGGGGCTCAATCCCTGAGTGTGAGATCATGACCTGAGCCAAAATCAAGAGTCGGATGCTTACCCAGCTGAGCCCCCCGGGCGCCCCCTGGTGCCCCGAACCTTTCAAAGAAACAACTTTGCCTTGTCGGTTTTTATATTGTATGTTTTCTATTTAGTTCATTTCTGCTCCTATCTACATTACTTAATTTTCTACTTTGTTTTTACTTTGTTCTTTTCCTACCTTCTTAGATATTTGACTTTTCTGGGTTTTTTTTTTTTAATGTTTTATTCATTTCTAGGAGAGAGAGAGAGAGACAGCGTGAGCAGGGGAGGGTCAGAGAGAGAGGGAGACACAGACTCTGAAACAGGCTCCAGGCTCTGAACTGGCAGTCAGCACAGAGCCCCACGCGGGGCTTGAACCCACGAACTGTGAGATCATGACCTAAGCGAAAGTCGGACGCCTAACCGACTAAGCCACCCAGGTGCCCCGATATTTGACTTTTGAACTCTGCTTTTCTAACGTATGCATGAAAGCTGTACACGTCCCTCTAAACATAGTGTTTACGGAATCTACAAGCTTTGCAAGTGTTACGTGTATACTCTCACTCAGTTAAAAAAATGATTCCTTATTCCCGTTTTATTTCTTCTCTCACTCAAGGGTCATTTAGAAGTGTGCTGCTTAAGGGGCGCCTGGCTGGCTCAGTTGGGTAAGCGTCTGACTTCAGCTCAGATCATGATCTCACAGTTGGTGAGTTCGAGCCCCGCATTGGGCTCTCTGCTGACAGCACAGCACCCGCTTCGGATCCTCTGTCCTCCTCTCTCTCTGCACCTCCCCCACTGACTCTCCAGAATAAATAAGCATTAAAAATTGTTAAAAATAGTATGCCGCTTAATACCCAAACATGGAGGCATTCTAATGATCTAAGTGCTGCAGTGCTCTGATATAATTCAAAAGTTATTAGAGAACAATAGGTGTTGGCGAGGAAGTGGAGAAAGAGGAAGCCTCATGCGCGGTTGGTGGGAATGCAGACTGGTGCAGCCACTTTGGAAGACAGTGTGGAGGTCCCTCAAAAAGTTAAGAAAAGAACTACCCTAGGGGACGCCTGCATAGCCTGAGTAGCTCAGTCGGTTGAGCATCCAACTTCGGCTCCGGGCATGATCTCACGGTTCGTAAGTTCGAGCCCAGCGTCAGCTCTGTGCTGACAGCTCAGAGCCTGGAGCCGGCTTCCGATTCAGTGTCTCCCACTCTCTCTGCCCCTCCCCCACTTGTGCTCTGTTTCTCTCTCAAAAATAAACATTAAGAATAGAACCACCCTATGATCCAGTAATTGCACTACTGAGTATTTGCCCAAAGAATATGAAAACACTAACCTGAAGGGGCACAGGCAGCCTGCGTTTATTGCAGCATTATCTACAATAGCCAAGATCTAGAAGCAGCCCAAGTGTCCATTAATGGATGAATGGATAAAGAAGATGTGGTCTATAAACATACAATGGAATATTACTCGGCCATAGAAAGAATGAAATCTTGCCATTTGCAACAACGTGGCTGGATCTAGAGAGTCTAATGCTAAGCAAAATAAGCCGGTGAGCGGAAAAATACCACATGGTTTCCCTCGTGTGGAATTTAAGAAACAAAACAAAGGAAAAAAGAGACAAACCAAAAAACAGATTTCTCTATGAACTGCCAGCGGGAGCTGAGGGGGTATGGGTGAAACGGGCGAAGGGGATCAGACTGCCCTTGCCGTGATGAGCTCGGAGTGATGTATGGAATTGCTGAACCGCTATATTCTACAGCTGAGATGAATACAACAATGTATGTTAACGACACTGGAATCAGAATTTAAAACCTTTAAAAAGTGATTGGAGAATATGTTCTATATCATTTTCATCCCTTGAAAGCTTATAAGATTTTATTTTTAAGTAACCTCTACACACCCAACGTGGGGCTTGAACTCACAACTCCGAGGATCAAGTGTCACGTGCTCTATTGACGGAGCCAACCAGGAATCCCTTATCCCTTAAAGTTTTAAAGGCTTGGGGCACGTGGGTGGCTCAGTGAGTTAAGCATCTGACTCTTGACCTCAGCTCACGATTCGTGAGATTGAGCCCCGAGTCAGGCTCTGCGCCGACAGCACGGAGCCCACTTGGAATTCTCTCTCTCCGCCCCTCCCCAGCTCGCTCTTCCTCTAAGAAAAAAAAAAAAATCAATTAATTAATAAAATGTTAAGGCTTGATTTATGCCCCAGAATATTGTGTACTTTGGTAAGCGGGCCATAAGTGATGCCCTTTTTCTTTTTTTAATTTTTAAAAATGTTTATTTATATTTGAGAGGGAGACAGAGAATGAACGGAGAGGGGCAGAGACGTAATCGGAAGCAGGCTCCACAGCCCCGATGCGGGGCTCGAACCCATGAACCAAGAGATCATGACCGGAGCTGAAGTCAGTNCCCCGGTCCCTGTAGTGCCCTTCCTTATCCCTAGTAACTTTCCTTGTTTTGAAGTCCGCTCTATCTGAAATTAACACAGGGAGACCCGCTGGCCACCCACATATGTCTAAAGTCCCATTTCGTTCCTTTTACCCAGCCCGTCATGTCTGGCTATCAAGAAAGGAAAAAAATATATGCAATTTGAAGAGACGGAGCGAGGCTCAGAGGCAGACGCGGCAGGGATGTTGGAATGATCATCACTGAGACAACGATGATTCATATGCTAAGGGACATCATGGGTAAAGTAGACAGCGTGCAAGAACAGATGGGCAAAGTCAGCAGAGAGCTGGAAATCGTAAGAAAAAAAATCCTAAAAGAAATGTCTGAGGCGTTGAGGGGAGAGGAAACCGTCTAGTCCTGTGATTAGCACGCCCGAGCCTCTAGACTGTGAACTTCACACGTGCTATTTAATGTTTTTCTCCCACTTAAGTCGGGGAGGACAGCTGGGGTGGGCTGCGTTCCCTCCCCCCAGGTGAGTTAGGCTCTGGTTAACTAGTTTCTCCTCCGGGTGAGCCCTGTGGATTTTTAAAAAGAAAAAGCGCCCTGATGCATTTCAAAATGGTTCTTTTTCTCTTCCTGCCAAAAGCAAAGGAGACTTCCCCCAATAATATTAACTCTGGGAACCAGCTTGAGCTCCTGGACGTAAATCTCACAAAATCGTGGGGGCTTTCCAGGGAATGGGTCCCCCTGGAGTTTTTAACTCTCAGAATTGCCCACACTGAGCCTCCAGCAGCTCATCAATTACGGTTCTGGGGCCCTTGCCTGACCCTGCGTCCTACAGCAATTTCTGCCTGTGCGTCTGCTCCGCGGTAAGTTGTAATTTTCCATATTCACCTGTCAACTCTCCAGTCCTGGGGGGACGGCGGTTTGCCCTGTGTTCTCACCTCTTTTAAGGCTCCTAGTAGAGCTGTTGACTTTTCCATCTGCTTGGCGTTTCACTTGTTGACATGGAGGGGTGACTTCCAAGTTCCTTACTTCTGAAACTGGAAATCAGAGGCTACCTTTAAAGGGTCATATACACTTGGAAAAAAATGTATATTCTGGGGCTCCTGGGTGGCTCAGTCGGTTAAGCGTCCGACTTTCGCTTAGGTCATGATCTCGCTGTAGTGGGTTCGAGCCCCGCGTCGGGCTCTGTGCTGACAGCCAGCTCAGAGCCTGGAGCCTGCTTCGGATTCTGTGTCTCCCTCTCTCTCTGACCCTCCCCTGCTCACGCTGTCTCTCTCTCTCTCTCTCTCAGAAATAAATAAAACATTAAAAAATAAAATAAGCATTAAAAAATTCATCTGTGCTTTTTATATTTAAGGTAAAAAGTATAGGGGCATCTGGCTGGCTCAGTGGTAAAGGGTGCCACTCTTGATCTCGAGGTCGTGAGCTCTGTGCTCCATGTTGGACACAGAGATTACTTAATAAAAAAATTTTTTTTAAGTAAAAAGTATATAACAAGATCTTGTTTTTTATCCAGTCTGACCATGTTTTCCTTTCATTGGAGGGTTGATTTTCATTTACATTTAATATATTCGGGGATATGGTGTTTGAGATTACTGTGTTAGTCATCTATGGGTGTAGATGATCTACGGGTGTAACAAATCACCCCAACATTTACAGGCCTAAAACAAGAGTAATCCTTTGTTATCTCTCAATTCTTGTGGATTAGGAACTCATGAGTGGCTCATTTGTATAAGTCAGAATTCTCCACATCCTTGCCAACCCTTGTTACTGTCTGTCCTTTTCATTGTAGCCATTGTGGGGTACACAGCTGGCTCAGCGAGTGGAGCCTGTGACTCTGGATCTTAGTGTTATGAGTTCAAGCCCCCCATTGGGTGTGGTACCTACTTAAAACAAACTATAGCCTTCCTAGGGGGCTGAGGTGGTATCTCATGGTGGTTTTGACCTGCATTTTCCTAGGGACTAATGATTTTGAGCATATTGTGTGTTTGTCGGACACTTACAGGTGCTTTTTGAGAAATCTCTACTCAGATCCTTTGCCCATTTTTACATTGGGTCGTCTTTTTATTAGTGAATTGTAAGAGCTCCTTATATATTATAGATACAAGTCTCTCATCAGATCTGTGATTTGCAAATGTTTTCTTGCATTCCGTGAGTTGTCTTTTCATTTTCTTTATGCTATTCTTGGATGCACAAAGCTTCTTCATTTTAACGAAATCCAGCGTATCTAATTTTTCCCTTTGTTCCCTTTCATTGCTAAAGGCTGTTACCACTGGTATAGAATTCTAGGGTAACAATTTATTTTCTTTTCTTTTTTAAGTTTGTTTGTTTATTTATTTATTTATTGAGAGAGAATAAGCAAGGGAGGTCCAAAGAAAAGACAAGACAGACTCCCAAGCAGGCTCTGCACCATCAGCACAGAGCTGGATGTGGGGCTCATGAACTGTGAGACCATGACCTGAGCTGATATCAAGGGTCGGACACTTAACCGACTGCACCAACCAGGTGCCCCTAGGGTAACAATTTCTTTTTCCTTTTGACGCTTTAAACATCTTATTCCATCGTGTTTTGACATCTGTTGTGGATTGAATTGTAGCCCCCTCCCCCCAAAAAGATATGTTGAAGTCTAATCCCCAGGACCTTAGAATGTGACCTTATTGGAAAATAGTGTTGCAGATGTAATTAGTTAAGATGAGGGCATACGGGGGCGCCTGGGTGGCTTAGTCGGTTAAGCGTCCGACTTTCGCTTAGGTCATGATTTCGCGGTTCGTGGGTTCGAGCCCCGCGTGGGGCTCTGTGCTGACTGCCAGCTCAGAGCCTGGAGCCTATTTCAGAGTCTGTGTCTCCCTCTCTCTCTGACCCTCCCCTGCTCACGCTGTCTCTCTCTCTCTCTCTCCTAAAAATAAATTTAAAAAATATATTAAAAAAAAAAGAAGATGAGGGCATACTGGGGGCGCCTGGGTGGCTCATCCGGTTGAGCGTCCAACTTCGGCCCAGGTCATGATCTTACGGTTTGTGAGATCGAGCCCCGCATCGGGCTCCGAGCTGACAGTGTGGAGCCTGCTTGGGATTTTCTCTCTCTCTCGCTCGCTTTCTCTGCGTCCCTCCCCCCACCTTGCTCTCTCAAAATAAATTTTTAAAGATTTAAAAAATTTAAAAATTAATAGCATCAACCTTATACAAGTATAATTTACATATAATAAAATGCACACACTATGCACATATGGTTCGTTGAGTTCTGAAAAATGTATACGTTTCTAAATCCCCATACTAATCAAGATATAGTACGTTTTTATTTTCCAAGAAGTTCTTTTTGTTCTTCCTTCCAGCCAGTCTTCCTTAACTCCTCCAGGCGATCACAGATCTGGTTTATGTTGGGTTTATGGCTGGATTCGCTTTGCATAGACTAGAATTTCATATAGATGAAATGGCATTTTTCTGTACATTTTGGGGTCTGGCTTCTTCCTTTCGGTATAATGGCTTTGGATTCACCGATGTTGTTACCTGGACGTAGGCTATTCCTTTTTATTGATGAGTGACATCCAGTATCTGAAAATACTATGATTTCTTTCTGTTTACCTGTTAATAAACATTTGGGTTTTTTCCAGTTCTTTTGATATTACGAGTAAATCTCTCACGAACACTTGTGTAAAGCCTTTCTGTAGACATATGCTTTCATTTCTCTTGGGCAAATGCCCGGGAGGATTTTCTGAGTTATCACCTAAAAGTATGTTCCACTTCACGAGAAACTGCCAACCTGTTTTCCAGAGCGAGGTACGATTTTACATTGCCTTCAACAGTATGTGAGAGTTCCAGCTACTCTGCGTTTTTGCCAATGTCTGGTCTTGACAGTCTTGCAGAATTTTAGCCTTCCTAGAAGGTGTGTGTCTTTGCGGTATTAATTTGTATTTCTCTGTTGACTGTACGTAGATGTTGGATATCTTTGTGTGTTTCTTGGCCATTCATGTATTTTCTTTCTGGATGTGTTAATCAAGGCTTTTACTCATTTGGAAGTTGGATTTCTTGGTGGGGGCGCCTGGGTGGTTCAGTCAGACTTTGGCTCAGGTCATGATCTCACAGCTCAGGGATTCGAGGCTCAGGTCATGATCTCACAGATCGTGGGTTCGAGCCCCACATCGGGCTCTGTGCTGACAGCTCAGAGCTTGGAGCCTGCTTCCGATTCTGTGTCTCCCTCTCTCTCTGCCCTTCCCATACTCTCTCTCTCTCTCTCAAAAATAAACATTTTTTTAAATGAAAAAATATCTTTGCTTAATTTTCACTATGTTTTCTTCTAGGAATTTTATAGTTTTAGCCTTTATACTTAGGTCTATGGTTCGTTTGAGTTAATTCCCATGTGCTGTGTAAGCTAGGTTCAGTTTTGTTCATGCACATATCCAGGACCATTTATTGGGAAGACTTTTTCCTCCCAGAAATTGTACTGACATGGTTGTAGAAAATCAACTTTGGTCTATTTGGGGGCTTTTTATTCTGTTTGTGTGATATATATCCTTACACCAATACTACATTGTCTTGCATAGTGTAGCTTTATAGAAAGTCTTGGGGGCGCCCGGGGGGGCTCAGTCAGTTAAGTGTCCGGCTCCTGGTTTCGGCTTAGGTCGTGATCTCCCCTTTCATGAGATCGAACCCCATGCGGGTCTCTGCACTGACAGCACAGAGCCTGCTTGGGATTCTCTCTCTCTCTCTCTCTCTTCCCTACCCCCGCCTCTCCTCTGCTCCTGATCTGTCTCTCAAAATAAATAAATAAACATTAAAATAAAAAAAGAAAGTCTGGAAACCAGGTAGTAAATCTCTCCATCTCTGATATTTCTTAAGCTCTTATTTATTTATTTTTAAAAATAATCTCTAGGGACGCCTGGGTGGCTCAGTTGGTTAAACGTCCGACCTTGGCTCAGGTCATGACCTCGCGACTCGTGGGTTCGAGCCCCACGTCGGGCTCTGTGCTGACAGCTCGCTCAGAGCCTGGAGCCTGCTTTGGATTCTGTGTCTCCCTCTCTCTCTGACCCTCCCCTGCTCATGCTGTCTCTATCTCTCTCTCTCAAAAATAAATAAAACATTTAAAAAACAAAAATTAAAAAAATTAAAAATAAAAATAATCTCTATACCCAACATGGGGCTCAAACCTACAGCCCTGAGATCAAGAGCCTCATGCTCTACCAGCCAAGCCAGCCAGGTGCCTCCCTCAAGTATTTTAAGCCCTTGAATTTCTATATAAACTATAGAGTCAGTTTGTCATTTTCTCAAAGAAGGGATTGCTGGGACTTTGATTGGATTCATTTCTAGACCTTTGTTCTGTATCATAGATCTTCTTTTTTTTTTTTCTGTCTTTATGCCAATAGCACACGCTTTGATTACAGTAGTTGTGTAATAAATCTTGAAATCAGAGAGTGTTAGCTTTGCCACGTTGTTGTTTTTCAAAGTTGTCTTAGCCATTCTTGAGCCTTTGTGTTTCCGTGTGAATTTGAAGAATTCTGCATGTGTCAGTTTCTACAAAATAAAAAAGATAGTTGGGATTTTTATTGGGATCCCATTGAATCTATAGGTAAACTTGAGGACAGTTGACATCTTTGCAATTCATGAATATAGTCTATCTCTCCATTCATTTAGGTTTTCATTATATTCTTTCATTAATATTTTATAGTTTTCAGGGCTCACATCCGGCCCATATTTTTGTTACCTTTAGATATAAGCATTTTTAATTTTGCGATCCGGTCATAAATGATATTTTTAAAATATAAGTTATTGCCATAAATGACATTTTTAAGTATTGTTTTCTAATTATTTGTTAGAAACATCTAGAATGGCAATTAATTTATTATGTTTACCTCGTATCTTGCCACCGTGTTGAAATCAATTATTAATGCTGGCACGTTTTTGTTTTGTTTTTGTTTTTTTTTCTGGAACAGTCAGGATTTTCTATCTACATAATCATGTCATCCACAAATGGAATTTTACTTGTTTTCCAATCTGTTCCCTTTTATTTCCTTTTTCCTGCCTTATTGCCCTGGTCAGGATCTGTATTACAATATTTAATAAAAGTGACAATAGACCCTCTTATCTTTTTTTTAATGTTTTATTTATTTCTGAGAGAGAGAGAGAGAGACAGAGTGAGCAGGGGAGGGACAGAGAGAGAGAGAGTCACAGAATCCAAAGCAGGCTCCAGGCTCTGAGCTGTCAGCACAGAACACGACTTGTGGTTCGAACTCATGAACTGTGAGATCGTGACTTGAGCCGAAGTCCATTGCTTAAGCGACTGAGCCACCCAGGAGCCCCTGTAGAGATTACTTAAATAAATTTAAAAAAAAAATTTTTTTAAGTTAAGGACGTTTCATTCTGTTTCTAGTTTGCTGGGAATTTTAGCTATGAGTGTGTGTTGGATTATGTCACATTATCGCCATTTATTGATATGATGTGGTTTTCTCTCCAAACTTCTGTTAATGTGGCTAATTTCATTGATAGATCGTCACGGTTAAGTCCACTTTGCATTCTAGAATAAACCTCAGTGGTCATGAGCTATTTTCCTTTTTATATGTTGCTGTCGTAGGTTTGTTAATATTTTGTTGAGGGTTTTCACATCTGTGTTCATGAGGAACGTTCCTTCTACCCTTGTCACGCTTTTGTCTGATTTTGATTTTAGGGGTCTTCTGGTCCCATAAAATGAACTGGTAAGCCCTGTTTCCACCTTTCTTTGGACGGAGTGTTTGTTCAGTGTTTTGTTTTTTTTTTTATGATTCCATTGTCTCTTCTTTCTAGGTTTATTAGCTATAACTCTGCTTTGTTCTTTTAGTGTTTGCTTTGGAGTTTATGTTCTAATGTTAACTTATCACAGACACTGTTCACGTGACCCACTAAGAACCAGAACCTTGTAACAGGACACTTGCACGTCTGCCCACCTGATGTTTGTGTGTTGTCATGCATTGTACCGTTTCATATGTTGCACACTGCACAACAACAGTGTAATTAATTTTGCTTAAACAATCAATTGCCTTTTTTTTATGTTTCCTTATTTTTGTCAGAGACAAAGAGAGCGCAAGTAGGGGAAGGCGAGGGGGAATCCCAGGCAGGCTCCACACACCGTCAGCACAGAGCCCCACTCGGGGCTCGAACTCACGAAACTGTGAGATCATGACCTGAGCCAAATTCAAGAGCAGGACGCTTAACTGACTGAGCCACCCAGGTGCTCCCAATCGGTTGTCATCTAAAGAGATTTGAATAATAAGAAAATAGCTTGTATGTTTACCCACCATGCCTTAGTTACTAAATAGTTCCCACTTCTGGTGCCCCTCATTCCTTTGCATAGATACAGGTTTCTATCAGGAACCTTTTTCCTTCTGCCTGCAGGGCTTTTCTGTAACATTTCCTGTTGTGCGGGTCCGCTGGTGATAAATTCTGTAAGCTTTGGAATGTCAAGAAACGTCTTTTTTGCCTTCAGTTTCTTGAAGATTTAAAAATTTTTTTAAAAAGTTTGTGTTTAATGTTTATTTCTGAGGTGGGGGAAGAGATCATGAGCAGGGGAGGGGCAGAGAGAGAGGGAGACACAGAATCTGAAGCAGGCTCCAGGCTCTGAGCTGTCAGCACAGAGCCCGTCACAGGGTGTCAAACTCACGAACCCTGAGATCGTTACCTGATCTGAAGTCATGCCCCTGAATCGAACACTTTAAATGGATGAATTGTCTGGTGTGAAAATCCTATTTCCATAACGCTGGGTTTTTAAATTTTTTTAATGTTTATTTATTTTTGAGAGAGAAAGTGAGAGCAGGGGAGAGGCAGAGAAAGAGGGAGACACAGAATCTGAAGCAGGCTCCAGGCTCTGAGCTGTCAGCACAGAGCCCGATGCGGGGCTCGAACCCACGAACCGTGAGATCATGACCTGAGCAGAAGTTGGCTGCTCAACCGACTGAGCCACCCAGGCGCCCCTCCATAAAGCTGTTTTTAGGTGGGGAACCCAAGTCTGGAAAGAACACTGTGTCACCGAGGTGAAAACAGCCTTCGCGAACACGCCTAAACACTGCAACCTGTGGTTAATCCCTCC
>NW_027533260.1:5201354-5203866 GCF_008692635.1 Crocuta crocuta | reverse complement strand
GGGGGCTGGAAGAGTCTCAGTGGTGGGAGGGGGGCAGTGAGAGAGACGGAGGCCGCAGCCGGGGCAGACAGGCCAGGCCGGGCCGGGCCAGCCGGGAGAGGGGAAGGCGGCCCACGAAGAGAGGGAGACTGAGGCAGAAGGGTGGGCGGGGCACGGAGATGTCTGAGAAGAAGGCGCGGTCCCGAGGGGGGGCCAGGGCTCCCCCCTCAGACAGTTCCAGGTCCCGGGCCACGGCCAGGATCTCCTGGCGGGCGGCGGCGTTGTGCAGGCCGCGGATGTCGAGGAGGGCCGCCACGTGCTTCCGCCTGGGGACAGAGGAAGGGACGCGTGCATGGGGCTCCNACCGGCCCCCTCCCAGCACCCCTCCCCCCCAGTCTCTCCTGCCAGCACCACCCTCCCCAACTTCCCTTCCTACCATTTCCAAACCCTTCCACTCACGACTCATTCCAGAACCCTCACGTCTGCAGCCCCCACTCCGTTCCGGCAGCTCCTGAATGTCATTCTGGTCCCCTCCCACCTGTATAAGCTCTTGGCACCGACGCCAACCCTGACTCCANCTCACCCCCTCACCTCGCCCCACCCCCACCCAGGTCTGGAAGCTTCTCCACCACCGCAGTTCCAGAGCCCAATATCCAAAGCTTAGGAACCATCACGAGACGCCGACGCGAGACCCTGAACCTAACCGTCATTTCCAGAACCTTCGTTGCAAAACAGAGCTCCGGGGCCTCCGCGCTAGCCCCTTGGATGGAGCTGCTGCGTCTTCCCTTCCCCACAGCCCAGAGCCAGAACTGTCCTCACGCTCTGCCTGGGGTTCAAATCCCCAGCTTTGCTAGCTGTGGCATTTAGGGTCCCCTCCCCAAGCCCTGCCGGCCTCAGATGAGGCCAAGCATTTAGAACGGGGCTGCCTTCCACTTACATATGATTTTCTTCCTTTCTTTCTTATAATTTTTTAAAATGTTTTATTCATTTCTGAGAGAGAAAGACATCATGAACAGAGGAGGGTCAGAGAGAAAGGGAGACACAGAACCAGAAACAGGCTCCAGGCTCCGAGCGAGCTGTCAGGACAGAGCCCGACCCGGGGCTCGAACCCACGAACCGTGAGATCATGACCTAAGCCGAAGTCGGACGCTCAACCGACTGAGCCAGGCGCCCCGTGCATATGATTTTCTAAAATAACTTTTATTATAGGCCTTACTTATGGAGTGGGTGTGTCACGTGCTTTCTTAGGTCTGACATTAGGACTTGATAAATAAGAATCGGGATTGGTAGTGCCGTCACCGCGGATGACGAGGGGGAGGAAGACTGATGACGAAGAATCCCCCTTAACCCCAAATCCTCTGAAAAGGGCCCCATTACCCCCCCAAGGACGTGGTGAGGAAGCCGAGGCTCAGAGAGGGTCACCCAGGACGGAAACGGTCCACCAGGATCTGAGCGGCTCCTGCCGCGGTCCCGGTGCGCGCGCGCGCGTGCGCCCGTGCGCGTCCCCGTGTCCCCCGCGGCTCCCGGGCTGGCTGGGCCAGCCCTTCCTGCCGCCGGCGGCCCCGCGCCCCCCTGCCCTGGGCTTCCTGTGACTGCCTGTTTGTTTGCGAGCCCTGGCGGCGGCGGCGGCGGCGGCAGGAGAAGGAGGGAAATCGTATTAATAATGCCCCGGTTCCAGCAGGAAACGGCCGTCAGACACGCTCGCCGCCCCAAGAACAGGAAACGCGGGGACGGATGCCAAGGCCCGGAGAGTCCTCGGCCTGGCGGCGGCGCGCGCGCAAACGCGCCAGGCGGGCGCAGGGGTGGGGGGCTCTCACCTGATGTCCGGGTAGTCCCGCACCAGCACCCCCACCTCCACCTGGATGCTGGGCGTGTCTTCCAGCTGCAGGACTTCGGCCAAATGGGGGACCACGGCGTCCAGCCACGAGGCCTGGGACTCCTGCAAAGGGATAGGCCCCAGGCTCACGCTCCGGCCCCAGGTTCCCCCTCCCCGGAAACCGCACCCCTCCTGGCCTCCATCTTCGCGTCTGTGAAGCCGGGTACGGGGGAGGTGGGGGGCGCGGACTGTGATCTGTGATCTCAGGTTATCTGGCAGCTTTGGAAATTGGAAGAAAAATCCATAATACATCGTTTTGCAGATAATCGGGGGGCTCGGGGACGCCCCTCAACACCTAGTCCTAGGATTTTGCAAANTTGCTAATTGCAACAAGGTACAGACAAGAGTTGGTAATTTGAAGTTCTTGAATTTGAAGTTCTTGGCTTTGGGAACTCCACGATTCTGCGTTTCTAATGCACTTAGCCTCTCTCCGTGCTCGCGATTATCGCTAATGTTTAGGGAGTGGCAGCTCTGCGCCAGGTGGGGTCCGTAACAGGACTTGAGTGATCTGGTCCCCACAACCACGCGCAGGGAACCGGATTCCGACTTGCGCTCGGAAGGCGAGCCCGCACCGTGAGAAAGCCGGTTTTTACGCGCGCGGAGGACAAGTATCGAAGTGTCCATTGTTGGCTGAAAGTTGGGTGACGGCCTTATGCT
>NW_027533260.1:5188001-5201257 GCF_008692635.1 Crocuta crocuta | reverse complement strand
GTGGTGCCCGGGGCGAAGCGAGGGCTTGTGAGCCGCCGGGGACCCCTTCCCACCCCTCCCCGTTCTCCACCCGCCCGCGCGCACTCCAGGCGCCCGCAGGGCACCAGACCCCCTCTTTGCGCCCCCCTCCCGCGCCGCATCCGGAGCAGCCCTTCCAACTCCCAACGGGTGACCCCAAGTCCTGCTCGAGGATACCCTCCCCTGCTCCCGAATCAGCTCGCCGACACCCCCTGCCGGCGCGCAAAGGGTGCCCCACCCAGCCCCCAGGGAGCTCCACATCCCAGAGCCCCCCACCCTGTGCCCACCCCACCCCGCAGACCCCGCGCAGAGCGCCGCCTGTCTCACCCTGAGACGGCTGCTCTGCACCTTGAAGGGGTCCCCCCAGCGCAGAGCCCCGCTCCCCCACCCCCTCCCCCGACCAGCCCAGCCCGCGCACCTGGTAAGGCTCATCCTGCATCCTCCGCAGTGCCAGGGCCTGAGCGCCCAGCGTGCCCACGATGCCATCCAGGGCCTCCGGGCTGTTCAGCCACTTCCTGCGCATCAGCTTGTTGAAGTGGGGCTGGGTGCGACGGAATGGGGGCATCGGCTTTAGCTCTCCTCCCATCCCCCCTCTTTCTTCACTGACCAATTCAACAGATGGGAGCTGAACCGGTTCGGTAGGGGGCGCCCTCCCCTGGGCTCACGGTCCAGGGAGGGAGACAGACCGTCCCCAGGGCTGGGCCCAGAGTGGTCAGGACTGGAGGGCGGGAACCCAGGAGTTTAGGAAGCCCAGAGAGGATGCTTGAGTCAGCGGAGAGAGAGTCAAGGAGGGCTTCCTGGAGGAGGGGACTCCAGAGCTTGGGACAGAAACTGGTCCTAGTTAGCCCCGTGAGGGGTGGGACAGGGAGTGGCTCAGTCAGTAGGAGGAGCCAGTGTGAAGGCGGCTCAGATTCCAAACGCGCCTTTGGGTCAGTGGATCCGAAAGAAGGTTCCTGAGGCGGGCAAGATCTATGTAAGTTAGGGGCCCGGTGCAAAATGAAAAGGGAAGGCCCTCATTCAAAATTATAAAGAACTTCAAGACAGCGACAGCAGAGCAGCAAACCAAGCTCGGGCTCTTCTAAGCAAGGGGGTCCTGTGTGACTGGTGGAGTCCACAGACCCTCGAAGTTAGAGCAGCTGCCAGGGAGATGGGGGGGAGGGATGGGGCTAATCGGGTGAGTGGGGCCAGAGCACCCAGGCCTGTGAGGAGCCCCACCTTCCTCCTGAGGGCACTGGGGAGCCATGGTAGATTCTGAGCAGAAAGAGAGGGTCAGGCTTGTGCTTTCCCGAGATCTTGATGGGAGGGGCAAGGCTGAAGTAGAAATGGGGTGGAGGGGACTCGAAAGAGAAGAAAGAGGGAAGAAGTGGATGAGAGCGGTGAGGAGGGGAAAGCAGGACCCAGAGAGTAGGATTCGCACAATTTCTGTGAGGGGGGAGGGGAGGGAGGCACCTGGAAGTGACCTAAGATGTGGGACGGGGAGCGGGTCTATCCCAGAAATGGATCTGGGGGCAGGGAGGGGGAGACACCGCGGGGCTGGGTGGACCCTGGGGAACTGAGGTCCCCGGGGACATCGGGGGTCCGTGTCCATGGGGTCTGAAGGAGGTCCTACCCACTCTGCCCCACACCCACTTCCAGCAGTAGCCTGGCTGCGTGAACCCCCAGGAGTGAGGCCTTTTGTTGAAAAGCAAGTGTGAATTGGGGCGCCTGGGTGGCTCAGGTCGGTTAAGTGTCCGACTTTGGCTCAGGTCATGGTCTCATGGTTCGTGGGTTCAAGCCCCGCGTCAGGCTCTGTGCTGACAGCTCAGAGCCTGGAGCCTGTTTCAGATTCTGTGTCTCCCTCTCTCTCTGACTGACTCTCCCCTGCTCACGCTGTCTCTCTCTCTCTCTCTCTCTCTCTCAGAAATAAATAAAACATTAAAAAAAAATTTTGTAAATAAAAAAAATAAACAAACTGATCGTCCCTGTTGCTATGAACCCTGTATTTTCACGGAGCTATCACCCAGGGGCCGCAGGCTGGGACCGCGCTAAGCACCACACAGCCACAATCTTCTTGCTTCCTTCCAGCCACCAGAGAAGGCTGGAATTCCTGTGCCCATTTTCCAGATGAGCAAACAGAAACCGCAAGAGAACAGGCAGCTTGCCCAAGGTCCCCCTTACTCGGAAGCAGCGCAGCCAGGCCTGGGACAAAGGCGCCCTCCCCAGCACCCCCGTAATGCCTCCACTCGCTCACTTTCATGCACACCCTTGTCCACCTAATCATTCAACAAACATCCCCTGAGCCCTTCCGGTGGCTCAGCCAGGGGTGGGTCGCTGGGCACAGAGGGCCCGGGGACACATGGTGCAGAATGAGACAGAACTCTGAGGATCCGATCATCGTAAGCGGGTCAGCGGAACCGGAATGCTGATCTGATATTTGATATTAAGAAATCATTGTTCCCTTGGTTGAATATGAAAATGGTACTGTGGTTATGTTTGTTTAAGGATTTCTTATCTTTCGGAGATGCAGCCTGAAGTGCTGATGGATGAAGACAGGATGTCAGGGATGGCGGGGAGGGGGGGTGCGGGGGGGAAGGAGAGAGGTGAAAGCAGATTGGCCGGGAGCTGATACTTGCTTGTCCACAGGAGGGTCATTCTGTTCTTGTGCCTACTTTGTGTGTACGTTTGAAATTTTCCATAATAAAAGTTATTTTAGAAACATTCCAACCAACCTTGCCCTTGAGAAGCTCACATTCCAGTGGGGGGAGTTGGATTGGGAAGGAAAAAAAAAAAAAAAAGCAAAGGCTGTAAGGGAGCAGGTGGCCCTAAGTGCTTGGAGAGAAGCATAGCATGGAGAGAGAGAGAGAGAGAGAGAGAGAGAGAATACAAAGCAGGCTCCAGGCTCCAGGCTCTGAGTCAGCACAGAGCCCCACGCAGGACTCAAACCCACAAACCACGAGATCATGACCCGAGCCAAAGTCAGACACTTAAGTGACTGAGCCACCCAGGTGCCCCTGGAGCTTCAACTTTTATTTTATTTATGTTATTTTATTTTATTTTATCTTATTTATTTCTACATTTATTTATTTTTGAGAGACTGAGCGCGAGCAAGGAAGGGGCAGAGAGAGAGGGCGACACAGAATCCAAAACAGACTCCAGGCTCTGAGCTGTCAACACAGAGCCCGACGCGGGGCTCGAACCCACGAATTGTGAGATCATGACCTGAGCTGAAGTTGGACGCTTAACCGACTGAGCCACCCAGGCGCCCCCGGGGCTTCTATTTTAAATAGGGCAGTCAGAGCAGGTGTCACTGAGAAGGTGACATCTGAATCAAGGCTTGACAGAAGTGAGGGAGGAGGCAATGTGGCTGCTGAGTGAAGAACCTTTGCAAGGTTCCGAGGCTGGGCTGTGTGTGTCTTTTTAAGGCACAGCAAGCGGGCTGGTAAGGCGAGAGTGGAGTAAGTGAGGAGGAATGTGGGAGAAGGTGAGGTCAGAGAGGGAGAGGAAAGGGTCAGACCCCCCAGGGGCTTGGGGGCCAACTAGCAAGGGCTTTGGCTCCCCCTGAGTGAGCTGGGAGCCACGGAGGGTTCTGAGCAGAGGAGGGACACGATCGGATGTCCAGCATGGCTTGAGGGTGCATTACAACCACGGCTACACGCGCCCCTGTCTCATTCCCAGGGGCTCCCACCGCCCGCCCCACATCCTCTCACCCACCTCTGACCCCAGCACCCTCTGGGTGCGGGGTAAATAGGGCTCCAGGGTCTAGGGGAGGCCAGGCAGGGATTTGGGGGCCCTCGGTGGGGAGGGGCTCCACCTGATCCCCAAGGCCCCTTGTGCTGGTGACTCTCCATCCTTCCCATGACCGTAGCCCCCTCCCTTCCTGCACCCCTTTTTGCCCCCCAAAATGGCTCAAACAGGCCATCACTGCCCACCCCCGGCTGCTTCCGGAACACTCAGTCATGGGCTTAAAGGAACTGCAGGTTCTGGGGTGGGGGGGTCCCCTCCTCTGTCACGGGCCCCCCCCTCACTCACCTGCAGCTCTTGGAAAAGCAGGTCAGCCAGGACACGGTGGCAGAGCCGGGTCACGCGGTCCAGAGCGCTGGCTGCTGCTTCCCGGGCTGGCTCGCTTTCGGGGGGCCCCACCCGGGCCAGGCGCTCTGCCAGAGCCCTGCGGGGATCAGAGGAGCCCCCGTATTCAGCTCGACTGCCTGGACCTATCCCCCTCCCCAGATGGACTCGGTTTTGTGAGCCCCGAGGTGACAGGTCAGATGGAGAGGAGAGTGTGGGGGCTGAGAAATATCAGGGGGTGTCTGGGAGGCTGGGGGATTGGAGGCTTTCTGGAACGTGATTCTAAACATCTAGAATTCGAAGATTCTACAATTCTCATTTTCTCTCATTTATGACCCCCTCGGTCCCTGAAAGGGTAGTAACCTGGTCTGAGAGCAGTCTCGCATTTTCTGCCCAAATTCCAGTGGGGCCCCTTCCAGGACCGTGTCCCTCAGAGTCCCCACGTCTGTGGGAAGTGACAGGTACGCCACGTTTTTCTTTGCCAAAGGGTGGAGCCAGCTCTCCACTGGGGACAGATTAAATGAACGGAATATGCAAACCGTGGAATGCAGGTCACATGTTGCAAAGGAAAGTGGGAACTCCATGTGCCCACAGAAAGGTCTCCAAGCTGTTAATGGGGAAACGCACAGAAGTGTGTTCAATATTCTAGCTTTTTTTTTTTTTTTTTTTAAGGAAAAGGAATAAGGGGCACCTGGGTGGCTCAGTCGGTAGAGCATGAGGTTCTTGATCTCAGGGTTGTGAGTTCGAGCCCCACATTGGGTGTAGAGATTATTGAAAATAAAAGCTTTAAGGGCGCCGAGGTGGCTCAGTTGGTTAAGTGTCTAACTTTAGTTCAGGTCATGGTCTCACAGTTTGTGAGTTCGAGCCCCGCATCAGGCTCTGTGCTGACAGCTCAGAACCTGGAGCCAGCTTCGGATTCTGGGTCTCCCTCTCTCTCTGCCCCTCCCCTGCTCATGCTGTCTTTCTCTGTCTCTCAGAAATAAATAAAACATTTAAAAAAAGTTTTAAAACATTTAATGTGTAATTTATTTTTGAGACAGAGAGAAATAAATAAAACATTAAAAAATGTTTTAAAACATTTTTTTTTAAATTTCTGAGAGAGAGAGAGAGACAGTACGAGCAGGGGAGAGTCAGAGAGAGAGGGAGACACAGAATCGGAAACAGACTCCAGGCTCTGAGCTGTCAGCACAGAGTCCGACACAGGGCTCGAACCCACGAACCGTGAGATCATGACCTGAGCTGAAGTCCGAAGCTCAACCGACTGAGCCGCCCAGGCGCCCCTAAAAAATGTTTTTAAAGGAAAAGGGATAATATGTATTCACATAGTGAAATAGATTGACTTGTTTATGTATGGAATGTGAATATGAAATACAGGCATGGATATGCACACATACACTTATTTACACATATTTTCTGGTAAATGTGTCAAATGCCTGCAAAGATATGCCAGACTCTAGCAGCAAGGAAAGTGGGCGGTGTGTACGGGTGAGGCTTTTCACCGTATACCCTCTTGTGCCTTGAATTATGAAGCATGGAAATGCATTACCCAGTTTGCAAATGCATTGAAAATACGTTAATAAAAAAAGGAAAGTAAGGTAAAAGGGCAAAAAAATAAAGATCTGTAATTCTTAGAGTGTTTGAACCTTTCTTCTAGGTGCCTATGAATTACAGCACCCCAAAATTCTGATTACCCCACCATTCTAGTGCTCTGTGATGCTAAGAGTCTTCCTGGGACCCCCAAGGTTCGATGCATCTAAGCCCCCACGCAGGCCCTGCGGACCCTAGTTCAGCTTGTCACCGGCACTGGTCCTCTCCCCCACACGCTGGGTGCTCTCACCTCAGGGGGGGCCCGCAGTTGACCAGGGAGATGGTCCTGCTGACGTAGGTCTCTGGGAGCAGCTCCCGAACCGCTGGATTCTCATGGAATCGCTCCACCCGCTGCTGGAAGCTGGAGGAGAAAGGGACGACACATGACAGCTGGCGTCCGCGGCCCCGGAGGAGGGTCCCCTTGCTGGGCCCACAGCTGATGCGCTTGGCCCGTCCTGTCCATACTGGATTGCCTTTCATCTCTCCTCTCTCGGTGGGATCCTGGGTACTGANNNGGTGCTGCTGCCTCTGCCCCCCCCCGCCACACCCCTGCCCTGCCCCAGCCCTCCATACCTCTGCAGGAATTCTGCCAGCCCCCCCAGGCAGCAGTGGGCCATCCGCTCCCCAAACTCCTGGCTGATGCGGGGTGCTCGTTCCGTGTGCTCCTCCAGCAGCTACACCGTCCAGGGAGAGGAGAAGGGGTGAGGCTGGGGGAGGGCCTCCTCCCTCCCCCCGCCCAGGGCACTGGACGGCTGATTCTCCTTCCTCTTCCCTGCGCCCTACCTCACACACGTCCTGCGCCAGGCTGCTGGGCCGATCCTCCGTGCTCCCCCAATGCTCCTCATTCTCCTGCAGGACGCGAAGCAGTGCTGCCCGGGTCTGAGCCTGGAGCGGGGAGGTGGGGGGACACGCAGGAGTCAGGGGGGCCTGGAAGGCTCTCCCCCTCCTCCTCTCCCCTCCATGCTTCCGACTCCGTAGCCCCAAGCGGGTCTGGGTCCTACCCCTGAGCGTGTGAAGGTTGCACCGAGGAAGGGAGGCTGGACCACAAAACCTCCCCAGCCCCCTGCATCCCTGAGTCTATGATTTGGAGCCTGATATTAAGAGTCTTTAACTTTAAGCTTCCTTCATTTGATGGCCAGAGAGTTTGAGGGTCTATGCTGTCATTATTTGACCATCCTAAGACTCTGGTCCCCAGGTTCTGAAAAAACAATCTGTTCAAGGGGCAGCCAGGCGGCTCAGTCAGTGAAGCATCCGACTTCAGCTCAGGTCATGAGCTCCTGGTATCATGGGTTCAAGCCCCGTGTTGGGCTCTGGGCTGACAGCTCAGAGCCTGGAGCCAGCTTCAGATTCTGTGTCTCCCTCTCTCTCTGCCCCTCCCCTGCTCACACACACATTCTCTTTGTCAAAAATGAACATTAAAAAAACCAATTGGTTCAAGAGAATCAGATTCTGTGATTCGAGAATTCCTAGGGTCTGGGATTCTAAGCGTATCCACATTTCTGATTCCCTGGTCCAATGTTCCCTTCAATGAATCTGAGATCCTAGGCATGTTCGAGGCTGAGACTGTGAGCTCTCAAGGTGCTACGATCCTGATTTCTGTGGCTGAGGCACGACTGGCATTCAGGGGGGAGACAGCCCCGTGGCCAGGCTGGTGTCTATGCCACCACGGTTGCGCTCACTGGCGCCTCTGCGCGGCCGGTTATTAACCAAGTTTACGATCTGCCCCACTTGTATGCAGAGACGGCTTTCGTGCCCTCCTTCTGTGAGTCTTTGGGGCTGTGAGCTGAGCCTCTGTGACGGACTCTTGCTCTAAGACTTCAAGTATCGGAATGTCTGGAACCTTTACTGATCGGCTCCGAGCCCCGCTGGGTGCGTGGGTTACCACACTGAACATCGGACAGAAGCCACCAGCATGGGCTTCCATTTCAGTGTCTTTTGGACAGAACGCAGGGATCCACAAAGGCAGCAGGGAAAGAGAAGTATCGAAAGGGGGAGAGGAGAGACCCCCTAAGCCCAGCGCAACCCCTCCCTCTCTGCGGAGCACCTCTGGCTCCAGAGTCCCCAGTACCTTAACGTCGGTGACACACTCATCCTCCAAGCCCCGCAGGGTGCCAGGGGACAGAAGGGGCCCCAGCTCTCCGTTCTCCAGGGCCACCAGGTCCACCAGCCCTAGGACCTCTCTGGGAGGGGGGGTCGGTAAGAGACAGAGGGGTCTGTGAGAGGAGGGGTCTGGGCAACGGAAGCCCTCCCCACCCCCACTCCTTCACACCCTCTGTGTTGGTGATCCTGGGCCACTCCCTTCCTCTCTAGGGGCCAGTTCTGCTCATCCCTCAAAGGAAGTCTCTGGAATTGTTGCTCCCCTGGCTCCAGCTCTCTGAGTCAGCTCCCTGATGAATGGCATCCGGGCAAGACTTGCAGGGGTCAAGTCCAGGCTTGATGGGCTGGCACGAAAGGCCCGCCCGTGATCAGCTTCACAGACACAAGCTCCCTTCTGCCTCCGCTCCTCTTCCCCGTCCCCTCACCTGGCCTTGAAGACCTCCCCGGTCCAGCCCTCACTCCCCGACACTACACTCTTACACGCCTGGCCCGTGTGACACTCCTGCTCCTCCCCACCGCTCACACGCACCCCAGGCTTTTGCTCTTGGCATTTTCTCAGCCAGAAGCACCACCTTCCTACAAATCAACTCAACTCATGTCCCGCCATCCCAGGAAGCTTTCCAGGCTCCCGGTCCTGCCTCCATCTCTCATGGGTGGTGTGAGACCGTCCTTCACACACATTCCCAAACAGGACCTGGGGGGCGGGGGTCAGTACCTGTCGCCTTCCCCTTCTTCTAGTAGCTGCATGAGGATTTTGTTGGAGGGACGACCCCCCCCCCCACTTGCCAACATGTGGTTATAGAATTCAAGGGACCAAGAGATTACCCTCCTAACCTTGGAGGGATCCACAGTATAAGGTTCTAGGATCCAAAGAGTGGATGTGGCTGCAGTTTAGGATTTGAAGCCTCATTGCTGCTAAGGTTCTAGGATTGAAAGTGTAGGGGCGCCTGGGCGGCTCCATCAGTTGAGCAACCGATTTCGACTCATGTCATGATCTCGGAGTTTGTGAGTTCAAGCCTCACGGGGGGCTCTGCGCTGACAGCTCAGAGCCTGGAGCCTGTTTTGGATTCTGTGTCTCCCTCTCCCTGCCCCGCCCCTGCTCTCTCTCTCTCTCTTTCTCTCAAAAACAAATAAATATTTAAAAATTTTTTCAGGAAGCGTCAAGGNGAGCCTGGAGCCTGTTTTGGATTCTGTGTCTCCCTCTCCCTGCCCCTCCCCTGCTCGCTCTCTCTCTTTCTCTCAAAAACAAATAAATATTTAAAAATTTTTTCAGGAAGCGTCAAGGCTAAAGTTCTGAGATTGGACAAATCAACTGAATGGCCTAGGATCTAAAGAGAGAGCAGTGTAAGGGTTCTAGAATTCGAAGAGTCAACTATGCCAAGATTTTAGGGATGCTGGTGCTAAGGTCCTTGTATTTAAGAACAGTGGTGTTAAGGTGGCACGAGTGGAAGCGTCAGTGGTACAAAGATTCTAGATGAGAATGAGCAACAGTGCTAAATTCTACGGCCAGAAGGGCGAACAATACTGAGATTCTAATCGTATAAGTGTCATTGATGCTAAGGTTCTAGGCCTGGAGGGGTCCACCATGCCGGCTTCTAGGACTGAAATGGTCAGTGGTGGGCGCTTGGCTGGCTTAGTAGGTGAAGCACGCAGTCTTGATCTCAGGGATGTGGGTTCGAGCCCCACGTTGGGCACACAGATTCCTTTTTTTAAAAAAACGGAGTCTTTAAAAGGAAGGAAGGAAGGAAGGGTGGGCAGGCGGAAGAAACGGTCAATGTTGCTGCGATTTTAGAACCGGAAGGGCCGATGGTGCCAGTGGATTCTAAGTCTGGAAAAGCGGGAGGTGTTGAGCTTCTAGAACTGCAGGGGTCTATATGGTCTGTGTTGTGAAGATTCTGAGAGTTTAACTGTCAGCGATGCGAAGGTTCTAGGCCGGGACGGGCCAACGGTGCTGAGATTTTAAGAATGGAGGGGCGCCTGGGTGGGTCAGTCAGTTAGGTGTCAGACTTCAACTCAGGTCATGATGTCACGGTTTGTGAGTTCAGGCCCCGCGTCAGGCTCTGTGCTGACAGCGCAGAGCCTGGAGCCTGCTTCGGATTGTGTCTCCCTCTCTCTCTGCCCCTCCCCTGCCCGTGCTCTGCCTCTCTCAAAGATAAAAATACTAATTTTTTTTTTTTAAATGGAAAGATACAAGGCCAAGCTTCCAGGACTAGACCGATCCGCGATGCTTAGATTCTAGGACCGGCGGGGTGAGCGGTGCTGCGATCCCGAGGGTGGAAGTGTGGGGACGCTGAGGTCCCTGGCTGGGGTGCTGAAGTTTCACAACCGGAAGGGCCTCTGTTGCGCGGGTTCTAGCGCGGGAAGAGCGGAAAGCGCTCCGATCGTGAGCGGCACCGGGGCCGAGGGCTGGAAGGGTCAAGGGTTCTACTTCTGTAGGATGGNGGGGGAGGGGCAGAGAAAGGAGTCTGGGAGGGTCCTGGAGAAGGGGGTTAGGGAATGTGCGAAGGGTGTCGGGCCAGGGATGGGGGGCCGGGTAGAGAGGTGCAGGATGGGGAGAAGTCAGAGGAAGTGGGGGTAAGTGATTGAGGCAGCGGGGAGAGGGGCCGGGGCAGGGTGTTGGGGAGTGGGTGAGGATTTGGGGGAAGGGGGCAGGATACTGGGGGGCCATGGACAGGAAAAGCACCTCAGAGCTGGAGAAAGGGATCCAGGGAATGGGAGGGCTGGGGGGAGGCCAGTCTGAGCCACGTAGGGGGAGAGGGAGGAGAAGCAATGGATCAGGAGGCAGGGTGGAGGCTAAGAGGTGGGGAGAGGACAGCAAGCCCAGAGATGGGGTCTTTTGGGGGGGTGGGATGGCCATGAGGGGTGATCCGGCACTCTGAGTTCCGATTCCCCCAGGAGACACCCCCATGGGGGGGGAGGCGTCCCAGAGAAGGCTAAGGGAGGGTCCTGGTGGCCCAGGGTTACCCCGACACCTCCACCCCCCTCCACTTCCTCCCTGGCAGAGAAACTTGTTTCCTGGCCAGCGCTATTTCTGCCCATCCGTTTCCAGAAGGCGGGGGCTCCAGTCACCCCCTCCTCACCTCCCTGAAGTGCCCTCCCAGTCTCCTGGGAGCCGGGGCTGAAATAGCCTCTGGCCAGGATGTGGAGCACGAAGTGAGGGCTCTCCTGAGGTCCCCAAGGGCTGAGGCAGCATGCGTTGGGCAGGGGAGGGGAGGGGTAGGAGTGAGGAGGGGGGTGAGTGACGGTGGGAAGGAGCCAGCCCTAGGGATCCGAATTGGAGTCTCCAGACGGGACTGAGACAGGGGACTTGGCGGAGGAGGTTGCGGTGAAATCTGTGGAGGGGACGGCAAAGGAGTTGAGTTGCCATCTGGGGTTTGTTTGGGACGGAGATGGGGGGGTGGAGATGAATTTAAGTGATAGTTGAGGACGGAAAGAAGGGGGAGATGGATGTGAGTTTGAAGATGAAACTTGGACATGAGTTGGGGCCAGGAATGTGGGTGGAGGTTAGGAAGGGGGAAGTTCAGGGAGGACTCAGGGTCAGGGTGAAAATGAGAGTAAGAGCGAAGAGAGAGCCCCCCACCCCCCCCAACCGGGTGGCTTAGTTGGTTGAGCTTCCCACTCTTGATCTCGGCTCAGGTCATGGTCTCACAGTTCATGAGTTCGAGCCCTGCCTCTGGCTCTGTGCTGACCGCATGGGGTCATTGGGGTTCGCCCTCTGCCCCTCCCCCACTCACAGTCACTTGCGTGCTCGCTCTCAAAATAAAGAAATAAATCAACGTTAAAAAAAAAAGAATGAAGGGGGTGAGACTAGCTTGGGGTTGGGGGTGAAGGGGGTGCTGAGATGGGCCTGGGTTAGGGTTTGGGCAGGAGACTAAACTGGGGACCAGCTGGCAAGCTGTGTGGAGACCGGCCGGCACTGGCTGCCCCGTTGAGTTGAGGGGCGCAGCGATGAGGTGAAAGGTGTGTTTGGACAGAGGGAGAGTGGGGTTGGGATAAGTATGGAGTTGGAGGCTCAAAAAGTTATCAAGAAGACACTGGGGCTCGGGGTAGTTTGGGGCTGAAGATACAGACGGGGTGGAGTTATGAGTTGAGTTGTGCGCCCCCCCCCCCAAGAAAAAACACATGTGAAGTCCTAAGCCCCCAGGACCTCAGAATGGGACCATCTTTGGGGACAGGGTGTCTCCAGAGGTAAGCAAGTTAAACATAAACTCGGAGGATGGGCTCCGATGCGGTATGACTGGTGTTTTTTTACAAAGGGGAGATTTGGACACAGAGACGGACATGCACAGCCGGAAGATGACCAGCAAAGCTCCAGGGGCAGGAAGAGTCGAGGAAGGATTCCCCTGTGAGTTTCCGAGGGTGCNCTTCATCTTCGGGGGCTCAGGGACCTTGGGCGGGGGCTCGGGAGCTGCCTCGCCTGCGGGCACCACCCTCTCAGCCAGTGACGCCCGGCGGGGCTTGGGCCCGCGTCCCAGCCTCAGGAAGGCCAGTCTCCGGGCGGCCTCTCCGGCCACCTCCTCCTCGCCCTGGGCTCGGGTCCCCTGAAGCCTGGCCAGGAGGCCAAAGTCCGCCGAGCTCCTGCGCGTCCCCGGCGTCAGCACTCGGCCCAGGAAAGAGCGCGGCTGCCCATCTCCGGGGCTGCCCGCCCGCCGCCCAGGGCTCCAGCCCAGCCGGAAGGGAGCCAGGCCGGCCAGCTTCTCGAGGGTGGCCCGGCGGCGACAAGATGTTCCATTGGGCAGGGACCCCAGCTCCCCAACCTCCTCTTCTTCCAGTCCTGGAACTTCCTCAAAGGGGTTCCGGGAGGACCTCAGGGGCAGCGTCCCTGCCCGGGGCACCTTAGAGTCTGTCACCCCTAGACTCTTCAGAATGGGCATCTTGACTGCCAGGCACCTGGGAAAAACATCACGGACCATCAGGGGAATTGAGGGCAGAATGGTGTTGATAATTAATGCCTCTGGGTGCCCAGCAACTCAGGGCCCACATGCCAGGCACTCACTAATCCCACGCGGCTAGTGCTGTAATAACAGCATTATTACACCCATTTTGCAGATGAGGAAACGGAGGCTCAGAGGAGCAAAGGTGCTTACCTAAGGTCCCACAGTGACTCAGGGACACAGCCAGCATTGGCGCCCAGACCTGTCTGATTCCAGGGTTGGGGCTCTTTACCCGGGGCATTCAATGCATTCAGACTCTCTCCCTGCCTCACTCCTGCCTGGGGGCTCATCACCTTTGTGGACCCTCCTACTCTGCGAGGAAACAGGCTCAGAGAGGGGAAGGGTCTGTCCCAAGGCGGCACAGCCAGCGAGGAGAAGAGACTGCATGGGGACTCAGCCCCAGCATCTACCCACCAGTCACACACATGGGCACCTGTCTCGTGTCCCCCATCCAGTCGGCACACCTGTCGCCTCTCTCCTGTCCTGTTCGTTCCTTTAGCAAAGCCTTACTGGGAAATGTCCAGAAGCAGGCAAATCCACAGAGATAGAAAGGAGATGGGGGAGGGAGCTGGGAGA
>NW_027533260.1:5175826-5187963 GCF_008692635.1 Crocuta crocuta | reverse complement strand
GAGGGGAGTGACTGCTTAATGAGTATGAGTTTCCTTTCTGGAAATGAAAATGCTCTGGAACTACATAATGTCGATGGTTAACAGCACTGTGAACGTACTAGAATGCTACTGAATTGTATGCTTTAATGTGAAATTTTAAATAACTTTATTTAGCCATTTGAGAGAGAGTGGAGGAGGGGCAGAGAGAGAGGGAGAGAGAGAGAATCCCAAGCAGGCTCTGTGCTGTCAGCGCAGAGCCTGACGCAGAGTTCGAACTCACGAATCGTGAGACCATGACCCGAGCCTAAACAGAGATCCAGACACTTAACTAACTGAGCCACCCGGGCGTCCCAAGATTTTATTTTTAAGTGAGCTCTACACCCAACGTGGGGCTCAAACTTACAACCCTGAGATCAAGAGTCACATGCTCTACAGACTGAGCCAGGCAGGCGCCCCTTAAAGTGAATTTGATGGGGCGCCTGGGTGGCTCAGTCGGTTAAGCGTCCGACTTCGGCTCAGGTCATGATCTCACGGTTCGTGGGTTCGAGCCCCGTGTTGGGCTCTGTGCTGACAGCTCAGAGCCTGGAGCCTGCTTTGGATTCTGTGCCTCCCTCTCTCTCTGACTCTCCCCTGCTCACGCTGTCTCTCTCTCTCTCTCAGAAATAAATAAAACATTAAACAAAATTTTTAATAAAAAAAATAAAAGATTCTCTCACTCCTAAGTCCCTCATCTCCTCCCTCTCCATGGCCCCTGCCCCAGTCCAGGCCTCCTCCCACTTCCCCCCTTTCTCCCTGGTCTCCAGGCTCTTTTCTTGGCCCCTCCAGCCCACCTTTGAGGACCTCGTTAAAGCACAAACTTGCACCACTCTTTCTCTTAACCTTGCATGGCTCCCTGGTACCTTTGGCACAAAACCCAGCTGCCCTTGCCTGCCAGATGTGCCCCTCACCAGTGCCATGCCGCTTTTTCCTCCTCGGGGCGCCCCTAGGTGACAGCGTTTGTTGATCTTTCTACACGAAACCCCTTCTCCCTGCACCAGTCATGCTTTAGGATCCAGCTCCAAAGCCCTTTCCTCCAGGAAGCCTTCCCTCATGCCTCGGCTGAGTCAAGTGCCCCCCTCAGAATTTCCTCATCCCAGCCCTCCCCACTTTGAGTTGTCGGTGTCTGGGGATGAGTCTGAGTCTGTGAAGTCCCGAGAGGACAGGGTCTGGCTGTCTCCATCACCACCGTGTCCCCAACTCCCAGGGCAGGCGCTCAGGAAATGAATGGGTGCTAAACAGGAAATAAAGGAAGGAGGCAAGGACCTCATTCCTTGTGGGCGAGGAGTCAAGCTGGAGAGGTCAGTACAGAGCAAGCCACGCAGGGCCTCGAAGGGCCGCGAGGAGGGACTTGGGCTTTTTCCCGAGGACACTGGGGAGCCGTGGAAGGGTGCTTTTTAAAATGATGAAATAGTTCAAACATTCAGGAATTCAGAAAAATTTAGAAAACAAACACCCCCTCTGCCTCCAATCCTAGCTGCTGCGTCCAATGCAAACATTCGATTTGGCTCAGGTTTTGTTGGTGTTTGGGGTTTTTTGTTTGTTTGTTTGTTTTGGTGGGTTTTTTTTTTTTTTGGTCTTTTTTAGAATCAAGCATTACAGATGCCCTCCCCCCCCCACCCCTTCCCAGGACAGTAGTGTCCAGAAAGTGTGTCTCCCCGTCCAAGCTGACTTTTGCTCTAAGTCTCTGTAGACTTGCATCCAGAAAAAAATGTATCATTTGCATCTAGAAACAATGTATCATTTTACATGTTTCAAAAGTCTGTGAATGTTCTCAGATTCTGTGCATCCAGCAAGTTGCTGTTCATGGGTGTGTTTAGGCACACGGGTGCGCACACGTGAGACGTACCCATGCCTATCTGTGTGGCTCTGGCTGATTTAAGTGTGGCTGGCCGGCTTTGGCAAAACTGTAAAATGTCAGATGTTTCCACCTTCACCTACCACTAGGCCCATAGGTTGTTTTGAACTGGGACACGTTCAGAGCAGGTGAGGGACAGGGTTGGATTGGGAACCCCCGTGGGGGTGCATAGAGAATCCGAAAGGAGGCAGTTGCTGAAAGGGTCCTGAGTTGGCTGGGCAGTAGGCGAGAGCGTCTTCCTTTCATAGGGGGAGCCCCTTCCCTTCTTTCCTCCCTGACTTCAGCCTCTGGACCTCAGCTGTCATGCCTCAAGCCTCTCTCTGGTCTCCATGATCCCCGGTCCCCCAGGGAGGCAGTCACCATGGCAACCCTTGCCTGGAGCCCCCATGATGTGGGCCATCGACATGAGCCCCCCCCCGCCATACACACACACACACACACACACACACAAGTCACACACTGATTTGTCTATCTTTCATCTTCCACACTGGCTTCACCATGTCCCGACACTGGGTCCATTGTCCCCCCAAAACTCCACGTCCCCCTCAAAACAGGGCACCCGTCACAGAAGTCAACATGGCCCAAACTGGCTCTGCCACTCCCTCGCTGGCTCCCACATCCATCCCCAAACTGGGTCCAATACTCCCAAACCGTTTGCAACACCCTCAGACCCCACTGCCAACATGCTCTCCAAACCGGCCCCATGGTCNGCCCCTGACTCACTTCCGAGGCATCCCTCAAGCCCCCAGCCTCCAGGCTCCCACAGGATGTCTCAGCCACCAGCGCTTCCCTCTCTGGGCTCTGGCTCCTCCCCCTCCTCCCCCCCCTCCTCGCTGCCAGCCTTTCCCCAAAGCCCTAAACCCTCCACAGGCAGCCTGACCTGTTTGCAGAAGTCAGCGCCTCCAGCCCCCAAGTCTTTTCAGAGAACAACCCTTATCAATTGTGCGTCCATGCCGGACCCCAACCACACCCCCCAGCTCCAGACCTCACCCCCAAACTAGCCATCACCAGCCCAGCCTGGTTCACCCTCATGCACATCTTTGCCCCGAACCCCATCTCCTGCTTCATCTCCATCCCAGCCCTGCTCTCCCCCCATCTCCAGGCCCCCCATCCCTCGGCGATGGAGGAAAGTACCCGCCGCTCTCGGCCCCACCTGCCCACCTGAACTCCAAGGGCATCAGACCCAACCCAATCCAAGTGGCTCCTCTCGGTTCTCCCTTGATGGTCCAAGCTCTTCCGGCTCCTGTGAAGCTTCTCGGGGTCCCCGGGGTCCCCAGATTCCTCCCTGCACCCCCTGCCCTGTTGCTGGTACCTCCTGAGGTCGGGCCCCACATCTTTTGCCCCCAGCTCCCCCTGGCTGCAGGGTACATGTTCTCCCCATCTCTGGTCCCACCGAGGTCTGGGGGGAGCCCAGGCCAGGGCATGCGAATCCGAATCCTGCCCCTTCTCCAGCACACTCACCTCCTCCTCCTCGGCAGCGGCGCCTTCGTCCCTCTGCTGTCCTGTCTGAGGACGCTTCAGCCAGAACTGCTGAAAGCTTGGAACTGGGGTGGGGGGGGCGGTTAGAGGAGGTCAATTTCCTGTCAGGAAACCCCTCCCTCCCTGGGGCCAGGGGCGGGAAGGACTCTTTATCTGTCTGCCCTTTTAGGCCAAGCTGGGGCTGGGCTGGGAANCGCCTTCCAAGGTGACAACACCGTCCTGGGCACCCTGGGGAGACACCCAGCTTGGGACTCAGGCCCAGAGCTCCCCCTCGGGTTCCTTGCTCTGGAATGAAGGTTCTGCTGGCCCAGACACTGCCATCAGAGACCTGAGGGCATGACTTTGGAACTGTACTTCTCTCCCCCATCTCCCCCTCCCCTCCCGCATGGCTCCCTCCTTCTACATCATGCAGGCCTCAGCTCCAGCCTCCCTCCCTCAAAGGAGACTTTCCCTGGACAGCAGAAGCCCCTTCGGCCCTCACCTCCTCCCTCCCCCAGGGGACTAGCTCTAATTTGTCAATTCCTTCAATTGTCAATATCCCCTTCCTCAGTTTGAACTATCAGATTTCTGTCTCCCATGTAGGTTTTCTGACTCTCCCACTCGAATGTAAATCCAAACCAGGTTTTGCCTACCTCGTTCATCTTTACATCCCTAGATGCGTGCCTGGCACATACTAGTAAAGATTTATTAGCCGAGTGCACGCGTGGGGACAGATCAGAGCTAAGGATTGGAAGCTGGGGGTGCATATGACAGGTGCAGTGGGGGGGGGCTGGGAATGGGTTGGGGGTTAGGTGGAGTTAGATATAGGATTAGGGTGACTTGTAAGGCAGGTTTAGGTGGCCTTTCGGGTGCTCAGACGTAGCGTCCCGGGTGTTAGGCCTGGACCAAGGGGTCACTTTGACGAGGCAACGTTGGGGGTGGTGAGGGGTTGGGGTCAGGGCTGGGATCAGGGATCAGGGCTTCTTCCCCAGCCCCAGCAAGGGCTTTACAGACACTTATGGCTGACGAAGCAGGTCAGGGGGTTAAGACTCCAAGATCTGAAGGCCTCCGTTCAAGGACTGGATTTACCAGACAATGGGCCCTGGGGAAGGACTGGGGTTGAGTGGCCCAGGGGGTGGGGGAGGCTTTGTCCTCGCCAGGTCCATGTGGACCCGTGGTAATCGGAAGACAGCGATCGGAAATGGCCGGAACCAAATGGCCTTGTTGTGGGCCCTGACAGCTATCAGATCTCCCCCTCTTTGTTTAATTTTTACTGAGATACAATTCAGGAGCGCTTGGGGGGCTCAGTCGGTTGAGCTTCAGACTCTTGATTTCAGCTCAGGTCATGATCTCAGGGTTTGTGAGACTGAGCCCACGTTGGGCTCCTTGCTGTCAGTTGGGAACCTGCTTGGGACTCTCTCTCCTTCTTTCTCTGACCACCCCTTCATGTGCGTGCACACACACACACACACACACACTCTCTCTCTCTCTCTCAAAATTAACTTAAATTTTTAAAAAATATTTTTGAGAGAGACAGAGACAGAGTGTGAGCAGGGAGGGGGCAGAGAGAGAGGGAGACACAGAATCCGAAGCAGGCTCCAGGCTCTGAGCTGTCAGCACAGAGCCCGATGTGGGGCTCGAACTCATGGAGCAATGAGATTATGGCCTGAGGTGAAGCCAGACACATAACCCACGGAGCCACCCAGGTGCCCCTCTCAAAATAAACTTTTAAAAGTGGTTTTAAAAAGAGATCGAATTCATATGCCATAACATTCACCCTTTCAAAGTGCCCAATTCAGTGTGTTTGAGCATATTCACAAAGATGTGGCACCTGTCACCCTATCTAATTCCAGGACATTTTCATTACCTCAAAAAGAAACCCATAGCCCATTAGCAACTCCCTTCCCCATTTCCCCTCTGCTCCCAGCTCCATGGGTTGCATCACACAGGGGCACCTGGGTGGCTCAGTTGGTAAGAAGTAAGTATCCGCCTTCAGCTCAGGCCATGATCTCAGTTTGTGAGTTTGAGCCCTGTGTCAGGTTCTGTGCTGACAGCTCGGAGCCTAGAGCCTGCTTTGGATTCTGGGTCTCCCTCTCTCTCTGCTCCTTCCCCTTCCCCTGCTCACTCTCTCTCAAAAATAAAGATTAAAATTTAAAAAAAAATAATAAAAGGAATCAGACCACAGGAAGTGGTCTTTTGGGTCGACCTACTTTCACTGAGCATACTGCGTGTTTTTTTTTTTAATGTTTTGTTTATTTCTGAGAAAGAGACAGAGAGACAGCATGAGCAGGGGAGGGTCAGAAAGAGGGAGATACAGAATCTGAAGCAGGCTCCAGGCTCTGAGCTGTCAGCACAGAGCCCGACGCGGGGCTCGAACCCACGGGAACCCACAAACCGTGAAATCATGCCCTGAGCCCAAGTCGGTCGCTTAACCGACTGAGCCACCCAGGCGCCCCTCGCTGAGCATACTGTTTTTAAGGTTCATCATTTTGTAGCCTCCCCCTTCCTGTAGCCTCAATCCTCTCAGTGGGGAATGGGGTGGGGACAGTACTGGGGTGGGGGGGGGTGGAGCCCGGGTCGGGCCTGAGGTGTGGTGAGCGGGTGTGTGTGGAGGGAGGTGATCTGCTGCCCCCGTGTGGTGCAAGGGAGAACTGCAGCTCTCCGCGCTAAGCCGGGGAAGGAGTGACTCAGCTCCCCCACCCCACGCCACCCCTCACCCTGCAGCGCCCGGGGGAGGGCGGTAGTCTCAAAACTTCTGGAACACCATCCTGAAGTCCTCCCTCTCTGCATCCCGCCACTCCTGAGGCTCCTTGGGCCCCATTTGCAGAGTAGCAATGGTAATGTCATCCACTTAGGAAGTTCTAATCTGTTCCCGTGTGAAACATTTACACACGTAGTCATTACATACATAGTCTCTTGCTGCACACTGAGGTTGCCACTCTCACTTTTCCGGGACAGGAAGGCATGGTGCTTAAGAGCCCAAGTTCCAGAGGTTGGAGGCACTTGGGGTTCAAATCTCAGTCCCGCCAGTCACCAGCCATGTAACCTTCAGCATGCGGACGTGGGGCTGAGAATAAAGCCTCAAACTCACAGGGTGGCAGAGAGAATAAAGCGCTCCGAGCCAGGCACAGAGGAAGCATCTGCGAGTTTATGTAGCTGATAGTATCAACCAGAGACATGCTGATGAGTGCGTGACAGCCTGCTCTCTGGGGGGTGGGGGTGGGGAGCCTTGATTGATGGCGTTCGCCAATTTCCCTGGTGTAAATATTTCCACCACTGGCTGATTCAAGTTCGCTACAGTGATGTCGCCAAAAGCATTTTGGGGGAAGCTCATTACACAGTTGTTTCACCACGAAGGTACAATTGGATGTAAATAATCTCAGGATCACAGATAATAGTAAAAGTAGTAAAATAAATTAGGTCGTGACGAGCGTTTGTTACCTCTGTTTCAAATGTAATTTATTTAATTACGTGTTTGCATAATTTAATGTCTAATAATGGCTGTCTGACAACCACTTTCAGAATTCCTGAGACTTGAACCATCAGCTCCGTCGGGCTGACTCCAACACACTGCTGCGATGATCACACCCTGTGTTTTAGAAAGGGAAACTGAGGCTCTAGAAGATGGTCAGACAGACAGGGGCAGGGCATGGCCCCAATCCAAGGGTTGTGGGATCTGGGGGCCAGGACTATGCAATGCCCCTCTTTCTTCCGTCCCATCCTGGCCTAGGGTGGTCCCCGCAGTGTGGCAGGAGCTCAGAGAAGCCCTTGCCCTCTCTGGTTTCAGCTTGCCCAGCCCGCCAGCGGCTGCGCCCTGCGGTGCCTACCTACACGGGCGTCTTCCGCGCCTGCTTCAGCCCTCCCAGAAAGGCAACATGTAGATCCTCGCCCTCACCCAGTGTAGACTGGGAAACCGGGGCCAAGAAGGGGCAGATGCCTGCCCTGAGTCTCAGAGCTATACCCAGAGTCCTCAGACCCCCGCGGGGGTGCGCAGGAGAGGAGCGGGGGCGCGCAGCCACAGCCCTGGGCTCTGGGGTTTTCTGGGAGGTGGGAGGCAGCATTGCTAGAGATGGTGGTCAGCCCCCGGCAGCGGCTCTGCCTCGCACCCTGTGCCCCCAGCGCCCTCAGCTCTGTGTTCCCAAGAACTTCCTGGGCCCCTCGACTGAGCAGAGGGTGGGCTGGGACGGAGAATGTGGACGGCGCCGCCGTCCGCCTGGTTCTCGTCTCTGGGGTCCTGTCTGCCTCTGTCGTCTCTGTCTTGTCTTTTTCTCTCCATTCTCTTCGCAGGTCTCTGAGTCTCTGTGTGTTATCTCTTTGTCTCTTTTTGCCTCTCCCTCCGTCCCCCTGTGTGGGTCTCTCGGTCTTTGTCGCTCTCTGTGTCTCTGCTCTCTCTGTACCTCTGTCTGTGTGTGTCTCTTTCCCTATGCTTCTTTTTTTGTGTGTGTGTGTGTGTCGCTCGGGGCTTTTGGCTCCCGTCACACCTCTTTGTGTGTCTGCGCTTCTCCCTACTTCTGTCTCTCTATCCCTGTGTCTCTTTGTCTCTCTCTTTTCGTGTCTCTCCATCTCTGCGTCTCTCGATGTCTTTCTCTGCGTCTCTGGCGCTTTGCCGAGCCGTTTGTCTCCCCTTCTCTTCCGGTGAGTCCCTACTCTCCTGTGAGAACACGCTCGCTCCCGACGCGCCCAGACCTGCCTCCGCCCCCAGNNNNCCCGCTTGCCACCTCCCGACCCCGGCCCGGACTTCCAGGCCTCTCGACCCTCCCCCACTCCAGCCCAGCCCGACCCCTGGGGGCGCCCCTCTCCCGGGACCCCTCTCTTGTCCCTCTGCAGACCGCTTCCGCTCGGGTCTCTCCCCTCCAGGAAGCCCCCTCCCCTGCTTTCCAGGAGCCCCTCCCTTCTCCGCGTGTTCTTAAGCCCCTTCCCCTCCTGGCCGCCCGCAGCCGACACCTCGCCCCCTCCAGGATTTGCTGGGCTCCTGACCCCCAAGGCCCGGCCCTGGCCCTCTCTCAGGAGGGCCTGGCCCAGTCCCGCCTCTGGCTCTGGCCTTCCCCATCTGGATGTGGGTGCCGGGCTCCCCGGGAGCCCCCCTTCTCTCATCACAGCCCTCCGCCCCTCTGGATCCTCCCGGATCCTGTGGGCACCCCCTCACAGGAAGCCGGTTTCCACCTTTCCTGGGCCCAGGGCCCTTTCTAGCTTGTTCAAGGTCTCTCCACTCCCAGGCCTGGTCCCTGTCTTCCAAGCAGCCCTGTCCCTGGATTCCTGGTACCCCGGGGCGCCCCCAGCACCCCCCTCCCCTGCACCCTCACTGGTGTCTTCTCCCAGCAGCCTTGGCCTCCAACTTCCAGGCCCCTAGCCTAGTCTACTCCTTCTAGGCCCTGGACTAGTCTGACTCCAGGCCCCAGCCTGCCTCTATCAAGTCCTCAGCTCCGGGCAAGCCCCCTCACCAAGCCCCCAAGGCCTTGACCCCCTCCTGGGCCCGGCGCTTCCTCACAGGACACCTCTTCTTCCACTAGTCTCCAGGTCCCCCGTCTCGTCTGCCCGGAGGCCTGCCTCTTCCTTGCGGGGGGCGGGGAGGGAGGTCCAGCCCCCCAGGGAAGCCCCCTCCTCAACTTCGGAGGCCTCCTCCAGCTCCCAAGGCTTGGCCCCAGATCCTTCTTCCAGAAGACTCCTGGACTCAAAGCCTCTGGTCTTGTGTTGGCTGTAAGCCCTCTTCTCTTGGGGGAGGGGTCCTGTCTCTTGGAAACCTCCCCAAGTTTCTGGGTGCTTTTGACCCCTGCCAAGGCTCAGGCTTTATTCTTCAGGGCTGCCCCTTGCCCTCCAGGACTTATGTGCCCCCTGACGTCTCTCTGCTTCCAGAGACTGAGCCTAGAAACCCCCTTCTTTAACTTCTAGGACTTTCCTCGGCCCCTCAGTTCCACTGGCCCATGGAAACCTTGGCCACCCTTCCCACTGTTCCCAGCCCCCTGTCTCTGTACCACAGCCTGGGAGACCCCCCCCCATCTCCCCAGTTTCTGATTACGCTCAGCCCTTCCGAAGAGCCTCTCCCCAACCAGTGCCAGGCTCGTTCCCAGCACAGGTCTCTGTCCCTCTTCGCTTAGACCTCTGCCAGGTCCCTGCACGTCCCCCCACCCCCACCCCAGGCTGCCCAGCCACCCTCACTCCCCATCTCCACCATGCTCGTCTCTGCCCCTTCATCTTGCAAGGCCCTCCCTCACAGAGATCTCCCCAGCCACGCGGCCACGGCCCATGCACCATAGGCCGGACTCTGATTTGGGGGCTCTGATGAGAGATGAGATACCCACCCTAAACCACCCCGCCCCCCGGCGTCACTCAGGAAGTGCCGGGGGAGGCCCACGGGCCTGGGTACGCCAGCCGGGTCACATCGTGTCTTCCAACTACTGGTTCTTCCTTTCTGAACCTCAGTGTCCTGCTCTGAAAAATGGGGATGCTTGCGTCCCTCGGGGGATTATCCGAGATGACAGGGGTGAAGCCTGGCACATGGGGCGCGCTCCACACACGGTCACCTGCTGTTGTGACTCTGGATCTGAGTCAGGCGGGCCCGTGGATTCTCACGCTGGGGCCGTCGTCCGTTGTTACGTGCGCTCGCAGATGCCCTCCCCGCTCCAGGCCCCAGTTTGTGTCTAAGTAGGGTCTGCGACAGCACCTTCCTGTTAGAGATGTTTTCAGGAGCCGTGAGATTCGTGTGAGTAAAACGCGTTGGAGCTGCTGTTCTTATTGTTACTTTGATTGTTCAGATAAGCTTGGGTTCAAATCTGGTTTCCGTGCCTCCCTCGCCGTGGGACCTGAGGCAGGTGACCTCACCCCTGTGAGCCTCGGTTTCTTCCTCTGTACAGTGGGGCCCCTCGCGGGCCTCCTCCTCCCTTGTGGTCCAGGTTTGCGCGCGGTGGGCATTTGAAGAGGGCCGGCGCCCTTCTCTCGTCCCAACTAGTCTGTAAGTCCTGCTGGTCAGTCCCGGCTGGGGCTCACCTACCTCTCCCTCTGGGAATCGGAGCTCACGGGCTCCCCTCCCTCCCCCAGTTACCACGACCATAGCCATGTGGGGTCATGCTCCCCCACCCCAAGTGCCAGGCCTGCCCCCCCCAATGCCAGGTTCCCTAGCAACAGGCGGGGCGTTGGGGCGCCAGCCGGGCGGGAGGGAGGGAGCCGGGCCAGCTGGTGGTGCCGGCCAAGTTTAGCTCCCGCCCCCGGCCCCTGAGGGCTTTGTCACCCACTGCCCTGGCCGCGCCCCTTGCAGGGGTCCCTCAAGCATGCTGCCTTCAGTGGGGTGCCCGCCCCCGCCAGTTGGCTCTCACCTGATGGGGCTTCCTGTCCAAGCCCTTATCTCTGTGGGGATCAGGGGCCTCATCAGCCAGGATCTCCACCCCCCTTCCCAGCCTCCCTCCCCCAGGAGCAGCCCAGGGCGGGAGGTGGGAAAGAGCTGGACCCTCAGGAGCCAGCAGGCCCGGGATCGAATCCCCGGCACTCCGCTTCTGTGCCCTGTGACCTTGGCCAAGGGACTTAGCCTGCTTTAGCCTTGGGGTCCCCCTGTCTGGAGAATGCGGATCCTGACTGGCCACACAGGGGAGGCCCTGGGTGAGGACCCTGTGGGCAGCGGGCGTGTGGCTATGGTGTCAGCAGTGGCTCTTTCAGCCCTTTGTGGGGACCACTGTCTTTCCTGCCTCTCGTGGACGAACCGAGTGACCTTGACCAGGCACCTTCTCTCCCCAAGCCTCAGTTTCTCGTCTGGAACATGAGGATGTAGGTCCCGCCATCACCGGGCTAGTGCGGGAATTGAACATGAGGCACCTGCCAGCCCGGGCTGAGGCCTGTAGTCAAAGCTGCTTGATGAAGATGATGTGGGAGCGTGAGTCCGTGCGCTGTGGCAGTGGCGAAGGCCGTCAGCTGTGGGGTAAACGTGGCCCAGCTCTGGGCCTCAGTTTCCCTGCCTTAGAACGGGGCTGACGGCACGTTAATGCCCAGCACTCATTAAATCGCGGTCGTCGTCACGTAGTGAAGTAGCCGCACGGATTCCCTGCAGCGAGCCCTCACCCCTGTCTGTTCCCAGCCCCGGGCCCGGGGGCAGCACGGGGTCCGAGCAGAGCCACTTGGCTCAGGGCCTCTGGCTGCCTCCGTCGCCTGCACCCTGGGCCCCAGCGCTGAAAGGGAGGCACAGTCCCTGGGGCTCACAATCGGGACAGGGCAGCCCGGGGCGGGCAGTGACCTGCGGGGGAGAGGCCCGATGCGAGGGCTGGCGTGGGAGACTGCGGCTCGGGCTCAGGGCGCCGATGGGGCCGCACTGGTTCCCAGGGCGGTGGGGGTGGGGGAGGGGCGCCGGGGGAAGCAACAATGTTTTCCACCCGGGGAAGGTGACGGCGCGCGCGGGCGGCTGGCACGTCAGGGCACAGTGAAGGCCCGTTGGTGACAGTGTTTGAAGTCGGATTTGGGGCAAATAGGGATCTGAAGAAAACGTTAGGGGCAGTAAGCCAAGAATAAAATGCTGCTCTTGGGGCTCAGAGCAGAACTGGGAGGGGAGCCGGACAGGGAGGTGCTGGGTGACCTGGGACACCTGGGGCCCGGCGTGGCCCCCAGATCGAGGACGCGGATCGGGGTCGAGGGCCCCGGCATTTCGAATAAAATACTGTGTGGTCTAAGCAGCCAGGAAAGGAAGTTGGGGGTTGGCTGCGGGGAGGGGCGAGGAGGAGGCCTGCTGTCCGGGACCCCCCAGCTGCTGGGGGTTGGGGGGCCCCCCAGCATTTTTGTCCTTGCAGGCGTTTTTTGGGGGGGCGGGGCCCCACAGGTGCCACCGCTC
>NW_027533260.1:5170177-5175709 GCF_008692635.1 Crocuta crocuta | reverse complement strand
ACCGCTCCTGCCCCGTCTCCGCTGTCCAGCATGGCACCTTGGGCAGCGGCCGCTCCTCCGACAAGGGACCGTCCTGGTCCAGCCGCTCGCTGGGGGCCCGCTGCCGGAACTCCATCGCCTCCTGCCCCGAGGAGCAGCCCCACGTGGGCAACTACCGCCTGCTGAGGACCATCGGGAAGGGCAACTTTGCCAAAGTCAAGCTGGCCCGGCACATCCTCACCGGCCGGGAGGTGAGTGGGGGGACGGGCAGGGCTCGGGGCCCAGTCCTGCGGCCCCCGCCCTGTGGAAGGTGGCGCGAGGCCAGACTTGGCCCCCGCTCCGCTTTGTGACCTCACGTACGTCCCTGGACTCTCTCCAGGGCAGGTCAGGGCATCTCAGATTCTTCCAGAACCATCCAGGGAGCATTGGGCTACCGTGGGAATTCAACGTACGTGAAGTCCTCGTCAGCCCAGGACTTAGCCCACAGTAGACGCTGTTGAATAAAAAGGCTGTGGGCGGGGCGCCTGGCCGGCTGAGTCGATAGAACATGTGACTCTTGATCTCCGGTCCTGAGTTCAAGCCCCACGTTGGGTCTAGAGTTTACTCGAAAAAAAAAAAAAAAAGATGTGGGAGTGTGAGGTGATGAGGAACATCAGCTCCAGAGTAAACTGTCCAGCTCCGGGCCTCAGTTTCCCCACCTTATAACAGGGATGATGACGCATTAATGGCCAGTGGTCATTACATATTGGTCATCGTCCCTGGAACCATCGGGAACTCTCAGGTGGCAGGCAGAGAGCCGTGTGGCGTAGCTCTGAGGATTCACGTGGCTTTTGTGAACGTCGAGCGGCTCCCTGTTTCCATGGTGGACTTTGGTTCCGTCGAATCTTGCAGCGATCTTCATGAGAGCATGTGAGAACTTGAATTCTCTCTATTTTTTAATGTTTATTTTTGAGAGAGAGAGAGAGAGAGAGAGAGACAGCATGAGCAAGGGAGGGGCAGAGAGAAGGAGACACAGAATCGGAAGCAGTCTCCAGGCTCTGAGCTGTCAGCACAGATCCCAACGCGGGGCTCGAACCCACGAACCGTGAGATCATGACCTGAGCCAAAGTCAGGTGCTTAACCAACTGAGCCACCCAGGCACCCCTTGAATTCTCAGTTAGGCACAGCCTCAGTCTCCCCACCTCCCTTCCCAGAGTGGGCATGTTGGAAATATGGCAACATTATTGCAGAAGGGCCCACGCAGACCTTGTAACCTAGATATGAAGCCTCTCGCTCTCTCTTGGGAGGAGGGCATGCCTCCTCTGTACCTCCTGTAATTTCAGAGAAGGTGGCTGGAGCGATTCCTCCTGCCTTGGATGACCTCCTTCCTGCCCACACGCTGTCTATACCAGACACAAAAGACACCAGGCCCCAGTGGTTTTATGGGCATTTTCTACCAAACGTTCTAATTTTATGCCAATACTTCCAGGGACCGAGGGAAAAAATTCCACTGCCCAACTGATTTTAAGTGCTAGCTGGACAGTGACCAAAACGGCAGAACCAGCTCCGGACCCAGTGCTGGGCTGGCCTCACCCGCGAACACGGATACAACAATCTTAAACGAGATAGTAGCAGATAGACACGGGTGCGTCCATTCAAGAAGGCTGTGTGGTGACAAAGCTGGGTTCATCCCAGGAATGTACAGTTCTTCTCAAATTGACAATTTATTCGTGTACTTCGCCACATTCACAGACTCAAGGAAAGAAACCATATGATCGTCTCAATCCTGGCATAAAAAGTGCTTGACAAAATTAAAAACCCGTTCGCGAGGATGCGAGCAAAGCTAACGGACCCTCTCCCGCACCAAGAACGTGTCGTGTCGTTCCCCCTGTGTGGATCTTGAACGAGATTCCAGGGGCTTCTTGGAGGACCACCTTCCAAGGAAACGGGGTCTCCCAGGAGAAGGGTTCTGTACTCCAGCGGATCTGGAGGTGTCTGGGGGCGACCCCAAAACCCTGAAGGGAAACTATAGACCTAGAACTGAGTTTGGCCCCTCGTGACTGAAAAACTTACGGCGCTCTGCCCCAAAGTGCAATTCAAAATAAACACATGACCACGCTGCAAGATAAATATAAGGAGAGTTTAATAACTTTTGGATTCTTCCTCCGTGGTGACTGCCTCAAAGCTCTTTTAGACCTGGGGGTGCTGCGGCGCCTGGCTGGCTCAGTCAGTAGAGTATGCGACTCTTGATTTCAGGATCTTAAGTTCAAGCCCCATGTTGGGCTCTGGAGCCTACTCTAAAAAAAAAAAAATTAAGGGGGCGCCTGGGTGGCTCAGTGGGTTAAGCATCCGACTTTGGCTCAGGTCATGATCTCGTGGTTCGTAGGTTTGAACCCCACATCCAGCTTGTTACTGACAGCTCGGAGCCTGGAGCCTGCTTTAGATCCTGTGTCTTCCTCTCTCTCTCTCCCTCTCCCGCTCATGATGTGTCTCTCAAAAATAATTAAACATTAAAAAAATTTTTTTTAACTAAGAAAAGCCAAAAACAAAAAACTAGGGGCGCCTGGCTGGCTCAGTTGGAGGAGTGTACGGCTCTTGATCTTGGGGTTGTGAGTTCAAGCCCCATGTTGGGTGTAGAGATTACTTTTTTAAAAAGCTATAGTTTTTCTAATTAATTTTTTTTAACATTTATTTGTATTTGAGAGAGAGAGAGCCTGAGCAGGGGAGGGGCAGAGAGAGATGGGGCAGAATCTGAAGCAGGCCAGCTGTCAGCACAGAGCCTGCCATGGGGCTTGAACTCAAAAACCACCAGATCATGACCAGAGATGAAGTTGGCCACTCAACTGACTGAACCACCCAGGCGCCCCAAAACTGTATATAGTTTCTTAGTGATAAGTGTTTAAAAGGTAAACTCCATCAGGGTGTGTAAGTTCAAATCCCAGCCCACAGACTTACTAGCCATGTAACCTTGGCCAATTGACTGAACAGCTCTGTGCCTCAGTTTCTCAATCTGTAAATTGGGGATAATTCTAGCACTCGTATTGTGAGGATTGAAAGAATTCTCACTGGTAAAGCAAACAGACCGAGGCCTGGTGACTCCTCGGTAGATGTTAGCTATAGTTATATATTATTTACTGTTTCACAATTCATGGGTTCCAAACAAAGACATACTGTATGAGTGGTCTGAGGGGCCCTCACAAAGGGCCCCCGAAAGCTCTCAGTCACTCTCACACACCCTCACACAGGCCCTTGGGGCAGCCCCACACAGGCCCTGCTGTGGAACAGGGGATATTTCCCTGTAGAAGTAAGGGAGCACTAGATACAGTGGGAACCGCATATGCAAAGGTCCTGAGGCCCAGATTTCCCATCCACCAGGGATGGCCCTGATTGAGGGGTTTTCTGTGAGAGGAGCAAAGGAGGGGCACACCCCTGAGCGATCTGAGTTGGGGTGGCCTTCCCCAGCTCAAGAGCCCTTGGCACTTTGACCTTTCCCCCTTCCTTCCGCCTCCAGGTCGCCATCAAGATCATCGACAAAACCCAGCTGAACCCCAGCAGCCTGCAGAAAGTGAGGCCCAGGGAAAGGGAGCAGGGTGGGGGCCGGGTCAGGAAGAGAGTCTTTGAAACCACCCCCCATCATCCTTCTCTCTCTTCTGTTTTGGCCACGCCCAGCTGTTCCGGGAAGTCCGCATCATGAAGGGCCTCAACCACCCCAACATCGGTGAGGAGGGGAAGGGTGTGGGCTCAGAGGCTACCAGCTGGGGCACGTAGCAGAGGACACAGTCGGGGGACAGAAGAGCCGGCAGTTTTAACAGTTAGATCCGTTTGCTCTTGGCAGTATTGCTGCTCACTGGCTTTGTGACCTCGGGCAAGTCACTTAACCTCTCAGAGCCTCAGTTTCCTCTTCTGGAGTGGGGCTGCTAAGGGACCCACTTCAAGGTCATGGTGAGGGTCGGATAAGATTGAGCATTCGAAACACTTCCTTCAAAGCTGTGCTGTGGGAGCTGATCTGATGACTGCTATCACCACCAGCCATGGTCATTGTCATCCTTAGGCGGGGGGGAGTGGGGGGTCTTTACCTGGAGAAGCAGGGCTTGGCCTGGCCTGGATGCAGCCACAGCGTGTATTCCCTCGTTTGTGTGTTCGCTCAGGAAGCGTGTACTGAGCAGCTGCTTTATGCCAGAGGCTGGGACCCCAGGCAGAGGCAGTGAAGCAGACAGACACAAACCCTGGGCTCCCAGAGCCCACTTTCTTGGGAGAAAGGAGGAGAGGTGGCGAAGTAGGGCTGAGGAGTTTGGAAAATCTTGCCGTCAGTAGGGAGCCATTGAGTGTTCGCAAGCGAGGGGTGTTCTGGTCAGCACATGCATAGTTAGAGAATGTGGGTGGAGCTGCAGAGGGGGGTCTCTTCCCGAATAACCCGTTTCCCCCGGGGTCATTGCAGTGAAGCTCTTCGAGGTCATCGAGACGGAGAAGACGCTGTACCTGGTGATGGAATACGCAAGTGCTGGTGAGCCATCCCTCCCCGCCCTGCCCGCTGCACCCCTCCACCCCACGCCTCTGGCTGACCCCACTTTGGCCTCTGCCCTGCAGGAGAAGTGTTTGACTACCTCGTGTCACACGGCCGCATGAAGGAGAAGGAAGCTCGAGCCAAATTCCGACAGGTGGGGGCCACTGCTGGCGGCAGGGCTGGGGGCACCGCCTCCGTCCCCGGGGAGGAGGGGGTGGGCTGTCGGGCGGCCTGGGGGCTTCGATCCAGCTGGGAGGGAGGGTGGGTGATCTGGGTGTCCACGAGCATGTGAATGCCCAGGTGCGAGGGTGCCCTGACCCAGGCGTGCAAGGGTCGGGCACGTGGGTGTGAGGGTGGGCCCCGTATGGAGGGGTGCGACTGCGAGGGCTCACGGGTGCCTGGGGCCTGAGGCCGGATGAGGCGGGCGGGGAATAGGCATGTGGGCGCCCAGGTATACAGGCGTGTGCGCACGTGGGTAGCAGTACGTGTGGCCCGGGTGTGGGTGCCCACGTTTGTCATTACGATGATGTGCAGGGGTGCGGAGCCCTGGAGTGTGGGTAAGAGGAGATGCTGGGGGTGGGGGGTGAGGGTTTGATGGGCGAAGGGACCGGAGCGCGGGCGCTGGTCCGGGGCTGGCCTGGGTGTCCGGGGGCCGAGTGTATCTCTGCAGGTGCACAGCGTTCTTGTGTGTGTTTCCAGAAAGGGGGGAGGGGACTGGTCACAGTGTCCTGGCCCCGATGCCCCTCCGGGAGGGTTGTGCGGGCACCTGAGGCTGCCTGGGGTCTGAATGGAGATGTGTAGCTGCCGGTCCAAGGCGTTTCCTGCTGTGATTGCGTCAGCGCGTGAGGCTCCAGCCTGTGCCGGGAGAGGGTGGGGGGGGACCTGGGGTCCTGCATCCCGGGTGCGAGCAGGGGTCTGAGAGACGCCAAGAGACGCAGGGTCACAAGGAACTGACCTTCCCCGGCCTCCTCTCCAGATCGTGTCGGCTGTGCACTACTGTCACCAGAAGAACATTGTACACAGGGACCTGAAGGTGAGCCCCCCCTGCCAGCTCCCCACCTCAGCCCACA
>NW_027533260.1:5158479-5170167 GCF_008692635.1 Crocuta crocuta | reverse complement strand
CCTGCCTTCAGTCGCCCTGGGGTCCCTTGGGGCCTCCACATCACCCCCTCTTCTCCCCATGCTCTGCCCTCGGCATCCAGGCCCCCTGGACTTTTCCCCAAGCTGTTGTGGCAGAGGAAGGGCCAGCAGATGGGGGAGCAGGTAGGGTGGTGGGGACAGGAAGAGACCCCAAGGGAAAGAAAATGCCCTGGGCCACCGCGCACGGTTACACATGTGCTGGACAAGGACACAGGATGCAATAAAAGGGTTCACGCCCCACCCCCACCCCCACCCCCGAGCCTCCAGAGCCTTGACATCATTCGGACTAGAGAATATTTAGGAGTTTTCAAGACCTGAGGTTTCAGAGCCCCAGAGTCAGCGGGGCCTCCGGGTCTTAGAACCCCAGGCCTCTCAGAAGTTGAGGATCCTTGAGAGGGAGCCCCTGAGGCTGGCCCCGGGCGGGGAAGGGGCTCCGCCAGCCTGGACCCCGGCTGCCTGGCCAGGGTGAGCAGGGGCAGCCCCCTCGAGCCCTGGTCCCCACCCCGAGAGAGCTGCACTGAGTCAGGGCTTCTTGTCCTGGACCAGAGAGAGAGAGANCTGAGCCGAAGTCGGACGCTTAACCGACTGAGCCACCCAGGCGCCCCAAGTATCGCTTATTGAGCAGCCTACTGTGTGCTAGGCGCCATGCTTCCAGGAAGGTCTTCTTGAGGTGTTTGTGAAGGACCAGGTTGCTGTTAATATGTTCAATTCCCAGTCTGTTGTGGCCAACACTCTTGAGAGGTACATACAATAAAAGTGAAAAAAAAGTCCAAAATACAAGACCCGTTTTTTAAAAAAAAAAAAAAACAACTATGATTACATTCAAACACCATAACAAATAGACTGTCAGGTTTCTGTAGAAGTTTCTAGACCTTCTCTCGGTGGGTACCGGCCCTCTGAGGAAGCCCCTTAGAGATGTGGGGGTTTGCCCTGTACTGGTGCTTGAGATGACCATCCCCAGAGGGAGGCGCGCCCCCTGGTGGAGGGTCCTGGAAGTGACTGAAAGGGATTTGGGGGATCTGGTTGGTGCCCCGCCCCCGCTCCCCCTGGGGAGCCCACCTGAGGGACCAGCCCCCGTGTGGGGTTGTGGCTGGATTATGGGGCCTCAGATGCTGGGACCGGAAGTGTCACCCCTGAGCAAGGTGGAGATGCCATTACGTTGAGGTTTGGGGAAGCTCTCACTGAAGCATGTGTCTTTGCGGGTCCCTGTTGGGACAGAGGGGGCGTGGTGACCTCCTGCTTAGGAGGGCAGGGGACCATGAGGAAGCCAGAGGTGCCAGTGGCCTGACTGGGGCAGGGCCATGGTTGGGATGGGCCGCACGTGGACACTTCCGAGGGTGGACATGTGTGTCCAAAAGCTGCAAGAGGCAGACCCAAGCCGTAGAGAGGCCAGGCCTCTTTTGGAGTCCGCCGCCATCTTGCGGTGGGCGTGACGTGGCCTCCCTCCCTCGTGAGCTGACTCCTTGTTATAAGAACACGCACCACTGAAAGCAGATAGAACCTTGATTTTCTGTTTTCATTTTTTGTGGGTCTAGAGCACTCAGTCCTCATGATTTTCTTCTGGTTTTTTTTTTTCCTGCTGGGTAAATTAAGGCTCAGAAAGGGGCAGGAAGTTGCCTGAGGGTCCCCAGCTCTGCAGACCCCATAGGACAGTAATGGCTGATGGGATACAGCACTTCCTGCATGTAAAAGATTGTTCTAGGCCTTTCAGGATCCCCTTACTCCTCTAACAGCCTGCTGAGGTAGAGGCTGTGATGATCCCCCTTCTGCGGATGAGGAAACCGAGGCACAGACCAGGTCACTGCCCCGGGTCACACAGGGAGGAGGGCCTGCGCTCCCGTGGCCCGTCCACCCCACACGTACCCCGTCTCCCCCCTCCCAGGCGGAGAACCTCCTGCTAGACGCCGAGGCCAACATCAAGATCGCCGACTTCGGCTTCAGCAACGAGTTCACGCTGGGCTCGAAGCTGGACACGTTCTGCGGGAGCCCCCCGTACGCCGCCCCGGAGCTGTTCCAGGGCAAGAAGTACGACGGGCCCGAGGTGGACATCTGGAGCCTCGGCGTCATCCTGTACACGCTCGTCAGCGGCTCCCTGCCCTTCGACGGCCACAACCTCAAGGTGCCGGGCAGGGCTGGCGTGCGGGCCTTCACCTCCCCGGGGAGGGCCAGTGTCGCCTGCGGTCCCCGCGGCGGGTCGCGAGGGCAGCCCCAGGGGACCTGGCTCGCTGGGGTTCACACGCTCAGCAGCCGCCAGGTTTGAGTTCGGATCCCAGCTCACTCCCTCACTTGCTCAGTGAATATCTGCCGCCCACCACTGGGGGTTCTTACAGATAAGAGAAAAGAGACGGAAATCTCTGCCTTCGTCCGCGTTGGACCGTGGCTGAGCTGGAGGGCGGGCTAACGTGGGGAGGGCCTGTCACAAAGGCCACCCAGCGCCCGAGTCCACTTCTGTGGAGTGTCCAGAACAGCAGATCCCTGGGGCGGGGAGCGGATGAGCGGCGCCCCGGGCTGGGGGACTTGGCCCACAAGCTCTGTCCGGGGTGCTGACGGTGTCCTGAAGCTGATGTGTGAGGCCCACACGCCTCTGTGATCATTGACCTGAGACCTCTGCGTCAGGCGCTTCAAACAGAGAAGTGCCTGCCCCCGTGGGAGGGACCAGAGCCGGGCCAAAACCAAAATAAATCAGCAAATCAAGTAATGTTGTCAGATGCTGACCTGTGCTGTGGGGGAGGGGCGCATGGCGGGCTGGGAAGTACGGGGTGAGCAGCAGGGTGGTGTGGGGTTTTCTTCTCTGACCTTTTTTTTTTTTTAATGTTTTATTTTTGAGAGAGAGAGTCCAAACAGGGAGGGGAAGAGAGGGGGGACAGAGGCTCTAAACCAGGCCCTGCACTGGCAGTAGAAAGCCTGAAGCAGGGCTCGAACCCACAAACCGTGAGATCATGACCTGAGCTGGAGTCAGTTGCTCAACCGACTGAGTTATCCAGGCGCCCCCTGACTCTTTTTTTTTTTTAATATTTATTTTGAGGGGGAGGGTCAGAGAGAGTGGGAGAGAGAATCTCAAGCAGACCCCAATGCGTGGCTCGATCCCACGAACCATGAGATCATGACCCTGAGCCCAAACCAAGAGTCAGATGCTTAACCCCCCAAGCCACCCAGGCGCCTGGCCCCTTCTTCAACCTTTTTATTCTGAAACCCGGCCAGTCTATGGAGAAGTCGTAGGACTGGGACAGAGAACATATGGGACTTTGCAGGACGTGCTTGGGTCGCGAGCATCCGGCCACGTTTGCCATTAGCAATCGATACAGGCAACACAGTACCGTCTTTGCCAATCCTCATGGAACGTTTGGGTGACACGGCCACAGACCTGCTGCCCCTGTGTCCCGGCGGGGGCCACACAGCAGGGTCTGCCGACGCTCGGGGATTCTCTTGTCTGCAGTCACACTCGGGAAGCCCAGCCGGGGCTCCGTCCTGGCCCGTAGCCCACCACCGCCGTCAGGTGTCCCCAGTCGTCCTGAGAATGTCCTCGTAGCTGTTTCTCTGGGGGACAGGCCACCAGAGCAGGGACCCGAGTGATGAGGAGGAGGGAACCCCTTCTTCACAGAGGCCTCAGCCGAGCCGCCGACCCCTCCGAGCCTCAGTCTCCCCCTCTGTTCGGTGTCCGTTAAGGTGACCAGCCGTGTAGCAGCGATTCGAGGGCTCGCTAAGATCAGGCGTGCCAAGCGCTCACCATCACAGAATAATCTCTCTGAGCCCCAGGCATGAAGCCAAGAGGCCCGGCCGGTGTCCCACCTGCCCCAGGCCCTTGTCACCTCCTGTGGTCCTGGTTTCCCCACCAGGTGCCCTCAGCCTTTCTGGGCAAAGGAGACACGTAGCTAGAGTTAGGTCCCCATGCTGTTATTTTCCTTGCCAAGCGACCTTGGGCATACCCCCTTTCAGAACCTCAGTTTCCCTGCCTGTAAGATGGGGACATTAAGAGTATCCATTGATGGCCACCCTGGGCGTCTAAAGCCCTCCACCAGGACCTGGCATCTGGCCAGGGCGTTACACTCGGGAGCCGCACTGGTGGCGGCAGTGATGGCCCATTGGCTACTTCTCACTACCACGTGACAGCATTTGTGTGGCATGGTGGTTACGTAGGCCAGGTTCCAGAGCCAGACTGCCTGGCTTTGAATCCTGGCCCTCCCGTTTCCTGGCTGCACACTCCTAGCGCAAGTGACTTAACCTCTCTAAGCCTCAGTTTCCTCGTCTGGAAAATGGGCATCATAGCCCTGCTTCACAGCATTGTCAGGGGTACAGATGCAACTTGCGTGAAGCCCTCAGGACGTGGCCTGCGTGCTCGGCTCTGAAAGCGATACTCACTAGTATTAAATATTCACGACCCTTCAAGCTGTGATGATCTGTAGACCCAGGAGGCTCCCAGGCACGGGCCTCTTCCAGCCCTTTTAGGTGGATGCCCGGGAAGGGAGCTCCCAGCCCAGAGCTCCACCCAGAGATTCCCCCTCCCCCAACACCTTTTCCCCCCACCCTCCATTTCCTGTCTCCCCCAGGGCTTTCTTCAGGCTGAAAGGGGTTCTCCCTGGTCTGCCATGCCCTGGAGCTCGGAGTTTATTTTCTCCCGTCTTGGCTGGGGTCCTTAAAAAAAGAAAAATGCCTGCGTGTAAATCAGTCCCCAGGGTCCCACAGTTCTTTGGCAAGACAGGCACGCCTAGGGGAGAGGGGATCTGAGGGGTGAGAGGCCAGAGGGCAGGATCCCCGCCCCTCCTCCCCCTTTGTAAACCTGTTAAGTCGCATGTACCCTGAGCCAGACCCGGGCTGTGCATCTTACTTATAAAGCAGTGTGGGTGCCGGGAGCCTGGGCACACAGACCAGAAGACTGAAGCCCGATGCTGACTCCCCTCTTGTAGAGTCAGCTTGTAGAATTCGCTTTCTCATTTTTATTACTCTGAATAAAAAATGCTTTAAAAAAAATTTTTTTTTTTTAAATTGCCGCATCTAGGATGGGGTTCCCATTTTACAGACGGGCAGTCGTGGTCAGGAGAGAGGGGTAGGGCTTTGCCACCTGTCGCCTCTGTTGGGAGATTGGGAGAGAGGAGTGTGTGTGTGTGTGTGTGTGTGTGTGTGTGTGTGTGTGTGTGAGAGAGAGAGATGGGTCAGGGAGGCCGGGTGGACCCCTCCCCCAATAACCTTGTTCCCCTATAGGAGCTGCGGGAGCGAGTCCTCAGAGGGAAGTACCGGGTCCCTTTCTACATGTCAACAGACTGTGAGAGCATCCTCCGGAGATTTTTGGTGCTGAACCCAGCTAAACGCTGTACTCTCGAGGTAAGCCCCGGCCCCGCACCCTCTCCTTACAGCCTTGTGCCCTCACTTTTCCTCTCCTGTGCCCATCTGCCTAAGCGGGGGGAGGGAGCCAGGCAGCCCAAGAAAAGGCTCCCGGGCCGTCTCGACGCCACCCCCGGACAGCTTCGCCCACTCCCCGCCATGCCAGTAATTAGCTAATGAGCTCCTCGGCTGATTACAGGGTGCTGGGGGCCCAGATGATGCGGAGGAGGGAGGTGACATTGGGAGGCTCTGACGGAGGGGGTGCTGGGGGTGTGGTGAGGAGGCGCTGGCTCTCAGGAAGCCCTCGATGCTGGGGTGTTAGGTCTTAGAGGCTGGGGTGGGGGCAGGGCACATAGCTCGACTTGGGGGCCTCCCTGGGAGACGAGGAGCTGTATTTCCCTGCTTTTGTCTGACGTCTGTCTTCCCCCTTCCCTCTCCTGCCCCCCGATTCCTGCAGCAAATCATGAAAGACAAATGGATCAACATCGGCTATGAGGGTGAGGAGTTGAAGCCATACACGGAGCCCGAGGAAGACTTTGGGGACACCAAGCGAATCGGTGAGGATCCGGGAGAGCAGGCACCCCCGCTCCTCAGAGCCACGGGCCACGGAGCCTCCCAGCCCCCGTGGTACCCTTTTGACCAGCGCATCAGAGAAGTTTTCAAGGCAACTAGGGAGAGCAAAGTCTGGGCTGCTACTTTCTGGCTGGGTGAGGCTGGGCAGGCGACTTCCCCTCTCTGTGCTTCCATTTCCTCATCTGTAAAATGGGACAATCATAGATCCTATCATAGGGTGTTGTTGTGAATATGAAGTGAGTAAATCTCCATACAGCACTTGGTTTTGACACTTAAGGCACAAAAAGAAATCACACAGCTCACTTCCAGAAATGTTTGGGCACAAGTCATTGGTAATCTGCACGTTTGGGGAAAGCCCCTGTGTTGGCATGTGCCTTACCCACCAACCCTTTGGTCCCAAATCTTCCAGCCTGGGACCCTTGAACTCTGGACCCCTAAGGCATGAGCCCTCGAAGAGCCCCTTAGGAGCCGTCTATTCACTGTCCATTATACAGCTAAGGAGACCGAGGCCACCATCAGAGAGCTGGTTGCATTAATCAGGAGTTTTGTGGTTGTATGTAACAGAAAACCCAAGCCAATCTGGCTTAAACTGGTAATAATAATAGGCAGACCCATAATAGGCAGAAATTATTTTTATAGGTCAAAATTTGTCAAGATCAGCAACTTCATATGGTATCACTTAATAGTGGTAACTTATTCATGCACATAACAAAACACCAGGGTATGTTGGCCTTCAGGCACGGCTGGACCCAGGCGCTCAAAGACTGTAGTTGGAAATCTTAGTGGTGGCTTCTCTCCCGGGCAGCCCACGGCCACAGGAGCAAGCTGGCGACAGTATATACTAGTGGCCTGGCCATCCTATCAGAGAGAGGAGCCGCTTTCCTAAATGTTTCAATGGAAGCTCTAGGCTGGTGCCCATTGGCTGCCTCTCAACCAGGCCTTGGGGATGGAGTGCTCTGATTGGCCAGAACTGGGCCATCCTGAACCAATCAGTGTGGTTTTGGGTATAGAGCGTTCTGAGTGGCCAGACCCGGGTTGTACGCCTGCCCTGAGCCAATCACTGTGGCCGTGGGGATGGACTGCTCTGGTCGGACTTGGGTTTTACACCTGCGCTGGGGGCTTGGCACAGGTAGGGGTCGGCCAGGTGATCCGAGCAGGAACGAAATGTGCTTCCAAGGAAATCGGGGTGCTGCCGGCAGAAGGGGGGATGGATTCGGAACAGGCCAGAGAGCAGGCGTGGCTGTGTGACACAGAAGCGAGCCTAAGGGAAGGGTCTGGGCAGATTGAACCTCCTCTCCATCCCCCTCTCCCAGAGGTGATGGTGGGTATGGGCTACACGCGGGAAGAAATCAAAGAGGCCTTGACCAGCCAGAAGTACAACGAAGTGACCGCCACCTACCTCCTGCTGGGCAGGAAGACTGAGGTCAGAAGGCGCCAGGGGCATTTGGGATGCGCGATGCCCGGGGTGGAGGGACTTTGGGGGCAGAGGGGGCAGAGGCGCTGAGGCCCCTTCTCTGTCACCCTCCTGCAGGAGGGCGGGGACCGGGGCACCCCGGGGCTGGCCCTTGCACGGGTGCGGGCGCCCAGCGACACCACCAATGGAGCAAGCTCCAGCAAAGGCACCAGCCACAGCAAAGGGCAGCGGAGCGCCTCGTCCACCTACCACCGCCAGCGCAGGCACAGCGACTTCTGTGAGTACGGCCTGCCCCTGCCGCGCGCGCCGCCCCAAGGCCCCAGCCCCACCTTCCGTCAGGGTCGCCTGACTGGCAAGCCCCAGAAACCCGCTGGAGCCAGCTGCAGGGAAGAGAGGAATTTCGCAGAAAGATGCTGGGACGTGACAGGCAACTTGGAGGTGGCAGTGCCCAGCCGAGCCAGGAAGGGATTAGGCACTGGAAACGCGCCCGGAGCAGACACTCGCTGTTTCATGCCTCCTCTCTGTTCCTCTGCTTTTTCCTTTCTCTCTTACTTATCTCACCTTATCTTTTTCCCAGTTTCTCAACCCAATCCGTCTCTGTTTTGGAGACCGGCCCCAGTGGTAGCCTGGAATCCCTTTGGTCCACTTGTCAGGCACAGGGCTCCCAGGTCAGCGTCCACTTGGGATTTAGCCACTGTGATGGGGATACAGGAGGACATTGCACAAAGTGGCTGCGGAGAGCCTGCCCTCTGGCTCGCCTCCGCACTGAAAGGATGGGAGGCCCTTCCTAGTGGAAAGGGGCTGGGCGGACACCTACTTGTACCCCTCACTCTGTACCTGAAAGATAGTCATCACCCACAGAAAATAGACCCCACAACCGCCACCACAGATTACACGTGGAAGCTTCCAAGAGGTCTCTTACCTACAACCTCCTCAAGTGTTAATCCTCCCAACTATGCTTTTTTTAATGTTTATTTTTGAGAGAGACAGAGCACGAGCGGGGGAAAGGCAGAGAGAGAGAGGGAGACGTAGAATCCAAAGCAGGTTCCAGGCTCCGAGCTGTCAGCACAGACCCTGATGTGGAGCTTGAACTCATGAACCACGAGATCATGACCTGAGCCATCCAGATGCCCCCCACCCAGCTATTTTTTAAGTGGCTTTATTGAGATACGATTCACCTACCGCAGTTCACCCAAAGTGGACAAGTCAGGGGCGTTGGTGTGTTCACAGAGTTGTATAGCCAGCCTCACAATCCATTGTAACACATTTTTAAAAAATTGTTTTTAATTCATTTTTTGAGAGAGAGAGACGGAGCGAGCATGCAGGAGAGGGACAGAGAGAGATGGAGAACGAGAATCCCAAGCAGGCTCCATGCTATCAGCACAGAGTCCAAAGCGGAGCTTGAACTCATGAACCGTGAGATCATGACCTGAGCCGAAACCAAGAGTCGGTTGCTTAACCAACTGAGCCCCCCAGGCGCCCCTGAGCACACTTTCATCGCCCCAGAAAGAAACGCCACAAGCCCTAGCTAACTGTCACCCCTCACCCCGCCTTCCACTGCCCCTAGCCCCCGACAACCACCTATCTGTTCCCTGTGTCTACAGCAGATTCCCCTATTCTGGACATTTCTTATAAGGAGAGGTTTACAACACGTGGCCTTTTGTGTCTGGCTCCTTTCACTTAGGATGACATTTTCATCCCGTGTTAGCAGGAATAGCATTTCATTCCTTTTAATGGCCCAGTAATAATCCGTTTCGTAGATCTACCACACTGTGTTCATCCACTCATCCGCTGGTGGACGTTGGTCCCTTCTGGCTTTTGGCGATTGTGAATTTATGCTGCAGTGAACATTTCACGTACAAGTTTCTATATGAATGTATGTGTTCCTTCCTCTGGGGCGTGTACTAAGGAGTGGACGTGCCAGGTCACGTGGTAACAACGTTTAACATTTTGAGGCTCTGCCAGTATATTTCTCTCCAGAGGTGATGTGCTTTACTCTAGGGACCGGCACTAGCGGGGAGACAGGGGTGTCAGGGAAACTCCGCATTAGTCGTAAGCGGGAAGTGGGGGAGGTTCTGGAAGGTCAAGTCATTCCCTTTCCCTGGATTGCCTTTTTCTACCTATAAAATAGCCGGATTGGTCCAGAAAGTCCTTAAGAAGCTTGGGAGTCCAGCGTTCTGTGCTTACAACATGGTAACCTTACAAAAATGCCCACATAGATGGGGCACCTGGGTGGCTCAGGGGATGAAGCGGTCGACTCAGCTCAGGTCATGATCTCGTGCGTGGATTCGAGCCCCGTGTCAGGCTCTGNGTAGAAACCTTCTGGGTTCTTGGAGTCCCCAGAGGATTGCCAACAGTGCCCTGTGTCTGTCACTTACAGACCTTATTACGCTTCTGGCACTTTCGAGCTTTAAGGTTCCTGAGGAATGAACACAAAGAAGTTTCAATCGTCTGAAGGTCATGAACACGTTCAAGCCCACTGGTTCTAAAACCGTAATTTTGTAAGACGTTCCAAGGGGCCAAGTTGGTTCATTTTTTTTTTTTTATGTTTTATTTATTTCTAGGAGAGAGAGAAAGAGACAGCATGAACAGGGGAGGGTCGGAGAGGTAGAGGGAGACACAGACTCAGAAACAGGCTCCAGGCCCTGAGCTGGCAGTCAGCACAGAGCCCGACGCGGGGCTCGAACCCAGAACCGCGAGATCATGACCTAAGCGAAAGTCGGACGCTTAACCGACTAAGCCACCCAGGCGCCCCTATTTTGTTTTTAAAATGAATACAGTCCCATCCTTCAAAATTTGATAGCACAAGTAGCAGAGTGGATAATAAAAAAAGGTTGCATCCAACACCGATCTCACAGTTATCCTTGGGGGCAGCTGCTGTTACCGGTTTTCTTACTAATTCTTTCAGAGAGATTTTATTCATATACAAATAGAGTTAATCCTTCAACAGTGCAGGGGTCAGGGCACCGGCCCCTGAGGCGTTGAAAATCCACGTATGATAACTTGTGACTCTCCCAAAATGTAACTGCTAATAGCCTGTGGTCGATTGGAAACCTCACTGACAACATAGTCCATCAACAGTCAACACATACTTTGTATGTTGTACATGTTATATTCTGTAGCCTTACGGGAGAGGAAGCTAGCGACAAGAAAATATCCTTAAGAAAATCACAAGGAGGGGCACCTGGGTGGCTCAGTCGGGTAAGTGTCCGACTTCGGCTCAGGTCATGATCTGAGCCCCGCGTCGTGGGTTCGAGCCCCGCGTCGGGCTCTGTGCTGACAGCCAGCTCAGAGCCTGGAGCCTACTTCAGATTCTGTGTCTCCCTGTCTCTCTGACCCTCCCCTGCTCATGCTGTCTCTCTCTCTCTCTCTCAGAAATAAATAAAACATTAGAAAAAAATCAGTAGTGCCTGGAACATGGCAAACATCTATAATTGTTAAAAAAAAAATCACAAGGAAAAGATCATTTGCACTACCAGATAGCATTCATCAAAAAACTGCCACGCGGAGTTCAAGCTCATCTTGTCCCAGGGTCGGCTGTATATAAAGATGGATGTGAAAAGGAGAGAGAGGAAAAGAGCCATAAAGGTACATAAATACAGTGCTAACATTCACGCAGCATAAAGGGATGTGAAAAAAAAGCGTTATTCTCACCTTTTAGGGCAAACGATAGCCTTTGAAGATGTTCATCTATAAATATGTAGACGGAGATAAATAGAAATGGAGAGATCTACACATTTCCCCTGTTTTATACAAATGATAGGCCACCGGAGCTCGCCTTTTCTGCTCTGCACTCTGTCTTGAAGATCGTTCTTTGTTGGTACATAAGCAGCTCCGCCTTCGAGCTGCAGAGTAATCCTTCCTATAGAAATTTCTAGAGGCACCTGGGTGGCCCAGTGGGTTGAACCTAAGTCTTCCGCTCAGGTCACGACCTCACGGCTTCTGGGTTCGAGCCCCGCGTCGGACTTTGTGCTGACAGCTCGGAGCCTGGAGCCTGCTTCGGATTCTGTATCTCCCTCTCTCTCTCTGCCCCTCCCCCACTCATGCTCTATTTCTCTCTGTCTCAATAATAAATAAACATAATTTTTTTTTTTTAAATCTTGACTTTCCGTAGGCATTCCCCTATTGGGGAGCACTTAGCCTGTTCCCAATCCTTGGGCCTTAAAAGAAAAACAACGATGCCGTGAACAGGCTGCGCGCATGTATCATTTACGTGCAGTCGGGGGTCAGTGTAGGCGTTTGTCGTCTGCACAGACACTGTCAGCGTGGCCTCCGCGGAGCCTGTCCCCTGCGTGAGGCCTTCTCGGGTCCCGCGCGCCGCCTAGAGTGGGTTCCGGCCTTTCCGGTGCCGCGAGCCCTAAACT
>NW_027533260.1:5155851-5158254 GCF_008692635.1 Crocuta crocuta | reverse complement strand
TCGGCCAGCACCGGGGAGACGGAGCTGAAGGAGGAGCGCCTGCCAGGCCGGAAGGCGAGCTGCAGCGCCGCGGGAAGCGGGAGCCGGGGGCTGCCCCCCTCCAGCCCCATGGTCAGCAGCGCCCACAACCCCAACAAGGCCGAGATCCCAGAGCGGCGGAAGGACAGCACGAGCACCCCCGTGAGTGGCCGGGGCTGGGGGGCAGGGGGGGCCGCCTGGTGCACGTTTTCAGGCCCTGCTGATTCCCATCCTGCTCCCCAGACCAGCAGGCGGGACTCCTGGTCAGGTCCGTGCGTTCATTCGTTCATGGACATTGGAGTGCGCTCCCTCCCTGAACTTGTGCTTGGCGCTAGCGTATAAATTAGCATTCAGCGTCAGAGAGAAGCAAGGTACTGGCCTTACGTAGGATTTTATTTATTCATTTATTTTAAGTTTATTTCTTGATTTTGAGAGAGACACCGTGAGTGGGGGAGCGGCAGAGAGGGGGGAGAGAGGGAATCCCAAGCTGACAGCACAGAGCCGGATGCAGGGCTCGATCCCGGGACCTCGAGATCACGACCCAAGCTGTTATCAAGAGTCAGATGCTCAACTGACTGAGCCGCCCAGGCGCCTAGGAGGATTTTAATACGGGGAAGCAGGTACTTACAAAGCTGTAGGAAGGGCAAGTGCAGCAGGCAGTGGATGATGAGACCCACAGGAGTGACACGTCAGCACAGCAGCCCTGACCCACCAAGGGGCTGCGGCCTCTAAGGTAGACCCTGGCACTGTGGAGTTCAAGAGCAATTGGTCATGACGGGAATTCAAGACTCAGAAGCTTTCTTCTCCCCCAGAAGGGCCCCTCGATGCCCGGAAGTCTAGGAAACAGGCACTGGGACCCTCCCGAGGCAAAGACCCTCATCTCGTGACCTTGCCCGTGGAAGCAGAAGTCAAAGGGGACAGGAAGGCAACTGTCCCCCCATTTCTGCCTTCCAGATCTCCATGAGTGCAAAGCTCGGCAGAACCCATTCAGATGCAGAACCAGAGCTGCAGAGGTGTCTGGGGAATGTAGTGTTGGGCTTCCCTGCTTCTGCAGCTCCTTAAATTTTTTTTTAAATGTTTGTTTATTTTTTTTTGAGAGAGAGGGAGACACAGAATCCGAAGCAGGCTCTGAGCTGTCAGCACAGAGCCCGACGCGGGGCTTGAACTCACAGATTGTAAGATCATGGCCTGAGCTGGTTAAGGGCAGACACTTAACCAACAGAACCACCCAGATGCCCCTTAAAATTTTTCATTGTTTTTATTAACATTTATTTATTTTTGAGAGACAGAGCATAAGCAGGAGAAGGGCAGAGAGAGAGAGGAAGTCACAGAATCCAAAGCAGAGTCCAGGCTCTGAGCTGTCAGCAGAGAGCCCAGTATGGGGTTTGAACTCACGGACCATGGATCATGACCTGAGCCAAAGTCAGATGCTTAACCGATGGAGCCACCCAGGCGCCCCTTTAAAATTCAAAACAAAACAAAACAAAAACATTTTTTTTGAGAAAGAGTGCACGCAGGGGAGGGGCAGAGAGAGAGGGAGATACAGAATCTGAAGCAGGCTCCAGGCTCCGAGATGTCCGCACAGAGCCCGATGTGGGTCTTGATTCTATGAACTGTGAGACCTGAGTTGAAGTTGGAGGCTTACCCGACTGAGCGACCTAGGTGCCCCTTAAAATTTTTTTTAATGTTTTTTTTTTTTTTTTTTAAAGAGAGACAGTGCAGCTCCTTAAAATGGGAAGTTGAGGAACAAAAATAGCCTCCACATCAGAGACGAGGGTGGAAACAGGTCCTAGGAAAAGCGTCAGCACTCTGAGGCCCTACAGACCAGAGCTTGAATTACATTGGTGAGCTGTGTGGTCTGGAGCAAGTGACTTCACCTCTCTGAGCCTCAGTATTCCACCCTGTGAAATGGGCTCATCAGGGACCTTAGATTGTTGTGAGGCTCCTATTAGATCTAGGACATAAACTACCTCCCCCAGTGTCCAGCTCAGGAAGCACTCAATAAATGAAGGCTCTTGTTATTATTGTTTTTAACTTATTTTCATTTTTACTTATTTTTGAGAGAGAGACAGAGTACAAGCAGGGGAGGGGCAGAGAGAGAGGGAGACACAGGATCCAAAAGCAGGCTCCAGGCTCCGAACTGTCAGCACAGAGCCCGTTGTGGGACTTGAACTCAAGAACCATGAGATAGATCATGACCTGAGCTGACATCAGACGCTTAACCTAACTGAGCCACCCAGACGCCCCAGCTTTTGTTATTGTTAAGGTAAACCCACACCTTAAAAAGGTAGAAAAAGAATAGGAAGGGAAATGAGCCCCCCCAAGAAGCAGAAGAAAGGAAATAATAGTAGTAAAGGAGAAAATAGATGTACCCTAGAGAAAACC
>NW_027533260.1:5155080-5155732 GCF_008692635.1 Crocuta crocuta | reverse complement strand
TGCAATTCGGTTCTTGAAAAGATGGCTACAATCATTGGACCCCACAAATTACTAATAGCAGAAATGAAAGGGGTGCCTGGGTGGCTCAGTCGTTTGAGCGTCCAACCCTTGATTTTGGCTCAGGTCATGATGTTATGATTGTGGGACCCAATGCGACATCAGTCTCCACGCTCTAAGAATACTTGGGATTCTCACTCTCCTAAAAAAAAAGAAAGAAAAGAAAAGAAAGGGGAAGGAAGGAAGGGAGAGAGAGAGAGAAAGAGAGAGAGAGAAAGAGAAAGAAAGAAAGAAAGAAAGAAAGAAAGAGAAAGAAACAAACTATAACATAAAAAGACAGTAGAAAGGTATTAGGAACCACCTTATGCCCATAAATGTGAGAGCTTAGATGAAATGGACAGATTCCTTTAAAAACACAAGTAACTAAACTTGCTTGAGAAGAAACAGAAAATCCGAACCGCCTTATATTCTGGTTCGAGAAATTGAATCCGTGACTTAAAACTTTCCCACAAAGAAAATTCCAGACCCAAGTGGTGGAATTCTGCCAACCACTGAAAGAAGGGATACCGCCAGCCAACTTTAGACAGGCTTCCAGAGGATAGAAAAAGAGGGCTCACTTCTCAGCTCATCTGGGGAGGTGACATAATCCCGACGG
>NW_027533260.1:5144547-5155031 GCF_008692635.1 Crocuta crocuta | reverse complement strand
CCAAGAGAGCCCACAGTCCTGTGCGGGGTGTGGGGTGGGGGGCGTGTGAGGGGACAGATGTTGATGATACAAAGTGATCAGGGCTGCAGGGGGTGGGGGTGGGGGGCTTGGGAAGGCTCCTGACTCAGCCTGGGGCCAAGGGTATGTTAGGAACCGACACCTGAGAGTCACATAGGTGTGAGTCAAGGGGACAGGTGGGCGGAATATCCAAGCAGGTGGGCCGCCCGCCCGTGCCAAGGCCAGGAGGAGACACCGAGTGTATCCAGAATAAGTATGCTCCCAAAGGCTTGCCGTGGCTGGCCCGTGCCCAGGTGGGGCGGAGCTGGGAGAGGAGTGAGCAAGGCCTCCCCCCCACCCCGTCACCGCCCCTGAGCCACCCTCCTTCGGCACCCCTGTCTCAGCAACATGACTCTCAGCCTGGGTTGCTGGGATGGCTCCTTAACCTTTCCTTTCTCCTGGAGGAAACCATCGCCTACCCATTCGTAGTGAGGGAGGCCAGAGAGGGTAAGTGGGGCATTACGGGTGCCCCTTCGCCCCCTCACTCCCTCCCGGCCGTATCTCCCACAGAACAGCCTCCCTCCCAGCATGATGACCCGCAGAAACACCTACGTTTGCACAGAACGCCCTGGGGCTGAACGCCCGGCCCTGTTGCCAAATGGCAAAGAGAACAGGTATGGAGAAGGCAGGGCTGCAGGGGAGTGGGGGTGGGGGGACGGGGCTGGAGGGGAGCAGGACCCTCCTTTGATCTAAGAGGATAACCGTCGTGGGGCAGGGGTGCTGTGCAGATTGGGGAGTGCGCGTGTCTGTTCTTCCCAGAATCTACCCATGTCCTCCTCCTCCCCCCAGACCCCCCTGAAAAACTTCCCTTCTTAATTAATTAGTTAGTCATCAGCACCGGGAAAGCAGTCTGCCCTGTTCTCCGCCTACGAGCCTTGGGAAACAAAGTTGAATCTTTTTTTTGAATGATCAATTTTTAGAACTTTAAGAGAAGCCCCATAATGTCACAGCTTCAACACCCTCTCCTTGGCTGGTTTCTCGGACTAGTTTTCCTGAGCCGGTTCGGTGTCTTTCAGCTGGCAAGTGCGGGGAGACCAGCCAGTGCCCACCGATTGGCTGGAGCATGAAAGGGATGAGTGCGTTTCCCGTCACGGTTCAAATTCAGGCGTGGGGCTGGCGTCAGGATCATGACACTCCCACCCGCCAGGACGATAGGGGGCGACACCTAGGTACACTCCGGGGAGTGCCTGATAAACAGGTGGTGCTGTGCAGTGGGGACAGGACGTGGAGTGCTTGAGAGCAGTGATTCCGTGGCTAGTAAGTCCTGAGTTCGAATCTTGCCTTGGCGCTCTGCTAGTAGGATGATCTTTGGCAAGTCTCTGAGCCTCGCTTTCCTCCTCCGTAAGATGGGGTGATGCTCTCCCACCTCTGGGCCCCGTGGGAGGGATCTAGTGATCAGTTGCGTCCTGTACCTGGGACCGGCTCCCTGACATAGAAGGCATTGGATGAGTGAGTGCTGATTTTGTGGTTGTTCAGTACAAATAATGATGGTGAATATTCATCAAGCATTAAGAATATGCCCGGCCTTAGCGTATATTTGCTGGTTGAATGCCCCTCACAACTCTGCGAGGTAGATCCCGGCATCTCCATTTCACAGCTGAGGAATTGAGGCGCAGAGAGATTAAGGAAACTTGTCCAAGGCCACACAGCTAGTAGGTCAAGGAACAAAGATTCCAGACACTGTTCAGCGTGTGCACTGTCACGCACAGCCTTCCGGTTCTGGTCAAGAGATGGTGTGGCAGTTAGATTGTAGACTCGACTGGTGAAAAGCAGAGACCCCAAGGTACTGCTGCTTCATTGAGACCGAGGTTTAGGCTTCCCTGATAGAACCAGCCAGAGGTAGGCAGGCAGTCTCCTCCAAGGACCCAGATTGATTCTGCCAAACTCAGCATGAGGCTCCAGCTCTGGGACTGAGGCCAGTGCACCAGTTACCATCATTTCCTAACCCAGAAGGAAGGATGGAAAGAGAGCGGAGCACCAGCTAGAGGCATGACCCAGAAATAGGACAAAGTACTTCTGTTTGTAGCCCATTGGCCAGAGAATCGTCACATGACCATCGCAAACTGCAAAGGAGGCTGGGAAATGTAGTCTCTGGCTAGGTGACCATGTGCAACCCTCCTCCTCTTAGAAGTTTGGTTACTAAAAGTAAACCAAGGACGGATTCCAGGGGAGAGGTAGTGGCCTCGACCACAGTCAGCCCTCCTGTCATGAATGGGGGGGGCCTGGAGGAGAAGGGTCCTGGGACACCAGAGCCACCACTGCCCACAAAACAACATCTCGAGAGAGTTAGGAAGAGGGTCCCTTTTCGCCTGTCAAAAAATTGTCATAAGTACCTATGATGTTCACATCTGTTCCTATCCTGAGTTTGAATAATGACAGCTCAGATAGCAAGGTACAATATTTGCAAAGTTGATTTGGTTCCTGAGGTTTGGAGGCAAATGGCAAGGGATTCATCAAAACATGTAATCTGAATCTATTCAGTTGCTGAGGTTGGAGAGAGGAGAGTCAGGATACGTTGGGAGCGGGTAGGGTTTGAAGAAAGCACAGTTTGAAGGAGGGAGGACTCAGGAAGACAGAAGAGTCAGTAAAATAACTAGGATTGTATAGTACACAGCCTGCCCAGCTGTACATGGCAGCCCTTTCTCTGAGCCCTAGGTCTTTCGAGGTTTCTGATCTCAGGACAGGGCAGTGGAGAATCAGAGGGACTGGGGTTTTGGCCCGCCTCAAGGCCACACTCTGACTTGTCCCTCTCTGCCCACAGCTCGGGTACCCCACGGGTGCCCCCCGCCTCTCCCTCTAGTCACAGCCTGGCTCCCCCATCGGGGGAGCGGAGCCGCCTGGCACGCGGTTCCACCATCCGCAGCACCTTCCACGGTGGCCAGGTCCGGGACCGGAGGGCAGGGGGCGGGGGAGGCGGGGGTGTGCANTTGGGCCCTGAGGCCACACCCCTGCCCACTGGGCGGCCCCGCCCCACCACCAACCTCTTCACCAAGCTGACCTCCAAACTGACCCGAAGGTGAGACCCATGGGATGTGGGGGGCAGGGGTGGGGTGAGGGGGGGAATGGGACCTAACCTATCTTCTGCTCTGCTCTGCCTTCTGTACCTCCACATCATCATCATCTCCTCCTCCTCCTCCTCCTCTTCCTCCTCCTCCGCCACCCTTCACCTCACACTACAGGGTTACCCTCGATCCCTCTAAACGGCAGAACTCTAACCGCTGCGTTTCGGGCGCCTCTCTGCCCCAGGGTTCCAAGATCAGTAAGTCCCACCACCCTCCGCTCTCCCTGGCTCTGCCTCCCTGTCTGCATGTCTGACCTGTGTGTACTGGTGAGGGGAGGGGGGCGCTGTGCGAGCGGGAGGGGCCGGGTTGTGGGGTCTGGCTGTTCCCTTACTCATTTCGTAAACAGTACTCTCTGGAGCCAGACTCTGGAGGTGCAGACCCTAGCTCTGTTGAGTGACCTTGAGTAAGTCACTCAACCTCTCTGGACCTCACTTTCTTCTCCTGGAAGATGGGGATAGCAATAGCAGTGCCTTCCTCCTAGGGTTATCCTGTGGACTAAAGGGAGAGGGGCGCCTGGGTGGCTTAGTCGGTTGGGCGTCCGACTTTCGCTTAGGTCATGATCTCGCGGTTCGTGGGTTCGGGCCCCGCGTCGGGCTCTGTGCTGACTGCCAGCTCAGAGCCTGGAGCCTGTTTCGGTCTGTGACTCCCTCTCTCTCTGACCCTCCCCTGCTCATGCTGTCTCGCTCTATCTCTCCTAGAAATAAATAAAAACATTTAAAAAAAAATAAAAAAAAATAAAGGGAGGTAGATGGGCTGAGCTTAGAAGGTTGCCTTGGAAAATGATGTGTGTTTATCTACTGAGTGTCTGTTGTGTGCCGGGAACGATCTTAGACCCTGGAATAGAGTGATCAGGACGTGTACGAGCCCAGCCTGGGCAGAGCTGACGTCCTACACGGGGACCCAGGCAGTAAATAAGTACTGAGAAGAAAAATAGAGCAGGGAAGAGGGGTGCAGCTTTAAATGGAGCAGGCCTCACTAAGGAGGCGCCGTTTGAGCAGAGCCTGAGGGAGGGGTGTGTGTCTGTGTGTCGTGACCTTCTCTATGTGCCTGTGTGTCTCTTCCCACCCCCTTCCTCTTTCGTCTTCCAAATTCTTCAGTATCTTTCCTGCGAGCTGCACTAACCATTTCGGAATGGGCTCCCCTCCTGGGCCCGGAGAGGGAGCTCAGACCCTGACTCCCAGCCCTCCCCAGCCCAGCTCTCGCCAGCAGGGAAGGACCGGGGCTGAGGCAGGGGCAGCCCGGAGGCCTGGAGGCAGTGGGTTGGGGGAGGGGGCTCCATATGTGCAGATTGGACACTCTGCTCTCCTACCCCCTTCTAGGGTCACAGACGAACCTGAGAGAATCGGGGGACCTGAGGTCACAAGGTGAGTGCCTGTCCCTACTCTGACTGCCACACCAACCAGCCCCCCCCGCCTGCCTCAGATCCCACTGGCTCATGGCTGTGCCTCCTCTGCCCACCACGCCCACACCTTTAGAGCCTCATCCTCTAAGCCAGATGCCTGACATGTCCCTCTGACCCTTCTTCCTCTGCGGGCTCCTCTTAGGCCCTGCCCCCCATGACTTCCTCTTGATTTCCACCCCCATCCGTGAACACTGTCCCTTGGCCATCTTTAACTTCAGCCTCTGACCGATTCCTCCTGTTGACATACCTTTCCCCAGCTCATCCAACGAGGCACAGTTGTTGCCCGCAGCTCTGGCAAACGTTACCTGTACAGCCCCACGTGGTAAACAGTTCAGACTTTGAGGGCCAGGGAATCCTTTGTCATGCCTCTTTGTGCCAACGTGGTGCCAAAGAAGCCATATTGAATACAAAACCAAATGGGTGTGGTGGGGGGTTCCAGTCGAACTTCTACACAAAAGCAGGCAGCCCCGTACCACCTCGCTGAGCCCCGCCTCAGTCTGACACAACCCCCATTTCCTGTAAAGATCCCAGTGCACCTGAAAAACCTCTCCATCAGTTCCAAAGGTCCCAGGACTGACTCTCATTGGCTGGAACTGAGTCACGTGCCCCGCCTGAACCCAACCCCCGGGGGCCAGAGGGTGGAGGACTCTGATTGGTGGGAACCTGGTCATAGCCTCAGCTTTGAGCTAATCGCAGCAGACAGGATGGTAGGGATGCTCTCATTGGCCAGCTCTGAGTCACGTGCTCAGCTGGGTGCACGGAGAGGCCGAGGCGGCCCCACCTAAACCAGAAAGCCTAGATGTGCGAAGCATCTCGAGAGGAGCACGCTTGGTACTTTAGGCGGAGCGGTTCTTGTGCGGCGGCCCACGCACACACTGCGTGTATCCTCCCTGAACCCCCCGCCCCCGAACTTAATAAATGCAAGAGGCACCCCCACCCCGAGACATTGGGGCAATCCGAAAGCCTCCAGAAGTTTCCAAATACCCCTGGAGGGACGGTATTGCTTTTAGGCGAGAACCCCCGGTGTAGAGTGAGGAGGGTGGGTCCTCCAAGGAAAAAGGGGTGCCTCCCAGGCGGAGGATGTATGAGGAAACGCGCCAAGCTGCTAATGCAAAGAGACCCCCCCAAAATCAAAGACAGGAATCAGTTTCTCTGTCCCGTAACCCAGGAGGCAGGGCCAGGCTGGCAGGGCCCCTCTGCCCCTATGAGGTCGTGCAGGTGTCCAAGGTTCTCCCCATCCCTTGGGGACCTGGCTTCGTACAGTCGAGGTTCGCCCCGGCCGCAGCCGAGGACAGGTCTAGGAGGTGGGGCAGAGAGCCCGGGGCCTGCAGTTTCCTTGGAAGGCGGCTGCCCGCCTCGCTTCCACTCACATCCGGGAATTTTGCAGTCTGGCTGCCGCAGACGCCGGAAAACGTAGCCTCCAGCTGGGCGGGCGTCCCTGCCGCTAAACTCCGGCCCTGGCCCTGGGGTCAGAGAGGGGAGGCGGGTTCTGAGGGACGCCTAGGAGTCCGTCCCCAGGTGGGAAGCGTGGGTTACCCTCCTCTCCCGTCCCGGTCTTTGACCCGCCGTGTCTTCCCGCCCCAGTTGCCATCTACCTTGGGATCAAACGGAAACCGCCCCCCGGCTACTCCGATTCCCCTGGAGTGTGAAGCTGACCAGCTCACGGCCGCCCGAGGCCCTGATGGCAGCGCTGCGCCAGGCCACCGCGGCCGCCCGCTGCCGCTGCCGCCAGCCACAGCCGTTCCTGCTGGCCTGCCTGCACGGGGGTGCGGGCGGGCCCGAGCCCCTGTCCCACTTCGAAGTGGAGGTCTGCCAGCTGCCCCGGCCGGGCCTGCGGGGAGTTCTCTTCCGCCGCGTGGCGGGCACCGCCCTGGCCTTCCGCACCCTCGTCACCCGCATCTCCAACGACCTCGAGCTCTGAGCCGCCACGGGCCCGAGTCCCCTCTCCTTCCTCTCCCTCGTCCCCTTCACCTCTACAGCAGGGAAAGGGGGCAGGGAGGGGCGTCGCCCTCTGTCATCACCTCAGCTCCCGTGAATCCGACGTGGGGACAGAGAGTGTCCCGTGCGCTGTTGTCCGGGGCCACTGGGCAGGAGAGAGAAGTGAGGGGGCTTAGCAGGGGGAGCTGGCACCTTCCTGGAGCCTCCAGCCGATCCTGCCCACCCCCCCTCACCCCGCCGTGGGGCACCTGAGGAGACTCTGGGGGCAGGGCAGGGGCAGAAAGGGAAACCGAGGAAACGCTTCCATCCCCGCCCCCTTTCTCCCAACGGCTCGAGAATTGGGCCCTGGGCGGGGGCCCGGAAGTGTTGCTGAGCCTAAAGACTGTAGAAGGGGGGAGGGGGGCTGGGAGTGGGGGTCAGAGAGGCAGATTCCTTCCCCTCCCCTGCCCTCCCCTCATGCTCAAACCTCCCCCCTTCCTGCCCCAGGCTGGCGCGGGGCACTTTGTACAAATCCTTGTAAATACCCCCCACACCCTCCCCTCTGCAGAGATCTCTCGAGGAGCTGCCGGTTTTTAAGTTATTACACCCCCACCCTCCTGTCAGCCCCCTCACCCGCAGCCTGTCGCCCAATAAACTTAGGAGAGTCCCCCCCTCCCCCACGCTGACCCCGGGCTTTTCCTTCCCTGCCCTCACCTGCGGCTGAGATGAGGGGGTGCGGGACTTTGGGCCAAGTGGTGCCTCCTCTCTGAGCCTCGGTTTTCTCATCTGCAGAATGGGAGTCGTGGGGGGGTGAGGGTCAATGATGATTGTGGAAGAGGGTAGGACAGAACTCAGCCTCATCCAGGAGGCCCCCGGTTCCTATATGGGTCCCCCATTCATCCACTCACGTGCCCACCCACATGTTATACCGGACTCTAAGCCACTTCTTAACTCCAATAGTACATTTATTCAATAAACAGTCATTGACCTGTGCCTTCTCCGTGCCAGGCCCGGTGCTGGACACGGAGACACAAGGAGCCCCTGTCCGTGGGGGACGTGGGTTCTGACACAAACACTAGAGAGACCATTGCTTTGGGGAGCCCGGAAGAGAACGTGAGGGGAGTCCGGGAAGCCACTCCAGGGAGGAAAGGATGCCGGAGTTGGGCTTTGAAGGACGAGTAGGAGTTGGCCGGGTAGTGGGTATGCTCCGGGCAAAAAAGCCTGTTTCTAGGAGTGCATGATAAACCTTCAGGGAACTTCGGGTAATTTCGGTGTGGCTGCCATGTTGGGGGGCGTGGCGAATTAGCAAGAGAAACGCTGTGTTAGGACTAATAATCCATCTTCACATAAGCAAAACGCTTATATGTTTGCTTATGTTCCCTAATCGTCTGGGGGTGCCTGACTCAGGTACGGCTGAATCCGGGCAGCGGGCCATCTCGTCTTCGCTTTTCTCAGCGTGAGGTCAGTGGTTTCACCCAGCGGTTCCAACCTCTCATCCCTTTGCCTGTGTTCTGCAGTGGAAGGTTCCTCGTCGCCTACTTTGTCGAAAATCCCAAGACAGGCTCTTATTGGCCCAGGGAAGTCATGTGGCCGTCCCGAACCAGTTGCTCTGGAATGGCCTGGTCCCTACCTAGAGCTGGACTTAGAGGGGTTCCCCAGAGGAAAGTCCCGGTGCCCTTAGCCAGAGGCAGGAAATGGANGGGCGGGGGGGTGGGGAGGAGGGAGTTGTTGGCACAGGGCCTCGTGGTCCAAAGCGACCGAGGTGGGCTTTCATCCAAGGGCACTGGGGAGCCATGGAGAGTTGTATGTAGGGAAGAGGCTTAGTTTACTATGCCTCTATTGCCCACTTGGGGCGTGGCAGGGTCAGCCCTTGTCTTCTGTTCTCCATGGGGCTGATGGGAAAGTCAAATGAGAAAGGAGGGGTGCTCGAGACTGAGTGGTCGGTGTTGAGCAATTCAGGGTCTGGGGCAGAACCGCATTCTCCCTTACAAGCGAGCCCAGAATAGGGATCTGCTGCNCCAAGCAACCCTGTCCGGAAATCTCAATCCCTGAGGGCTTCCCGTGTGCCCAGCCCTGTGCTGGTGACATTGTGGTGACCAAGACAGCCCCAGCCCTGCCCTCATCGGGCTCAGTCTAGTGGAAGAGGCAGCTGCATCCTCAGGGTTGGGGGACGGGGTCAGGGCAGAGGCTGGGGAAGGCCAAGGGGCGGCCCGGCCTCGCCGGGGGGACTCCCTGGAGGAGGAGCCGCTCGCTCGGCAGCAACTGGGAGAAGGGGAGGAGCAGCTAGCTAGACATGGCAGGCAGGGGGCAGGTGTAGGGGGAGGGAACAGCCTGTACAAAGGCTGAGGGGCAGGAGAGAGCACAGCAAGCGGCATATAGTTGGCAGTGAGTAGAGTCACCGGGGGACACGAGCCTGGAGATGTTGGCAGGACCCTCAAGGTCGTGGAGAGGGGTTCGGGCTTTCTTCCAAGGGCACTGGGGAGCCATGGCAAGGTTGTGAGCAAGGGAGAGGCAGGGGCTAGGTTTATGCGGTGAAGGGAGGGAAGAAGAGAGGTCAGGAGATTAGGGAGGAGGTGGGAGCCGGACCGAAGGTGGGGAGACAAGGGCCGGATTTGAGACCTATGAGGCATGATGGGCAGGACGGGCGTGGTCGCTNGAGCTGGGGTTAGTGATTGGATCTTCATTTGGGGACCGCATTGTAAAGGACATCCTGACATGTGACAGATCCTGTCTTTCTCTTCTAACCTTCCTGATTCAGTAATTTCTCTGCGAGCGAGCTCTTGGGGACATCCTCTGGCCTCAGTTTTCCTTCTGTAAATCAGAGCGATCTCTAGGGGCCCTTTAACCTGTGTGGCTTCAGGTTTGAAAAAGTCCCTCCTCCAGGTCCCTGAGGGCTCTGGCTACCACTTGTTCTGCCTCACGATTCCTTCTGAAAGCTTTGTCTAGTTTGGAGGCCACCTTCTGCCCTTGCAACCGGAGGCCCCAGCCTATTGGGTCGAGCAGAGGTGATTGACGTGGCCAACGCCCAATACATATTCAGATGCTTCTTGACTTCTATTCCCTGCCCCTCCCGCTGCGCCCGACCCTCCTTCCTGGGACCAAGCTCTCCACGGGGCGGATCCCTGAAGACCACCGCGAAGCTGTGAGCCAGGCGCCAGTCTGGGGGAGGGAAGAGCACATGGGCAAAGGCAGTAAGGTGGGAATTGCAGGGTGTATAGAGGAATCATGGGGAAAAGCCTGGAATGATGAGCCTTCCGTGAATGGTGCGCATTTCAGGTTGAAGAACCACAGCTAATGGGAGTGCGTTCTAGGACACGTGGGGAGCTATGGCAGGTGCTTGAGCAAAGAAAGGGAAGTTTAAAGGACTGGCAGCAGCTATGGAAGGATGAGGGGAGGTCACGCAGAAGGAAGCCCCGGTGAAAAGTATAATGAGGTGTATGTGATGAGATGCACGATAGGTCTCAAACTGGAGGCCCGTGGGCCAAATTCACGTCTCAGACATTTTGTTTGGCTTCCGTTTCTCCCTTGTGAGGACCCTGTGTTTGAGATCTGCGCATGAGTTGATTGGGAGCTGAGGCTGGGAAGGGGCCACACTTCTCTGGGTCTCAGACTCCTCATAGTTTTGGATTGGACTGTACACTAACTTTTCCTCATTTTAGAAACGGGGTAAAACAGGACTAGGGAGGGCAAGCCACACAGCGGCCAATTGCAAGAGCCCGCCCTCCTCTTGGTCAAAGACTCTCGCACCAAAGCTAAGGCCACCATTGCTTTTATTTGCTGCTTGGAGCGTAGAAAAAGCACGAGCTCCAGGTGTGTCGGAGAGCTCTCTCTCCATTAACCTGAGCTCCTGGTGGTGGGCGGAGCTCTGGGAAAAGGAGAAGAGGGTGCGAGGGAGGTTTTTCATTGGCCAGGACTCAGAGGATGAAGCCCATTGGCTGGAACTCTCATTGGCAATGGAATTCCGAGCAGGGTGGCGAGAGCCCCTAGTTGACCGAACCCTTAGAGGTGGGGCTTTGGGCCGGGGTGGGGGTTTGGGGCGGGGCTGG
>NW_027533260.1:5135968-5144500 GCF_008692635.1 Crocuta crocuta | reverse complement strand
CGGCGGGTGGGCTGGACGCCTATTTCTGGGCGGGGATCATGTCGTCGATGGACTGGCCCTTTTCCAGTTTCTTCTCCATCTCCACCATGAGCTTCACACCATCCACCACCAGCTGCACCTGTTCTACTTCGGATGAGCCCAGCCGATCGGCGTTGGACACGTCGAACACTGAGCCCACGGCAGCTGTGTCCACACCACCTACCGGAGCAGGAGGCAGGGGCGTAAGGAGGGAGCAGAGATGCGGGAGCGGGGCCCAGGCTGCTGCCCCTGTGGCAGCTGAGACGGCCGCACGTACTGAATGCCTCCTGTGTAACAGGTTACGTGCATTCAGAGCCTCCTAACTGTTCACGGGTTCACGCCTCTGGTTAATTTAAGTACTTCCCCCCCCCCACGACCGTCCAACATGAAAATATAGCCTCAAGGCTAAAAGTAAGCTCTGGAGCTAGAATGCCCGGGGTTGAATCCTGGCCATCCTCTCCTTTTATAGATGGTAAACCGAGGTTCCCAGAGGGTGTGGGATATACACAGTGCATATTATATACCCATGATATCATATCGAATTCTATGGGATAAGGCGTGCTGATGCCCATTTGCAGAGGAGGAAACTGAGGCTTACAGTGGGGTAGCCCTCGTCCACCCCACATCTCGCGTGGATGCTCCGCCTCCCCTGCCGCCGCCGCCGCGGGCCCACCCCCGACGCCGCGGCGCGCGGATGGATGCAGAGCCGCACCTGTGCCCCGCTTCTGCAGGCGCAGACGGGTGAGGATCTCCTCGAACTTGGGGTGCTTGCTCAGGTGCGCCAGCTTGACATGCACGCCTCCACGCAGCCCGGTGCCCAGGTTGGATGGGCAGGTGAGCACGTAGCCCAAGTGTTCGTTCCACATGAAGGGGTGGCCGGCTTTCTTGAAGATCTCCTCAATCTGAGGTAAGGGGAGAGGATCTGGGGTCAGCGCCCGTGGGCGCTCCCCCCCCCCAATACTCGGACGGCGTTGGGAGGGACACAGCGTGAGCACGTGGGTACGGGGTGGGATTCCGAGAGGGCGGGACTGGAAAACCGTGAGGAATAAGCTTATGAAGGGAGGGGTCCGACGACAATGGTGGAAGTAGATGCCCAGGGGGCCGGGCTTGAGAGCGAGTCGGAGCCGAGTTCTTAGGGGCGGGGTTTGTGCCTAGGGTGAAGCCATGTTCTTAGGGGCGGGGCTTTAGNTGCAGAGCCCGCCGCGGGGCTCGAACCCGTGGACCACAAGATCATGACCTGAGCTGAAGTCAGACGCTTCACTGACTGAGCCATCCAGGCGCCCCTGTTGTCATTATTTTAAAGGTCTGCGTGAGGAGCTGGGGAGAAGGTGGAGGGGGTTGTGGAGAATGAGCGTGTGAGCAGAGAAGGGGCATCCTGGTGCTCAGTCAAGGCATGAGGGGCAGGGTGCAAGGGAAGGCTGGGTGGCGGTCCCCACCCGGGTTTGCCGGNGCGAGAGTCCGAAGCCCGCCGCGAGGGGCAAGCTACCCACCTTCTGCAGCCCCACGCAGAAGCGGCGGAAAACTTCCTTCATGTTGCCCCCCTTCTCCATGGAGATGACTCGGAGGTGGTCCTCCTCGTTCACCCACACCAGGAAGCTCTTGTTGTCATTGTGCCTAGGGTGGGGCGCAGGAAGAGGCCAAGGAATCAGCCCCGCGTGGCCACCCCATTCCCGCCCTCTAGCCAAAGTACCCGCCGCAAGGGGGCAGCGGGCCTGAGGGGTTTGAGGTGGTGGCACCGGCCCCTCAAAATCGCGGAAGCTTACACCTGTAGACCCTAACGTCACAGAATCTGAGCAATCGCCAGTCCTAGGATCAAAAATGTTTAGGGTCTTAAGTCTGAACAGCATTAAATTACAGACGCTTAGAGTCTCAGAATCTTTGAAAAACAAAAGCTGGGAATCAACTGATAAATCTTGGAAGTCCTACATCTGGTCTCAGGACCCATCTTCCCATCACCTTGTGACATCTCAGATAAAATGCTAAGATCTGGAAACTTCTGCAGCCGTGGGAATCACAGAGTCTGGAATTAGTGGAATCGTAGAGCCTAAAAATATTTAAAATGGGTACGTCTTAGGACTCGCACACTCTCCGGATCACCTGTAACCTAGGTTTTTGGATCATCTGTAACCTAGGTTTTTGAAACCTTTGAAAATCTTTGACCATCAGAATCAGGGATTCAAAGATGCATAGAAACCTAACCAGTAACAATAAAAGATAAACCTGGTAGCAAAGATGTTGGTCACTTACTGTATACCAGACACTGTTGTTTTGTTTTTATTTTTCAGGAAGAGAAAGAGAGAGCAGGGGAGAGGGGCAGAGGGAGAGAGAGAATGTTAAGCAGGCTCCACGCTCAGTGTGGAGCCCAACATAGGGCTTGGTCGTACCACCCACCCTAGGATCATGACTTGGGCCAAAGTCAAGAGGTGGATGCTCAACTGACTGAGCCACCCAGGTGCCCCAACCAGACACCGTTTTCAGTACTTCACATAAATTCACCCATTGAACCCTCACAAGAACCCAACAGCTATGAATTACTGTGATCTCCATTCTACAGATAGAGAAACCAGGGCACAGAAGTGTTAAATACCGTGCCCGAGGTCACACCTCGTAAAGGGCAGTGCTGGGATTCGAACCCAGGGAGTCTGGTTCAAGTCTAAGTCCCTGACTGCCACTTCTCTGGTCAACGCTTCCTAAAATGTGATGCACAGACCACAGAGTAGGCGGGTGTGGATGGCGAGGTCATTTTCTGGGGCGCCTGGAAACGTAATCGTTTTTGTGGTGTTGGCTTTGGTGGGGGAGCAGGGAGGGTAGTGGGGGGGACTGGCGGAGGCTGGGGGAGGGGACCTCACCAGATGCCGCGGGCGTCGGGCCAGTCTCGGGCCATGCCTGAGGCCAGCAGCAGTGGGGACACGGGCTTGTCGAACAGGAAGTGGTCATCGATGAGCTGCTGCTGCTCCTGCTCGGTCATGCTCTTCAGAGGGTAGTACTTCCCCTTGAACTCGCCTGTCAGGCTGTTGAGGGCTGAGGGGCCACGAGAGGGAGTGGTCAGCAGCCTGCACCACCTCGACTTGCACGTGGAGGCCCGGGGTCCCCACACTAACGAGCCTGGGGCTTGGTCCTGTCCTAACAAGGCCAGAACACTAGGACGAAACCGAAATTCGGGACCTCTCCCCAAGGCATGTGCCCCTTCCCTGCCCACCCAGGATCTGGGAAGAGCCGTGACGCTTGCTCAGCCCAGAAACACAGACTATCACCTGTGAGCAACGGTGAGCTGGGGCCCCTTCAACTGGCCAGCAAGACAGATGATCAAAATCTTAGGAATTTGGGGAACTATTTCAATCATTATAATGTACTGCACATAGTATTTGTGTATATTCATATATAGAATGATCGTATATTATGCATGTGTGCATAATATATATTTCTAGAATATGTACAGATTTACATACATTTTATACATTTTTATATAATGTTCTATATCCCGTACTATATATTTACTAGATTATATTGCTAAGAATAACTTACATAGGGACACCTGGGTGGCTCAGTCATTTAAGCCGCCAATTCTCAGTTCCAGCTCAGGCCATGCCCTCACGGTTCGCGGGTTGCAGCCCTGCATCAGGCTCCCTGCGGAAGGGCCTGCTTGGGATTCTGTCTCTCCCTCTCTCTCTGTCCCTCCCCTGCTCACGCGATCTCCGTCTCTCTCAAAATAAGTAAATGAACTTATAAAATAATAATTTATATAAGCCTTACAATTCAGTATATTATATTTAAATGTTTTAATGTTTGTTTACTTTTGACAGAGAGAGACAGGGCACAAGTGGGGAAGGGGCAGAGAAAGAGGGAGACACAGAATCTGAAGCAGGCTCGAGGCTCTGAGCTGTCAGCACAGAGCCCGACAGGGGGCTCGAACTCATGGACCGTGAGATCATGACCTGAGCAGAAGTCAGATGCTCAACCGACTGAGCCTCCCGGGCGCCCTTTAAATCTATTTAAAACATAGGTAATAAATATTCAAAAGTATCACTTCCTAATTATTTTACTTTTGTTTTTAATTTTAGAGAAAGGGGCCATGAGCAGGGGAGATGGGCAGAGGAAGAGAGAGAGAGAGAGAAGGAAAGAGAACCTTAAGCAGGCTCCATGCTCAGTGCTGAGCCTGACATGGGGTTCGATCCCACGACCCAGAGACCATGACCTGAGCCAAAACTCAGCCGACTGAGCCACCCAGGTGCCGCCTACTACATTTTTATTATCTACGTTCTTGACCTTGTTTTCATCTGTATCTGTAAGGTGGGAACACTGTGTAAGTATATGTTACTGCCCATCTTTTCCCATCTCTCTACGACACCATGCTCATAGCTCAAAATTGGCCACGGTAGGAGAATTTATACCATAGAAACTGGCAGTTGCTATAGATTAAGGCTTTTTATTTTTTTCTTTTTTTTGAGAGCTAGTTGTTAAACCTCTACCAGAACAATGTGCCTGCTCGCTCTCCCCATCCTGTTGCCTGGGTCTTACCCTCGCCTGAACCACTGAGGTTTCCCCTCACGGTCTCTCTGCTCCTACCTTTCCCCACAGTCTGTTCCCCACCCAACAGCCAGAGGACTCCATGGCTTCCGTCTCCCTCAGAGTCAAAGCCAAAGCCCTCCCGAGGGCACACAAGGCTCTGTGCAACCTGGCCCCCCATACTCCTCTGACCCCATCTCCTCCCCTCGTCCACTCAGCTCTAACCACACTGGTCTCCTAGCTATTGTTCCAACACGCCCACCTCAGGGCCTTTGCACTTGCTGCTCCTGGAATTCTTCAGACTCCTTCCTTGTCAATCAGGTCTCCTCCTTTCTAAGGGAGCTCCCCCCCCCAATTCATTCTGTGATGCACCCTTGTGTCAGGATGGGGGCTCTCACCATCCACGGAGAGTTTCTCCACCGCCCGGCGCTCGCCCCGGGAGCAGTGGGGAGGCAGCGTGTAGCCCTTGATACTGCGGCCCGTGCGGACGCGGCTGCTGAGCACGTAGTTGGGATCCAGGTCGTCTCCACCCTGGAGGGCAGGAAGCGGGGGTCAGGGCTGGGCACCCCCAAGCGGCCCCTTNTTTGGCTCCATCCCCCGCTCCCCTCCCCTGTGACCTCGGCCTCCTGCTCGGTCTTCTGTGCCTCTCTGTCCCTCTCCCTCCCTCCCCCCTGCGTCCCCTCTGGTGGCAGGGTGTTGCTGACCTTGAGGTTCTCATGGTTGAGATCGGTCTTGTGCTTGTCGGTGGGTTTGTAGCCGCCATGCCGGTCCTGGATGATGGGGTCGAAGAGATCCTTGAAAACCTGGTAGGACTCCTCGTCACCGGCCACACAGCCCACGGTCATGATGAAGGGGTGACCTGGGGATTCGGGGGAAGGTCAGAGCTGCCTGTCCCCGGCCAGGAAAGCCCGGGCTCCTGGGTCCAGTGTAGATGGTGTGTGCGCGTGCCTGCGTGTGTCAGAACTGCAGAGCCCCAGGGGTATGGGNAAGGCTGGAGAGGTCTGGGGGGCCTCTGGGGTGGGGGGAAGGTGCTGGGGGCAGGGCAACGGGGAAAGGAAAGTCTCGGGGGGCCAGTTACAAGGTACTAAACATATTACCCCTTCCGAGTCCCCCGATCACGGACTCTCCCGTCATCTAAAACTTTTCAGAAGCTTATTAGACTCTCGGCTCCCACAGATAATAAGAGGCTTGATAACCTCTCCTATTTGTAGCTGGGGAAACAGGGGCCTGGAGAAAGGGGCCTTCCCCTCCCCCACAATCTCACAGTGAGTCGGAGGCTGGGTGCCGCTGATCCTTGCAGGGTGTCCTCAGAGAAAGAACCATGGCATCCATGACATCCCCCTCGGATCCCGAGTACTGGCCCCATCCCAGGCGCTGCTCTAAGCACCGTGCATGTGCCAACTACTATGTTTCCACAACACGGGTGCCCATTTTTCAGATGAGGAAACTGAGGCCCAGGGAGATCGAATGACCTCCTCACACTCTACTCGTGGTCGTTTGCGAGTGGTTGGCCATGTGCCAGGTCGTGTCCCAAGCCCTTCACACGGGGAGACTCATTTGTTCCTCCTAACAGCCCCTTGAGTATGGTTCCCATCTTACAGACGGGAAACTGAGGCCCAGGGAGGTAGGATCGAGGCCCCACCCCTGCCCCGTCCTAGTCCCTGTCTGCACTCCACCAAGGAGGCTTACCTGGGTTGTCCACACCTGTCTGGATGACATCGTCCAGAGTGAAGCCGGAGGGAGTCTCCTTGTCCCGAAGCTTCTTGTAGAGCTCGAGGGTCAGCACCTTGGCCATGTGGTTGTTGTGCTTGGTGAGGTCAGGGTACTCCTCCTCAGGCTTGTAGTTCAGCTTGAACTTGTTGTGGGTGTTCCCGAAAGGCATGGTGGCGGCGTGGGGGGGGGCCTGGTGGGCAGGGGAGGTGGGAGAAGGTTAGCTCGCATCCGGCAGAGGCCAGCAAGGGGACAGAGCAAGGTCTGCGGGTCAGACGGGCCCGACGGCCAGTCCTGATTCATGTGCTGTGCGACTGGGAACAAGAAGGACGCCCTCTCTGAGCCCCTGCATCTTGATGGGATGCATCAGGACTCTGTGGTTAAGATCCCAGCTCGGCCACACGCTGACAGGTGACCCTGGACTAGATCTTGCTAGGGACAGTTTCTCCAGCTGGAAAATGAAGCAGGGAGACTTTGGGATGGGGTAGTAATACTGGCATAGATAAAAGGGCAGTTTTTGGAATCAGACAGCCTGGGTTTACATTCCGGGTCTACCACTGACAATGAGCTGTGTGACCTTGGGCTCCTTGCTTGACATCTCTGTGCTTTCAGATTACTCATGTGTAGACTGGGGGCCATAAGAGCATTCATCCCATGGGGCTGTTGGGAGCACCAAAGGAGTCGAAGTATATAAAGCACTTGGAATAGCCCTGGCACACAATAAGCATTATTTTGCTTCGCTACTATTAGAATTATTGGTTTTTTAAAAATTTTTTAATGTTTATTTATTTTTGAGAGTGCGAGCAGAGGAGGGGCAGAGAGAGAGGGAGACACACAATCCGAAGCAGGATGCAGGCTCTGAGCTGTCAGTGCAGAGCCCGCCGCGGGGCTCGAACCCGTGGNCCTCAGGCTTGTAGTTCAGCTTGAACTTGTTGTGGGTGTTCCCGAAAGGCATGGTGGCGGCGTGGGGGGGGGCCTGGTGGGCAGGGGAGGTGGGAGAAGGTTAGCTCGCATCCGGCAGAGGCCAGCAAGGGGACAGAGCAAGGTCTGTGGGTCAGACGGGCCTGACGGCCAGTCCTGATTCATGAGGGGCAGGGTGCAAGGGAAGGCTGGGTGGCGGTCCCCACCCGGGTTTGCCGGCAACCCTTCCGCAGGGCTCAGCTGAGAAGAGCTCAGGTGCCTGAGTTGTCAGAGCTGGGTTCAAATCCCACCTGTGCCACTTCCCTGCTGTGTGACCCCCAAGCCAGTTGCTCAGCCTCTCTGAGCCTCTGTCTCCTGTGAACTAAGCGTTGCACAGGGGGTTGCCAAGAGGATTCTTCAGACTCTGTCATGAGGCTGGCTGATCACACGCCCTCCCGTGGAGCTGAGCCCTGCTAGCTGGAGGATGGGCTGCGATCATTGTTATTATTACTTTTATCCATAAGCCCCAGGAAGGAGCAGGGACTCCTCGGTGGCCGTGGCAGGACGGGGAGCTCACTCCCGGCGGCTCCATAAGTGGGGATCAGGTAGGATGGTGGGAAGGACATCAGGACCAGGGGGGGCCAAACTGAGGCATCAGGCCAGGGGCCAATGGAATTCACGAAGGACCGTTGGAGCTGCCTTCCAGGGTTGGGGGTTNTGTATGGGCCGCCCCAGGAGCTGAGCCCAGACCCCACCCCACCCCCCCGCCTCACATCAAGCTGATTCCCTGACCAAGTGCTGAGTCGAGCTGGCAGGGACAGCTGGCCCCCCGCCCAGGACACGGGACTGGGGCAGGGAGCATCCGAGGCACGTAGGAGCCACCTTCCCCGTGCCCTCCCGGGCTACAAGCCCCTCCTATGCCTAGACCTCTCCTCGGCCCCCAGTGGCCTTGACCCGGGTAAACAGCGGCCTGAGCCTTGCGCCCTGGGAAGCCTTGCAGTAGACCCCCCAGGAGGGCCCCCGATCTGGCTTTCCAGAGACTTGCGGGTCATCCCTCACCCAAGTATGGGGAGCACTTGGCCAAAGCCCAGGTCTGAGCGTGGGGCAGCGTAACCCCCAGAAGCCTGTGCTTGGATGCACTTTCCTCCTTGAGAGTGAGTAGGAGGGAAATGGAGGCTCCTCTGAGTCGAGAAGATTGGAACTCAAGGCCAGGTTTGGAGGGGGCTTTTGCCCTCCCCACTCCAGCCCGCGGGGCTGACCCTGGGGGTTTCCGCTGGGCGTGGAGGGGACAAGGAGGGACTCAGCCTGGAAGGGAGCTTATTTTTAGAGGGATCTTTGCTGTGGCCTCTGCAAAGACCCAGACCCTGGGAGCTGGGGTGGGGGACACGGGGACAGGTG
>NW_027533260.1:5126958-5135911 GCF_008692635.1 Crocuta crocuta | reverse complement strand
CCAGAACCGGGTGGAGCAGGGGCTCTTGACTGTGACCCGGAGCTCAAGGGCTGAGGAGCGCGTTCTGGGGACGCGGGGTCGGCTGGAGGCAGCTGCTTCCTCTGCCTGGAGGGCGCCGCCGAGATTGCTGGGCAAGCGGGGCGAGTCCAGGAATCGCCCAGGATTACAACCAAGAAAAGATTGTCCTTTTTTCCTCTGGGGTTCCTCCCTCTTCCCAGGTGTCCCCCATTTCTTCCCAGGCAGGTAGGGACTGACCTAGGGAAAGGGGGCCCTCTCTGTCTTTCCCCAGACTCCTCAGGGCAGGGGAGGGGGAGGGAGGAGGTGCTTAGAAAACTTTTCCTTGGGGGCCCCCGCCGGGGCCTCTCCACACACTGTCCCTTCCCACTAAGGTCAGAGTGGCAAAGTTCTCCTGCATGGCCAGGGAAACTGAGGCCCAGAGATCTAAAAAGAACTGGACTACAATAGTGAGGTATTTATCAGGTCAACAATATATATTTTTTTATTTTTTAATGTTTATTTTGAGAGACACAGACAGAGCATGAGCAGGAGAGGGGCAGAGAGACAGGGAGACACAGAATCCAAAGGAGGCTCCCGGCTCCAAGCTGTCAGCACAAAGTCCCAGGCGGGGCCCGAACTCACACACTGGGAGATCATGACCTGAGCCGAAGTCAGATGCTCCACCGACTGAGCCACCACAGGTGTCCCTATTTTTTTAAAGTTTATTTCTTTGTTTTGAGAAAGAGAGGGAGAGAGTGCGCACCCAAGAGCAGGGGAGGGAAGGAGAGAGAGAGAGAGAGAGAGGAAGAGAGAGAACCCGAAGCAGGCTCTGCCCCGGCAGTGCAGACCTGGCCATGGGGCTCGAACTCACACACCAGGAAAACACGACCTGAGCCGAAACCAAGAGTTGGACGCTTCACCCACCGCACCGCACAGGCGCCCCTCAACAATCTCTATCAAGCACTTACTGGGGAGACAGCAGAAGACAATTCAAACCACTGCCCACACGGAGGTGACATTTTAGTGAGCGCAAAAAGTGAATATATGCTGTGAGGTCAGGGGCAACAGGCCAGCGACAGAAAATCAAAGAGGACGAGGGGTGAGAGTGATGGCCCAGCAGAGGAGGTCAGGTCAGGCCTGTCAGGGGAAGTGACACCTGAGCCGCGACCTGAGGGAGAGAAGGGAACCAGCCATGTGAGGATCTGGAAGGAGAACAGCAGGTGCAAAGGCCGTGAGGTGGGAGTGGCTTGGAGTATCTGAGAGACAGGGGTGAGGCTGGCGGGCTGGAGCAGATGGGATGGAGGGGAGAGTGGGGGGAAGAGATGAGGGGTAGGAGCAGACCTGTAGGACCCTAGGGACGGGCCATGGGGGTTTCCGTTGCGCTGTGAGTGGATGGGAGCCCCCGAGGGCTGTGAACAAGGGAGAGACACGATCCGGACACACACACACACACACACACACACACACAGGGTTCAGCCCAGCCCAGCCCCCTGGAGCCCTCATAACCACTTATGGGGGCATTTGACTTTCCTTTTGGCCATACAGCGTAAGAAGCACTTCCTGAGTTTGGGGTGTTTCCCACCCTATGACAACCTCCTTTAGAGAAGCCGAACATGTCAGAAACTCGGTTTCCCAGAACCCTTTGCAGCGATATTTCAGTCACGTGACCTGGGCTGAGTGGCTCAAACACATGGACCTTGCGTCATGAGCTCTACTCCTTTATCTTCTTTTTGTTTTTGTTTTTTGTTTTTTGTTTTATCTAGGAGAGAGAGAGAGACAGCGTGAGCAGGGGAGGGTCAGAGAGAGAGGGAGTCACAGACTGAAACAGGCTCCAGGCTCTGAGCTAGCTGTCAGCACAGAGCCCAGCGTGGGGCTTGAACCCATGAACCATGAGACCATGACCTGAGCCGAAGTCGGACGCCTAACTGCCTGAGCCACCCAGGTGCCCCGTNAAGTCAGACGCTTAACCGACTAAGCCACCCAGGCGCCCCTTCTTTATCTTCTTTGAGTCTCGTGGAGAGAATTGGCCTTGGGGACCCAAGAGTGCCATGGTATATTCGCCCGAGCCTCCAACCTCCCAAAGCCCGTCAGTCTCCAAGGCCTGTCCATCTCTCCTCCCGCCCTAGCTCAAGACCTCCTTCCTGTTCTTCTCTTCTACCCTCAGCTCCTCCCTGATCTCCTGCCCCAGTCTGTCCCCTCCCTCCTACTCTCTACCTGCTGACTGCTCCTGTCTAGAACTTGCTGTGGCTCCCTAGTGACCTCAGGCTAAATGATTATTTGTTCACTAAGGAAAAAAGAGTGGCCTTATCAGTCCCTTGGAAACCACTCTACCCCACTGATGCAGAAAAGGCCTGACTGCCAAATCGTAGATGCTTACAAAACTCATGGAAAGGGTGGAAAGAGCCTGCTCTGGTCTGGGGCTCCAGAAAGATCTCTCTCCCCCAGAACCGTGCTCCCTTAGGACAACTGAACATTCTAGAAGAAGGCTAGCATGGATGTTGAGTGGCTACTCCCTAGTCCCCACCCTAACAGTTAAGTCTCATGGAGGACTCCTGTATGTCAAGTACAATGCTAAGTGCTTTACATACATTAACTCAACACTCCCACCAGTAAATCTCAGAAAGGTAAAATGACTCGCCCAAGGTCGCCCAGCCTGAGAAGGGGAAAGTGGCAACAAGGCTGCCCAGAGTAGGTTCAGGCTTTGATGAAGATGATTTATGGGCCTCTTGGCAAAATCGTATTGTCATCCCAGAGTCCTTTTCCTGGAGGACCTCCAGGCCCTGGTAATTTGGACCTACTTCCCATCCCCCCTTCATCAGCCCGGCCGTCTGGCTTCAGGGCCCAAGCATTGGATGTGTATTCACCTGTTTAATTCCCCCCGACAGTCCTAAGAGGCATGTACTGCAAATTTTACAGATCAGAAGAGGGAAGCCCAGAGAGGTCGAGTGACTTGCCCGAAGTAACACAGCTGGGAAATAACAGAACCAAACTGGCCCAGGTAGTTAGTCCCTAAGTTTGTATTCCTTATCCCTCCCCAGTCCCACCTCTTCATGCCGAAGCTCCATGTCACAGAAGATGGACTCCGAGGCTCCAAAAAGGGCATCAAGGGAGTGCCTGGGTGGCTCAGTCCGTTGAGCCTCTGACTCGATTTCGGCTCAGGTCATGATCCCAGGATTGTGGGATCAAGTCCCACATTGGACTCTGTGATGAGTGTGGAGCCTGCTTGAGATTCTCTCTTTTCCCTCTGCCCCTCTCCTCAGCTAGTTCCTTCTGTCTCTGTCCACTCCTTCGTGTTCCCCAAGAACCCCTGTAATCAACTGGATGTCAGACCCCCAATGGTGGAGGTGGTGGCGGGAAGACAGGCAAACAAGATAGTCTTTCACGACTCCCCTCCAGCCCTACTCCAGTCCCTCCAAATCCATCTTCATCAGCATAGCTATGCATTTTCCTTTAGGTGTTCCTTTAGCTGCATCTTCATTTCTTCCTGTTTTTTTTTTTTTTTGGTTGTTTTTATATTCCACTGTCTCAAATGTATTCTTAACTTTGAAAATGTTATATATAGAGTGTATGGATGGTCACATTGATTAATATTTGAGTCTTTTAAATTTATTTCTTTACTCAAGTGTAACTAATAAACAGCCAAGTGCCCTAGTCCTAAGATCAATGAACTCTTATGTATATGTACGTCTGAGTAACCACCACCAAGATCAAGCCCTCCAAAAAGCTCTCCCATTCCCCCTCGCCATCAGAGTCCCCTCTCTTCTCCAACAGAACCACTATCCTGGCTTTTTTTTTTATGTTTTTTTTTATTTATTTCTAGGAGAGAGAGAGAGAGACAGTGTGAGCAGGGAAGGGTCAGAGAGAGAGGGAGTCACAGACTGAAACAGGCTCCAGGCTCTGAGCTGGCAGTCAGCACAGAGCCCGACGCGGGGCTCGAACCCACGAACCGCGAGATCATGACCTAAGCGAAAGTCGGACGCTTAACCGACTAAGCCACCCAGGCGCCTCAAACAAACACTTTTTTAAAATTAAAGAAAAGAAAGAATATGCAGCTGTTAAAAAGAATAAAGGTAATCTAGGGGCGCCTGGGTGGCTCAGTCGGTTGAGCATCCAACTTCAGCTCAGGTCATGATCTCGCTGTTCGTGGGTTCGAGCCCCGCGTCGGGCTCTGTGCTGACAGCTCAGAGCCTGGAGCCTGCTTCAGATTCTGCATCTCCCTGGGGTGCCTGGGTGGCTCAGTAGGTTGAACTGATTCTGCGTCTCCTTCTCTCCCTTCCCCTCCCCCGCCATGTTGTGTCTCTCTCAAAAATAAAGAAACATAGGGGTGCCTGGGGGGCTTAGTCGGTTAAGCGTCCGACTTCGGCTCAGGTCATGATCTCGCTGTTCGTGGGTTCGAGCCCCGCGTCGGGCTCTGTGCTGACAGCTCAGAGCCTGGAGCCTGTTTTGGATTCTGTGTCTCCCTCTCTCTCTCTGACCCTCCCCTGCTCACGCTCACTCTCTCTTTCAGAAATAAATAAAGCATTAAAAATTTTTAAATAAATAAATAAATAAACATTTTTTAAAAAAGAATAAAGCTGATCTATAGGTCTGCTTTGAAACAATTGCTAACTATCTCATCCATTTAGGCTGCTATGTGGATAGCATATCCGTATGGTGGACAGCCAATAAACAACGGAAATTTTTTGCTCATAGTCCTGAAGTCTGGAAGTCTTAGATCAGGATGCCAGCTGGTCGGGTGAAGGTCCGTCTTCCAGAACACAAGACTCTTGTATCCTCACGTCGGAAGAACGATGCCTCCTAATACCATCCCTTAGGTATTAGGGTTAGGATTTCAACATAGGAAGCTGCAGGGAATACAAACATCCGGACCATAGCACCGAGATACATTGTGGCGGAAAATATGCATCTATTGACACAAAAATGCCGTGAAACACACCACACCAAAAATGCACTCACTTTAGTTTTTTTATGTTTTTTGAGAGAGAAAGATCACGAGTGCGGGAGGGGCAGAGAGCGAGCTGGGGACAGAGGATCCGAAGCGGGCTTGGTGCTGACGGCAGAGAGCCCGATGCGAGGCCCGAACTCATGAACCGTGAGATCATGACCTGAGCCCAAGTCGGAGACTCACCCGAGTGAGCCACCCAGATGCCCCCAAATGCAGTCACTTTAAAACAGATGTGGGTTTGGCCGAGAGTTGGCTGATCTGGGCTGGGCTCAGCTGGAGGCGTGGGGAGGGGGGTGTCTGCCCCATATTGTTAAAAACAAGGCAACAGGCCCCAAATGGAGTCACTTATGCTAAGCCCCATGCCACTAAACTGAGACTTAAGATGGTGTCAGCTCTCCTAGAAATGGAACGTTAAACCGGTCAGTCAGGGATCACCTGATCGGCCTAGGAAGGTCACCCGCCTGATAGACCCCAGCGTCCCCTAAAGGAAAAGTAACCTCTGCAGTAATCAACCCACTTTTTTGCATAGTTTAAATTCCTTGTTCCCGCTGCCTCCTGCCTAAAAGGTCTTTGGTTTTGAACAGCGCCTCAGAGCTCCTTCCCAGCTGCTGGGTTGGATGCTGACCGGTTCAAGTGGATTTTTGCTCAAATAAACTTCTAAACTTTGTAACATGCCTCAGTTTACCGTTTTAACATCGTGGGGTGTGGGCCAAAGGGGGACAGCCACACAAGGGAAGCCTTTTTCACGCCTATGTCAGTTGCAAAAGGAAACACTCTCCGCCTCTTAAGGTCTAAGCTCAGACCTCAGCTGACTGTCACTCAGCCATTGGCCAAAGTAAGTCACATGACCACACCCAAAGTCATGTCCATCATTCAGCCTACCTCCGAGGGTGAAGTTCTTTTTGTGTTTTACTTAAATGGCACTCACATACATCTACACACAATTCATCTGCGAGATAATTCTGGAAGGATATTAGAAACTGGTAATCATGTTTAATTCTGGGATCAAAGAAAAATGAAGACTTACTTTTTCAGTCTATAGGTTTCTATGAATCTCTTTTCTGACAGTGCTTAATTTTTTTAATGTTTATTTAGTTTTGAGGGAGAGAGAGAGAGAGAGAGCGAGCCCGGGCAGGGGAGAGGCAGAGAGTGAGGGGGACAGAGGATCCGAAGCGGGCTTTGCGCCGACAGCAGTGAGCCCAATGTGGGGCTCGAACTCACAAACCATGAGATTATAACCTGAACTGAAGTCGGATGCTCAACCAACTGGGCCACCCAAGTACTCTGACAGTGCTTAAGTTTTAAATTAAAAAGAAAGTGGTGCGTTTTTTAAAAACCCTGGCTGAGGGGGAGGGGCATGTGGCTGGCTCAAATAGAGCATCCAATTCTTGATCCCTGGGTTGTAAGTTTGAGTCCTGTGTTGGGTGTAAAGATTCCTTCAAAATAAAATCCTAGGGGCCTCTGGGTGGCTCAGTCAGTTAAGCATCAGACTTCGGCTCAGGTCATGATCTGTTTGTGAGTTCGAGCCCCATGTCGGGCTCTGTGCTGACAGCTCAGAGCCTGAAGCCTGCTTTGGGTTCTGTGTCTCCCTCTCTCTGTTGCTCTCGGCCTCTCACTCTCTCTCTCTCTCTCTCAAGAAATGAATAAACATTAAAAAAAAAGATAAGACTAATAATAATGCCTATGGCAGCTGTATGGATTCAAGGGCTTTGTTACTCATTGGCTGTGTGATCTTGGGCAAGTCATTTGGCCTCTCTGTGCTTCATCTTCTTCACCTGTGAAATGGGGCTAATCATGGCACCTGTTCTATCAGGTTGGTGTCCATTCACAGAGTTGATTTACAAGACTTGGCATAGGGCCCGTCCTGGGCAAGAACTCAGAAACCCCAGCCCTCGCCGGTTCCTGCGCAAGTGCTTGGCCCAGGGCCCGCCTAAAGAAATGGGACCTTAGTTCACACTTTCTTCTTTCAGTCTTCGATCTCACTGAATCCTTACCACTCTATGGCGAGCATGATTGTTCAGGTTTTATAAATGAGGAAATCGGCGCTCAGAAACATCGTTTGCTCCAGGTTACATGGAAACGGCAAGACTAGAATTTGAACTCAGACCTACCTGGCTCCAACTCCCCCGCCCCCCTCCCCACCACCTACATGGCCTCTTAGCAAGCCTAAGGCATATCCAGGACCTGATGTCAGTCCCCTGAGGCCACCCCAGTGAGGGGAGGGGGGAAGGGTTTGTCTGACTCTTTCTACCCTGTTCCTTAGAAATTCCTGGAGGGGGCGCCCGAGCGGCTCCGACTGTTAAGCATCCACTCGGTTTCCTCTCAGGTCGTGATCTTGTGGTTTCCTGAGTTCAAGCCCTGCGTCAGCCTCCCCAGCCAGCACAGAGCCTGCTTGGGAGTCTCTCCTTCTCCCTCTGCCCCTCCCTCTCTCGTTCTGTCTCTCTCAAAATAAGTAAATAAACTTTTTTTAAAAAAATATATGAAACTAATTTAAAAGAGAGAGAGAGAGAAAAGAAAAGAAGTACCTGGAGAAGTTAGAGCGTGAACTTGAGCTTTATTTTCCGNCCGAGCGGCTCCGACTGTTAAGCATCCACTCGGTTTCCTCTCAGGTCGTGATCTTGTGGTTTCCTGAGTTCAAGCCCTGCGTCAGCCTCCCCAGCCAGCACAGAGCCTGCTTGGGAGTCTCTCCTTCTCCCTCTGCCCCTCCCTCTCTCGTTCTGTCTCTCTCAAAATAAGTAAATAAACTTTTTTAAAAAAAATATATGAAACTAATTTAAAAGAGAGAGAGAGAGAGAAAAGAAAAGAAGTACCTGGAGAAGTTAGAGCGTGAACTTGAGCTTTATTTTCCGTTATTTAACCGAGAGTTATTCACCCAAGTGACTTCTCTGTGTTCAGCCTGTGCTGGGTAGCACTGGGGACACAGCGGTGACTGAGATGCTTTGGCCCGGCAGGTCCCCTCTTGGGGCTACATTTGAAAATGGGGGATACACCTGTCTTCAAGACAGTGATGACCCAGAGAGGGCACGACTGAGATGTGGGAGCCCAGAAGGCTGCCGGATCCAGGAAGGAACGTCTCATCCGGCCTTGGGGATCCAAGAGGGCTTCCTGGAGGAGGGGTCATCTGCGCTGAGGTTCAGAACAAGGGAGCGGCTCAGAGGGAAGGTGCGGATCGGCGCTCTGGTCAGGGGCCTGGATCACGGACCAGCACCGCCCTCTGCTGGAGGCATCCTGTAGTGCAGCGACTGGGGTACTGCAGGAGTTTCGGAAAGCCTCGAATCAATCGAACCAAATTCGATAATGTGGAAGTCCTGTGCGCCCAGCTTTGGCCAATTTACGTTTCTAAGACTTGATTCATTCGGTCAACCGCTCAACAGATATTTATTGAGCACATACTTTGCACCAGGCTCTGCTCTAGTGCTGAAGATACAGTGCTGACAAGATAGAGTCCCTTCCATTTACGGACTCATGCAATCCTGCAGCCTTTGACTATCCCCGTTGTACAGGTTCAGAACATTGACACACAGAGTTTGAGTTACTTGTCCAAGGGCTTCGCAGCCAGTAGGCGCTGAGGTCAACTTTGAAATCGGAGCCCAGTTTTTAGCCATTACATTACCTCGCCAATCAGGTGATGAAACATAATAATGTGACGTAACGATACGTAAAATAATTCTAGGCCCCGAGAAGTTCTATGAACAAGATCACGCAGGGGAATGCGGTCGTGTTTTGGCGAGAACGGTGTAATCTAGAAGGAGCAGTCACCGAAGGCCTCTGGGACGAAGCGGCCCTTGAGAAGCTAGCAGACAAACGGACAGGGTCGTTGGGAAGAGAGGTCGGAGCGGGCACTGCAGGAAAGCCATCCGTCTGGGATCCAAAGTTTCCAAGACTGTAGCTTCGCTGAGACCCGGCTTTCCAGACACCAGCGCGCCGGGACCGTCCTCAGACCCGACGGGCCCTACAGCCTGCGGGTTCGGCCTGCGCGGTTTCTGCGGCTCCCGCAGGGCCCGGATCGCC
>NW_027533260.1:5122858-5126938 GCF_008692635.1 Crocuta crocuta | reverse complement strand
GGTGTGCGGTTTAGGGGGCTGGCCATCACGGGGGCCTCCTGATGCGGGTGTGTGGAGAGACGGGGTCCGCAGCTCAGGTGTGTGATGGTGTGCGAGGCTCAGGTGTGTGTGATGGTGTGCGAGGCTCAGGTGTGTGCGCCGTGGTGTCAGGCCGCGGGTGTGGGTGAGAAAGGGCGATGGCCGGGCGGGGTCGCCCGGAGAGGGCGCGGAGGGACCCCGTAGATGACGTGGAACTGTTACAGAGAGATGGAAACATGGGCGACCTCTGAGGGTGTGTCTAATGCCGGGGGGACGGGGGCGCTGCGGGTATGAGGGGGGTCTTGCACTGTTTCTAGGATTAGGTGTGAAGGGGCGGGGCTGAGGGGCGGGGAGCTGGCTAATGGGGGACCCGCACGGATGTGTAGGGTGTCCCTGTGATCCTGTCGGCTGACAGGGCTGAGCGTGGGAAAGGGAGTGTGTCGTTCGGGGGTACTGAGTGTGGGAGCTGATGTGTGTCCAGGCACCGGTCCGTGTGGTGTGTCGCTGTGACTCTCGCTGTGGCTGACTGTGGGTGGCGCCTACAGAGCATTCAGCTCGTGTGAAATTCACGTGGGCAGCATCGTGGGAATAATGGTTGTGGTGGTCAGGCTGGCTCCCCGTGAGCTTGGGTGATAGCGACTTTGTTTATGGGGCTCGTGTGTGAGGCGTGACACCGGCGGTACGAGAGAGACGCGGGTACCTGCACACACGTCCGCGTAGCGATTGATGGCGAGTGGGAGCCTGCAGTATAGAAAGTCCATGATTCGGTGACCCCTGTGTGTCTGAGTGTACACGATTGTGAGCACGTGCGTAGGCACCCACACCACTGGGCTGCTTACAACGGGCTAGCAGCTTGAGTGTGTGCCCGAGAGGGTGTACGCAGAACCACTTCCGCGTGTTTCCGCAGCCGTTTGTGCCCACAGTGGGCGCCCACTTGTGCCAGCACAACTGAATCTGAGTTCAGGGGTCATTTGCACGTCTGTGCTTGAAGCTCTGTATTTCGATGTGTGAATCCCTGGCTGGCCCAGCAAGGTGTGTGTGGGGGGAGGAGGAAGGTGGCAGGTCCACAGTGAGTCCCCGCAGTGCGCGCGTGTGTGTGCGTGTGCATGCGCGCACGCATGCCTGGAGGAGACGATGGGCTAATTGAGAGCTGCTTGCCGACTTTACGAGTGTGAGAGAGAGAGGTTATGGGTAAAAGTGCGAGAGAGGAGGCTGAATGTGAGTTGGGATTTGCTTGTATCTTCACTACTGAGGGGGCAGAGTTTGTGTGTGTTGGCTTTTATTTCTCTTTTTAAAAACGTTTTAATGTTTATTTTTGAGAGAGAGGGAGCACAAGCCAGGGGAGGGGCAGAGAGAGAGAGGGAGACACAGGATCTGAAGCAAGATCCAGGCTCCAAGCTGTCAGCACAGAGCCCTATGCGGGGCTCGAACCCATGGACCGTGAGATCATGACCTGAGCGGAAGTTAGATGCTTAAGCGACTGAGCCACCCAAGTGCCCCTGTTGGCTTTTACTTCCGAGAGGAAAACAGTGTGTGTTGGGTTGTAGTTGCACCAGGGGAGTGTGCATGTGTTGTTTCTGGAGTGTATGGGTGTGTGCCTGAGTTAGTGTGTTGCATTTGCTTTTTTTTTTTTTTTCCCCCAAGTTTCTTTATTTTGAGCGTGACCTGGTGGGGGCAGATAGAAACCAAAGCAGGCTCCACGCTGTCAGCGCAGGGCTCGAACTCATGAACTGTGAGATCATGGCCTGAGCTGAAATCAGGAGTTGGGCACCCAACCCACTGAGCCACCCAGGCACCTCGCATTAGGTTTTTCTGAAAGGAAAATGTGGATGTGCGTGACTGTATTTTTATTTTTTAGAGGAGAAAGAGTGTGTCCGGCATATGTTGTATTTCTGAGACAAGAATGTAGATTATGTTATATATATATAGTAATTTTTTAATGTTTATTTTTGAGAGAGAGAGAGAGAGAGCGGGGATGGGGGGCGTGGAGGGAGGAGCAGAGAGTGAGGGAGACAGATTCGGAAGCAGGCTCCAGGCTCTGAGCTGTCAGCACAGAGCCGGACGCGGGGCTCGAACTCATGAACCGTGAGATCATGCATGACCTGAGCCAAAGTTGGACGCTCACCTGACTGAGCCCCCCAGGCGCCACGTGTTATATTTTTAAGAAGGAGGTGTGCGTGTGTGTTGAGGTGTTTCTGAGAAACTACGTATTGTGCTGTATTTGAAAACAGTGCGTGTATTCCATTTCTGAGAGGAGCGTATTTAAGAAGGGTGTGCGTGTGTTGGGTTCTGTTTCTGGGAGGGGAATGTGGGTGCTGGTGTGTGAGGGCTCCGGAGGCCCCACTGGCTGTGTCACTGACTTTGTCACCCACATACAACCACGTGAACTGCCACACGTTACCATCTAGGCCTCAGACCGTGAGCTGTCACATGGCCAGTGTGACATCCATGGGCCGTGCCTGCCACACGTGTGTCCCAGCATGCCTTGCGCTGGCGGAGCCTGTCTGCGGTGGAGGGGTGGGGCCCCTGTTCCCTTGGGATCTGTCAGCATCTCAGGCCCCAGGAGCTGATATGCTCCCCCCACTGCGTTCCTGACCTCCCCCCCCCAATTCTAGAGGGCTCCTCTGCTTCCTGTGCCCCACCCCACCCCCAGTAGTCTGACTGGTTCCCAACAAAAACACCCTAAGAATGAGCTCATGGAGAAGCTGCCGCCTCCACACGCCCCGCCCCCCACGCCCCGCCGGGAGGGCGCCTCCGGTCCGGGTCACATACAGCCGGGTCACATATAGCCCGGAGTTCTGGGCCAGGGTACCTGGGGCCCTAGGCGTGGAGGGGGCTGGCCGGGTGAGCTCAGGGCAGGTGAGAGGTCGCGAGACCACTGTCGGCCCTCTTGGTGACTGCACACGGCGGTGTGGAGTTGCCCTCGGGGCCGGGTCCTGGGCTGAGGACAGGCAAAGCTAGACTCTGGGATGGGTGTGGGACAGGGAGCCGCTGGCGTGGGGGGAGGGCGCGGAGGCAGAGGGCCGGCCAGGGAGAGAGTCGGGAAGGGTGCTGCTGGCCGGCCCTGGCAGTGAGGGCTCCCCGATCCCTGCCGCCCCCCAGGAGCAGTGATGTCCGTGCAGGTGGCGGCCCCCGGAAACGCGGGGCTGGGCCCAGAGCGCCTGAGCCCCGAGGAGCTGGTGCGCCAGACCCGACAGGTGGCCCAGGGGTTGGAGGCGCTGCGGGCGGAGCACCATGGCCTGGCCAGGCACCTGGCTGAGGCCCTGGCAGGGCAGGGGCTGGGGGCCGGCCTGGAGCTGCTGGAAGAAAAGCAGCAGGTGGTGAGCCACGCGCTGGAGGCCATCGAGCTGGGACTGGGGGAGGCCCAGGTATGAGGGGACCGGTGGTCCCGCTTCCGGTGGGGGGAGGCTCGGAGCTGGGAGGAGGCCCAGGGACAGTGGAGGCAGGCGGGGGGGAGGGAAGCCTGGGGGAGGGAAGGCCTAGGCTGGAAACAGGGTCCCTGGGTGGGGCATTACCGGGTCCTTGTGTGTGACAGGGGCCCCTGAGCCGGGTGGTGTCCACCTGCAGGACTTTGGTCCTAGGGAGGTTTTGGGGCTACGTGGGCAGGATGTGAGGCGTCCCCGCACCTCATTTATGTGCCTGGGTAAAATCACAAGGCTCCCTGGGGGTCACATGGAGGGGTCTCGGTACAATCTGGAGGGTCCTGGGTGGAACGGGGCTGCTCTGGCCCGACTGGAGACCCCGGGCTGGGCGCCGGCCCCTGCTGCCCAACCCCCTGCAGGTGCTGCTGGCCCTGTCGGCGCACGTGGGCTCCCTGGAGGCGGAGAAACAGCGGCTGCGGGCACAGGCCCGGCGACTGGCCCAGGAGAACGCGTGGCTGCGCGAGGAGCTGGAGGAGACGCAACGGCGGCTGAGGGCCAGCGAGGAGGCCGTGGCCCAGCTGGAGGAGGAGAAGAGCCACCTGCAGTTCCTGGGGCAGCTGCGGCAGTACGACCCGCCCGCGGAGAGCCAGGTGCTGCGGGGCCGGCCCGATCCTCCTTAGGTACCCCCAGACCCGCACTC
>NW_027533260.1:5121599-5122822 GCF_008692635.1 Crocuta crocuta | reverse complement strand
ACCTCCAAAAGAAGCCCCCCGCCGCCCCCCCAGATCCTCCACAAGCCCTCAGGGAACTCCCTGAGGCTGCTGACTGCTACCCTCAAACCCTGCGATCCCGACCCTGGATTCTAAAACAGACTTCCCAGGCCTCATGACGCCCCGCTCTCCTGTCCCCTGCAGCAGCCTGAATCCCCGCCACGCCGTGACAGCCTGGCCTCCCTGTTCCCCAGCGAGGAAGACAGCAGGCAAGGTGGGTGCAGGGGGCATGCGGTGGCGGGCACTCAGCCTCGGAGGATGAGGGGCCGTGAGTCCTCAGGGTGTCTGAGCAGGGACGTGGGCGCCGGGGCCCGAGGGTGGTGGCTGGCAGAGGCGGCTGGAAGCTGGAAACCGGCCCCCCCCACCCCCCGGCCCCTGCCAGGCAGACACCTGCAATCCCCATCTCAGACGTCATCCCAGCGGCCAGTCGGGCACCGCTGTAGCTCCAGGGGTACCTGTGTGCCCTTTCCTGGGGTGGGAAGGGTGGGAGGCCCACAGTGACTCGATAACCCCTCCCCCCGCAGGTCCTGAGGCAGCGGGGGCTGCGGCCGCTCAGCAGGGGGGCTACGAGATCCCAGCCCGCCTTCGCACCCTGCACAACCTCGTGATCCAGTACGCAGGGCAGGGTCGCTATGAAGTCGCCGTGCCCCTGTGCCGCCAGGCCTTGGAGGACCTGGAGCGGAGCTCGGGCCACTGCCACCCTGACGTGGCCACCATGCTCAATATCCTGGCGCTGGTGTACCGGTGAGGGGCCTGCTGCTGGGGTGCCGGGGCTGGCCGTCAGGGGTGTCGAGAGGGATCTGGGGAAGCCAGGCTAAGAGGGGCCCGAGAACGTGGGCAATAGAGCCCCCAAGAGAGCAGGGAGGAGACAGGGCGCGGCCGGAGGCCTGGCAGCAATCTGGGGGTAAAGGGACCCTGTGCTGGACTCGGGAGGTGTGGAGACCTATTAGGGACCGCGGCGCCGCCCATGCTTGGTTCAGCCGCGTGCTACCCGGCACAGCTGACCGCTGTGTCCCCGGGCCCCCCACAGGGACCAGAACAAGTACAAAGAGGCCACAGACCTTCTCCACGATGCCCTGCAGATCCGGGAGCAGACGCTGGGCCCCGAGCACCCCGCGGTGAGGAGGGGGAGGGGCTGCGTGAGGCCTGAGGGGGGGGGCCTCCCACCCCCCTGACCTGCCCCCGCCCTCACCCCCACAGGTGGC
>NW_027533260.1:5113147-5121480 GCF_008692635.1 Crocuta crocuta | reverse complement strand
TCCCAGGTGATCCTGTAAACCTTACTTCCTGAGCCCGGCATCACGTGGCCTTCTGACCCCTAGGTCCTGGGCTCCGACCACCCGGACGTGGCCAAGCAGCTCAACAACCTGGCCTTGCTCTGCCAGAACCAGGGCAAGTTCGAGGAGGTGGAGCAGCACTATGCCCGGGCCCTGAGCATTTATGAGGCCCTGGGGGGGCCCCACGACCAGAACGTGGCCAAGACCAAGAACAACCTGGTGAGGGCACTGCGGGGCACAGGCCCAACCCGGGGCCGACTGCCTGGGGCCCTCTGGAGGGGCCCCCGTTGGCTCAAGGTGGGGGCTACCACAGGAGGCCTGCCTCGGCTGAGCCCACGGAGAAGGGGTCCGTAAGCCCGGGCCTCTAAGCCGGAGGGACGTGGAAGCATCAGGAAACCACGCAAGCTGGTGGGGCGAGAGGACACAGTCCAATATTTATTGAGCTTTAGACCCCTTTTCCGCACCCGCCCGGCCCCTCCCACTGCTGCCAGGGCTCTGGGAGGCAGGTGCTTTCTGCCCCATTTTGCAAACAAGAAAACCAAGGCACAAAGAGGTTGTGTCGCTAGCCCAAGGCAGAGCAGGAGCTGGTCACGGGCCCCGGGTCCTGAGGCGGGAGGCTGGGGGGGGGAGGACTGGCCGGGAAGCTCCAGATCGGCCGCGATCACCCAGGCCCTGCCCTCCCCGCAGGCCTCGGCCTACCTGAAGCAGAACAAGTACCAGCAAGCGGAGGAGCTCTACGAAGAGATCCTCAGCCGGGAGAGGCCTGCCGGCGCCTCTGGGTGAGCCCCGCCCCCTGCCCCGCCCCCAGCTGGCCTCCACTGTCCCCACTGCACTGTCCCCCTCTGTTCTAGGAGCCCCCCGCACAGGCACAGCTGCTGACACAGACCAGGTGAGGCTGGGGGCTGGGCCTCGCGTCAGCCGCAGGGCTGTGGATGGGAGAGCAGGGGGGGGCTGACCCCGCTCCTCGGCACCCCCCCCCCAGACCCTGCGCCGCAGCAGCTCCTTCTCCAAGCTCCGCGAGTCCCTGCGGCGTGGAAGCGAGAAGCTGGTCTCCCGTCTGCGAGGCGAGGGGCTGGCCGGGGCCGCAGGGTGAGTGGCGGGGTTGGGAAAGGGCCCCGACGGCTGCGGCCTCTGCACCCCCCCCCCCGCGCCCCCAAGACCTGTCCATGGGTCCCAGCTCCTCTGCAACAGAGTCCTGATGAGGCGTCGGACACCCCAGGACTCACCCTCTTCTTCCAGAATGAAGAGAGCCATGTCGCTCAACATGCTGAATGTGGACAGTCCGAAGGCTGCAGGGACCCAGGTGAGGGTCACCGCAGCAAGGCTCGGGGCGGGAGGGACAGGCTAGCAAGGATGCTGGCGGGTGGCCCTCGCGGCGACTGGAGCACAGCCTCGTCCTGCCTGCCCCGCAGTTCACCGGCCAGCACCTGAGCGAGGCCGCTCGGAGCCTCAGCGCCAGCACCCAGGACCTGGGCCCCCGCTGAAGGTGACCGACCGCTGCAGCTTCTCAGGAAGAGGGGGGAGGCGTGGCCTTTCATCTCCCAGACCTGCTCCCCATTCTCCTCCTGCGATTAAAGGCTGTAGATTTGGAAGCCTGGAATGTGTGCCTTAGGCTCGCTGTAAGGATCGGGGGTGGCTTTGCGGCCGCCAGGACCCGGGGGGTTCGGGGGGGTTGCGCTACAGCTGCTGCGCGATCTGCTCGATCTTCCGCAGCGTCTCCTCTGACTGCAGCTGCTCCAGGCTGAGCAGGGACAGGCCCAGCTGGTCCTCCTGGAGGGGACAAGGGGCAGGTCAGAGGCGATGGTACAGCATTCCCCGCCCCACCGGGACACGGGGACCCAAGACTCGAGAGCCAGTAACGACTGGAAGTGGCCCGACTGGGCGTACGTACTGGGGCAGGGAGATGGGAGCCAGCCAGCGTCCAAAACCAAGAACTGGCTCTTGCCCCCCACCCTGTGCCCCCAGTCCCAGGCCTCTCTGTGGAGGGCAGGCTTGGGGAGAAAGTCAAGGGGCCTTCCTGGAAGAGGGGCTCAGCCCATGAGGACAGGCCACGTCCAGCTTACCCGGTGGAAGGGCTGAGCCATCTGCCTCAGGAAGTACTTGGCGACCTGGACACCCTCGTCCACGGTCAGGTTGAGGTTGGCGTCGGTGAGGTGCTCCTGGATCCAGCGGGGAAGCTTCCCGCGCTTGTCCGCCCGGGCGAACCGCTTATGGTGGGCGAGGGGCAAAGGGAAGACGTCAGGCCCCCGGGGGTGCGGGGAACCCCAGCCCTCCCTCCCCTCTGGAAGAGGGGGGGCTCCCTGGCAGGAGAGGCCCCCGCACCCCCACCTTATCGGCAAAGACCATGAGACCGTAGTCTGTCTTGCCCCGGATGGCCCGACCCACACACTGGGCTGCGTGGCGCATGGCATCGAAGGTGAGGAAGTCGTTCTCTCGGATCTGGAACTGGTCCCGCAGGTACTCCAGCCGGGCCTGCCGGGGCGAGAGGGCAGAGCGGTGCCTTCCACACCCCACCAGCTCCGGGGGAGGCCCGAGGGGCCCTAACTTCCTAGCGCCCCCGGGGCTGCTCACCTTGAGAATGCGGCTCTGGGTGTAGACATAGGGAACACCGAACATGATGACAGCCCGCCCATAGTGGTGCACTGGGAGGGGGGAGACGAGACAAAAGAAGGGGGCGCGGGGTGACGAGAGGCCCGGGAGGTTGTGCTGTCTCAGGAAGAGCACAGCTGCACCGAGGGCGCCACTGGGCGCCCGGGACGGAGGGAAGGGCAGATGTCCCAGTGTGTCCAGGCAGGAGGGGGGCGTCCCCTGGGGGACCAGGAGCAGCCAGAGCTCCACACCGACCCCAGGGCAGAGGAAAGGCAAGTCCACTCACCAAAGTCAATTCCCTCGGACACTTTGCCTCGGGCCACTGAGAGCAGGATGGCTCCGCGGCCGTTCTCGCAGGCCTGTGGGGGAGGGAGGCCGAGACAGGAGCTGCGTGCCCCGGGGCGGCCTCCTCCAGGCCCCTTGCACGCAGTCCCCTGGGCCCCCACGCCCCTACCCACCTCCTGGTACTTCTCCAGGGCGACACTGGTCTCGGCCCCATCCTGTGTCTCAATGAAGAGCAGCTTGTTCCTCTGGATATTTTCCAGAATGCCCTAGGGAGGGATGGCAGGCAGGGGACTCAGGGCCCAGGCCCCCGGCTCTGCCCAGCTCCTGGGCACCAGCCCGTGGGCCAGCAGAGCCTCGGGAGGGAGGGAGGTGGTACAGGCCAGCCTCGCTCCTCATGGGAGGCTCTGTGAGGGGAGGCACCAATCCCCACACCCCATCCCTCAAACAAGTGGGGCAGCCCTATGGCCCAAGGTGGCCAACTGGGACACTCCGGCCCCCAGCTGGTGGTTAGTGGAGAGGCTGATGTAGGTCAGGCAGAGCCCATCAGCACTGCCCAGAGATCTCCTGTGACTGCATTTAGCCGGGGAGACCGAGCAAGGACAGCCACGGGGACAGACCAGAGGGTCCAGAAACGCACCCCCCACAAAGAAACGTCATTCGTACCATCCAGTAGGGAAGTGCTTTCCAGTAAATGGGGCCGTGGCAACTGGCTCTCCACACAGAAAGAAAGAACAACCTTGACCCTGACCTTACCCCATACACAAAGATGAATCTGAGGGACCTCACAGACCCAGACGTAAAGCTAAAACTATGAGGCGTCTCCAAGAAACCCAGGAGACCGTCTTCGTGACCTTGGGGCAGGCAGAGTCTTCTTAAACAGGACCCGAAAGACACAGAGGAGGTGGATTTGAGTGGTCGGCAACCACCTGCCCCACTGGGTGGAAAGCGCCCACATGAGGACAAGGCTAAGGTCTCGGCCGAATTGATGAGGTCTCAACCCCAACCGCCACCCGCTCTGTTCCTTGGTGCTTGGATCTGCCCCGCTCTCTCCTCTCCCCCTCAGGAAGGGCCTGGCCTCACCCACCCTAGAGCCGGGCCACGGTGCGCCAGCAGAGAGGGCCCAGCTGTGCGAGCCCGGTTTCCAGAGTCCCATGACCTCACTCAGACACTGCCTAGAAGGGGCTCGGCTTTTTAACCTGGATTGGGGGGGGAGGGGAAGGCATGCACAAGGTTCCACACCCTGTCCTGTCACCTGTGATACACTGGCCACTTGGAAGGCAAACGAAGCCGACACACGGAGGAGGAGCAGGGCCCAGGGTGGGGGCGGGGGGATGCGTACCTGCTCGTACCAGGAAGCCACGGTGCTCTCCATGTACTGGTAGCTGGTGAAGAAGGCCACGATGCCATCGGGGACCACGGCGGACATCTCCAGCAGGAGGTTCCCGTAGTTCCGGATCACCGCTGGGGGGGAGGGGGGGCACAGGTCAGCCTCGGATGTCCTCCCCCCTCCCCGTCAGAGCACTTCTACCCAATGCCCTGGTTTGGTTTTTGGAAGTAGGTTCCACAGGAACCTTTTTTTTTTTTTTGGTAGGGTCCACTTGAACTCCCAACCCTGAGCCCAAAACCTGAGCTGAGATCAAGAGTTGGACGCTTAACCTCCGGAGCCACTCAGGCGCCCCTTTAGACCCTACCTTGAACATGGGGTTCCTAGAAACCCCGCTGAGGCTGCCTGCAGGGCTGTTCCCACACATGCCGCTTCTCTGCCCAGGCCCGTGGGAGGACTGTGCCCCACTCCTGAAGCCAGGTGCGACCACGTGACTCGCCCTACCCAGTGAAATGAGTAGAGTGGCGGGGAGTCACTTCCAGGGGGCGGGACACAGCCTGAACCCCAGGATCTCTCCACCACATCGTAACGGCCGCCATTCTGGTCCCGCGGCCGAGGTGCGCAGGGCGCGGAGACCTGGGGCAGACGTCCCCCAGCTGGCGTGGCAAGAAGCACCCTCCACGCTCAGCCACTTTGACCTGGGGCTACTTGTTACTGCAGCGTGACTCAGCCTCCCAGTCCACCCCCCCCCACCCCCAGCCCATGCAGACCCCCCGTGGGCAGCATACCGATATCCTCCCGGGTCTCAAACTTGGAGCTGATGGCCACCTGGTCGTTGCCCCGACCGATGATCTGGAGAGGGCGAGAGCCATTAGGATAAGCACCCAGCACAACAGCCGCTCCAACGTGGGCAGCCAGCTGATGCTCCGCTCAGCTGTTTACAGACACTGAACGACCCCCCGGCTGCCCTGCGATCTGCCCGCCACAGAGGAGGGACTGAAGGCCCTGAGAAGGGGAGCTGCCTGCTGTCACGCGGCATATCAAGATCAGAGGGAGAACAGAACCCACCGTCCGGGTTGCTGGCCAGCAAGTACGTTCTACCGACCCCAGCCTCCAGGTGGATGTGTCACCACGACCTCAACAGCCCCCATGCATCCCCCCTCCCTCGCAAGTCCACAAAACACGATGATGCAGTACGTGGTCGCCAGCAGTCCACAGCTCCCCAAGGGAAACTTCATGAGCAAAAAAATCCCCCCAGAAATGGTAGATGTGGGACTCTCGCACAAACACATCTGCTCCTGAGTGTGTGCAGAGTCCTGACCTATGTGCGTTACTTTGACATTTCAAAACGTTTTCCTGCTGTAACAGGACTTGGGGGGGGGGTGGGCAGGTCCCACTGGCAATGGGACATACCACCCAGCACGTGCTTTGTTTTTAAAGTCTGGAAAAGTCTCTAAAATGCATCTGGTCGCAGCACCTGGGGGCTCAGTTGGTTAAGCATCTGACTCTCGATCTCAGCTCAGGTCACGATCTCACGGTTCGTGAGTTTGAGCCCTGCATTGGGCTCTGTGCTAGCAGTGCAGAGCCGGCTTGAGATTCTCCCCCCTCTCGCTTTCTCAAATAAATAAAAAAAACAAAATACATCTGACCCCAGGGATTCAGACTGAGGGGACTGAGGATTCAGTCCTGAAGGGATTCAGTAAGGGACTGAAGGCCCACGTTCAGATACCCCTTTACAAGGAAACTGAACAAGGGTCACTCACCAAGGTTACAGCCAGATGGTGGACAAGGCAAGGCCACATGAACCAAGATGTTGACCGAGTGCCCTGGGCCGCACAAGTGTTTTATGCCCATTATCTCACTATCCCCTCCAGCAGCCTGGGACGTCAGAGAGGAATGCATTCCATTTTACAGATTAGAAACTGAGGCTTGGAGAGTCCTACCCACAGGGAAAAGTAGCACCAAGACCAGGTGCGTCTGAATCCAGAATCTGTGCCCTCAGCCATAAAACTCTCCTGCCTGAGCCACAGAGGGAAGAGACGGAGGAAAGGTGGCCCTTGTCCCCATCTCCCCTGCCCCGGCACCACCCTCTCCCACGCACCATAGGGCAGAGGCACACCCGGGCCAGCGTCATGGTAAAGGTTGCCATGGTGACAGGGTGGAAGTCCAGAATCTTGGGGTAGATGTCCAGTGGGGACAGCGTCTGTAGTGGGCACAGCAGGCACGACTTGAGCAGGACTGGGCGGAAACCAGGAACCCACCGTGGATGGCCGGGGACGGTGGCGGGAAAGGGTCCTCACCCCGGATGTGATGATGACAGACTGGAAGCGCTCGAACACGGGTTTGATGGCCAGCGAGGCGTCCATGCAGCTGCAGGAAGCAGGAGAGGGCAGTGAGGGCCACACTGGAGCCCTGGGGCCTGTCCTCACCCCCACGCCGGGCTTGGGGCTCACCTGAAGTGCAGGATGGGGTTGGCAATGGTGGGGGTCCTGTCGTCAAAGGGCTCAATGATGATGGTGAAACCTGGGAGCCAGTGAGATTCCAGGTCACCAGTTGTAGCCACGCCCCCTGGCCCGCCCTCCTCCCCTCAGTGACCAGGACCACTGACACTTTGTCCCAGCTGAAGACCCAGGCACCCAGAGTCCAAACGACACCCCAGCCTGCCCGCTCCTCCCAGGGCTGACACCCCACTCAGCATCATGAACAGAGAGCACCAAAGGTGCACCCCTGACTTCCCGGGGCCACGAGAAGCCAGCCTGTCACTCAAGCCACAGCCTGGAGCCCTCCCCAAGACCTTTCTATCTAAGCCACCAGGCTGCTCAGCTCTGCCTCCAAAGCCCACTCCTCCCACCCCCTCCCCAACCACTGTCTCTGCCTGGACCACTGCACTCACCACCTCACCAGGCTTCCAGTGCCCACCCTGCTCCCTTCCCAGCAGCCAGAGACCCTGTGAAATCCTAAGTCAGGTCATACCCCTGCCCTGCCCAGAAGCCCCATACAGCCCCCCACACCCCTCCCAGGGGCCCAAATCGTCTGGGACCCTGCCACACTGACGCCATCCCCTCTTTGCTCACAGGCCTCCTACTTCACTTTTAAAACCACCGGGCTCACTCTGCCCCAGGGCCTTTGCACTTGCTGGCCCCACAAGTCTGAAAAGATTCCCAAGGCGGCTAGTTCCATTTGGTCATTTGGGACTCGGCTCAAATGTCAGCGCCTCAGGCCTTCCCTGACTGCCCGAGCCGCCGCTGGCATGCTCCAACACGGCAACATTTTTGTTTCTCATGACAACTATCCCTTTTTAGAATTATCTCCTCATTTGAGTCTTGGCTACCCGTCTTTCTCTTCTAGGACATCAATTCCAGATCGGCCCCATGAGGTCCTTCTTGACTCCTGTCACCTCCCCAATGCTAGGAACTGGGAAGTGCCAGGTACCAAGGTTTCACCCACAGTGCAGAGCCTGCTTGGGATTCTCTCTCCCCCTCTCTCCTTCCCTCTCTCCTGTCTGTGCGTGCACACACACTCTAAAAAAAGTCGGGGCGCCTGGGTGGCTTAGTCGGTTAAGTGTCCGACTTTCGCTTAGGTCATGATCTCGCAGTTCGTGGGTTCGAGCCCCGCGTCGGGCTCTGTGCTGACTGCCAGCTCAGAGCCTGGAGCCTGTTTCAGAGTCTGTGACTCCCTCTCTCTCTGACCCTCCCCTGCTCACACTGTCTCTCTCTCTCCTAGAAATAAAACATTAAAAAAACTTATAAAAAAAAAAAAAAAGTCAAGTTCTCTGTGCCCAGCCCTGTACTGGGGCCACAGCGGGAACCTAGACAGCTCTGGCCCTACCCTTTCAGGACTCACGGTCTGATGATGGGGACACACTCCTGTCCCCAGCGAGTGACCAGAATAGACAGGGCTGGGAGGGCTGGGACAGGGGAGACCAGAGGAGGGGGGTCTGACACAGCCTGGGGTCAGGAAGGGCTTCCTGGAACAGGACATCTTTCACCAGATAAGAACTGAAGGACGAGGAGCAGATAGTTGGGGGCTGAGGAACATCGGGCAAGATGTTCTGGGACATTGGTGGAGGGGAAGAGAGAGAAGGGAGAGGGAAGGAGGGGAGGAGGGAGGGGAGGGG
>NW_027533260.1:5111282-5112982 GCF_008692635.1 Crocuta crocuta | reverse complement strand
GTGTCAGGGGCCTGACCTGGTTTCGGGGACAGAGTAGTAATCCCTGGGGATCAGCTTAACAGGTGCTGACCAGTAAAGGCTCCACACAGGAACACCTCCCCTCTCCCCAGTGAGCGCTTGGCTCCTTGCTCCGCACGCCCCTGCCTCGCTGCCCCCACCCCAGGCGCCAGCCCCTCCCATGCTTCCCCGGGTCCCCACCCTCCCTTGCTCAGAACCCACCATGGCTCCTGACTTCCCGGCAACAGAAGGGCCGAGTCCTTACCACACCCGACAGTGTGAGGGACCCCACAGAGTTTCTCTGGCCTCATCCCCCATCCCTACTCCGCTCTGCAGCCGGAAAATGCGCACCTGAGCACGAGGCTTGCTAACCCAAGAACTATCCTGGATCCTCACTGCACTCGAAATAAAGCCCAGGCTCCCGAGCCCANTACCCTTGGCATAGGTGCTGACGAGGGTGGCGAAGTTAGCGAGGAGGGTGAGGGGAGAGAAGTCGGAAAGGTCGGCGATCTCCAGGGTGTGCAGGAGGGAGCGGAGCCGTTCGGCACAGAACCTGGCGGAGGCCAGACGGGCTCAGGGCGGCGGCGGAGGGCGGACAGGACCGGCGAGCCCCTGCGCCCTCGCCACAAGCAGTCACACGTCAGTCTCCCCAGGTGACCGGGTGCTCCATGAGGACAGAGGCCAGGGCTGCTTCAGTCGCCTCTGCGTCCCCACACCGTACACCCCACATCATGCAGAGAGGTCGTACGGTCCTGAGCCACGCGGTCACACGTCACACACGGCCGCACAGCCTCATACAGGCTCTTGGTCAGAAGAGGAGAGCCAGGGCCACACCCAGAGTCCCAGTCACAACCCGAATCCTGCACGGCCGCAGGCACACTCACACCCGGGACCTGGCACGCCGCGCCTGTCACACTGGGCCACCGTGGTAGCACATCCAGGCATCAGAGTCCCGCATACTCCGAGGACAATCTCGCACACACTGTGACCAGCACGCACGCACACACGAGGCCACCAGGCCACCTGGCCGATGGTCGGGCTTGAGGCCGTCACCCCCCAGGAGCAGGTCATGGAGCGGGAACGCCTGGCCTCGGAGCCATGCAGTCAGAGCTTCAGAACCCGTCTCCGAATGCCATCTGCCCCAAGTGTGTCATCTGCACGCCCCATCCCAGCCGGCCCGGGTGCCCCTTTGAGCTCCCCCATCCCTGCAGGGCTCACCCTGGTCATCCCAGCCTGGGGACTCACGGAGCCACCCCGAGGGCTGCCCCAGACCCTCAGAGGCAGGGCAGCCAGGGGCTTCGGAGCCTTACGGGCCTGGCTTCACACAAGTGGCCCACGAGGTGCTGAGCAACCCCGGGCAATGGCTCCCCTCTCCTCCCCCCCCGCCCCGGACCACACTGTTCTCTGCAGTGCAAGGGTGCCATCCTGAGCTCCCAGAAGACGCAGAAGGGAAAGTGCTTAAGCTCGTCATCAGTGCTCAGAACAGGGTAAGTGACTTCTGTCACCACTCTTTCATTTCACCACCACAGAAACCCGGGAGTGAAGGTGATGCCCCCCCCCCATTGAACAAAGGAGGAAACAGGTTCAGAGAAGACCTGAGAAGACCCGTTCCTTCAAAACAGCCAAGGAAAAGTACAGAAGGCTCCACCCCACTCCCAGGTCCGTTCTCTGCCTATTCTGTGCTGGGGAGACTGAGCCCCGCC
>NW_027533260.1:5105182-5111196 GCF_008692635.1 Crocuta crocuta | reverse complement strand
TTCCTGGTTCCTGCCGTCAGGCTTTTGGGGGACAAGGAGAAGCCCCAGGAAGAGACGGGTCCAGGAGACCCGAGTTTCCCCCCAGCTCTCACCCCACTGGGGCGCTACAGGAGCCCCGTCTAGGGCCATCCGTCCCCTGCCCCTATGGCGTCAGGTGGAAATTCCTGAGCCTTACAAGTGCCCCAAGACCCGTCAGACCCCCTGCCCTTCCTGCTTCCATCAAGCTGAGTAAGCCACCTGCTGCTTACCAGTGTCCTGCCCAACACAGGGACGCAGGGCCAGCCCGAGCTCCCCGTGGGTCCACCGGGTCTGCCGGAACGCCACCGCGCATGCTCAACGCACATGCTCACTCTACACCCATCCCTTACTGCCGGCACCCGCCTGGGTCGCCCCAAGCCCCTGCGGGGCCCCACCTGAGGGGCTTGCGCTGGATGCACACGCGCTGGGCCAGGCCGCTCAGGAAGGCGGGGGGGCTCTCCTGCACCACGTGCTGCACCCGCAGCCGCCACTTGACGTACTCCAGCAACCGCCGGAGGAAGCCCAGGAAGTGCTCGGCCGTGCGGATGGAGCCGGGGACCGCCTCTGCGGGGAGACAGGGTCAGCCACCACGGGGCGGGGGGCGCGATGGGGCGCAGGCGCAGCGGGGCACGGGCGGCTCACCCTGCAGCACCTCGTCGGGGAGCACGGGGTTGGCCAGGTGGGCATCGGTCTCCCGGGCGGCACTGGCCTCCCGCAGCCCCTCCACCAGGCGCCGGTACTCGTCCCGCAGGCGCTGCTCATCGGTCTCCTTGATCCTGTGGTGGAGGCAGTGGGATCGGGTGTGGGCAGAGTGGGGGACATGTGAGGGACATCTGGGGGGGGCACTGGGACAGAGCCGGTGTCCCTGGGAGTATGTCAGGCAGAACACGGAGCCCGGGGGACGCGGGGGGCCAGACGGCAGGGGCAGGGTGGGCGGCGGGTCCCCCACCTGAGCACCGTCTTCTGCAAGGTCTCCAGGTTGCCCTGGCACCGGTCCAGGGTCCGGCGCGTGATGTTAACGCTCATGGAGTCGATGCAGACGTTGTCTAGAGGAGAGGCAGGGAGGGCGGGGAGAGCGGAGCTCAGGCAACGGGCGCGGCAGCGGCCGAGGGGCCGACCTGGTCCTCCGCCCCTCCCGACTCACCGATGTTGTGTGCCTCGTCGAAGACCACGACTGCCTTCCGGGCCAGCTCCTTGGAGACCAGCTCCGCAATCTTGGGGTCCAAGAGGTAGTGGTAGCTGTAAACCACCACGTTGGCGTGCAGGATCTAGGGGTGAGGAGGGCAGGGTCACCCGGGCCGCAGCCCTGCCACCCCGGCCAGCGCCAGCCAGCGCTCCCTCGCAGGCCCACAGAGGCGAGGGCAGGCAAGCCGGACCCAGACAAGGTACAAACATGAGCTGATGGATAGACAGACTGACAGGCTGGCCGTAGCCCACACCCCTGGCCCTCCGCCCGGCCCCCTGGGTCTTCTCACCGAATATCGGGCAAGGAAATAGGGGCACCAGCCCTGGCGCCGCCCCAGGGCCTTCAGGTCATCCAGGTTGTAGATGCCAGCGGGGAGGGGCACCTGGCGCCCGTGGACGTCAAACTCCTGGGAGTGAGAGGGTAAGAGGGGTCAGGGAGGTCGGCCGTCGCAGCCGTCTTACCCGCTGCCCGCCCTCCCTCAGCCCGTTGGGCGGGCACCTCGTAGAAGCGGCAGTGGGGCAGGCTGGGGTCCTGCTGGTACTGCGCCCGCACGTAGGAGGCCGTGAGGCTGTGGCATTTCCCATCGACGTCTTTCCCAAAGCGCAGGGGCATCACCTGGGAGCAGGCGGCATGTTAGCACCCAGAAGCGTGAGCGTTCCTCTCCCCTGGGGCTCTGTCCCCACCAGCTAGGTAGCATGGGGGGCTGGCCTGCCCGTCTTGAGATGAAAATCAGGAATCGTGGGGAAACTTGAACCTCAACTTGTTTCATTATTAAACAGTGAAGACACTTGGGAACTTAACCAAGGAGGTGTAAGAGCAGGGCAACTGTTAGACTCTTACACTGACCTTGGGATTGGGAGTTCGAGCCCCGTGTTGGGCGTAGAAATTACTTAAAATCTTGGGGCACATCGGCGGCTCAGTCAGTTAAGCATCTGACTTTAGCTAAGGTCATGATCTCACAGTTCATGAGTTCGAACCCCGCATCGGGCTCTGCACCAACAGTGCGGAATCTGCCTGGGATTCTCTCTCTTTCCCTCTCTCTGCCCCTCCCCTACCTATACGTTCGTGTGCGCTCTCTTTCTCTCACTCAAAATAAATAAACTTAAAAAAATAATAAAATGGGTGCCTGGGTGGCTCAGTCAGTTGGGCGTCTGACTTCGGCTAAGGTCATGATCTCGCAGTCTGTGAGTTCGAGCCCCACATCAGGCTCTGTGCTGACCGCTCAGAACCTGGAGCCTCCTTTGGATTCTATGTCTCCATCTCTCTCTGCCCCTCCCCTGCTCACTCTCTCTCTCTCAAAAATAAACATTAAAAAATTTGTAAAATAATAATAATAAAATAAAATCTTTAGAGGCACCTGGGTGGCTCAGCTGGGCAAGCATTTGACTCTTGATCTTGGCTCAGGTCATGATCTCACGGTTCGTGAGATTGAGCCCCACATCAGGCTCTCTGCTGGCCGTGCTCAGAGCCTGCTTGTGATTCTCTCTCCCTCTCTCTCTGCTCCTCCCCTACTCATACACTTGCGTGCACTCTCCCAAAATAAATAAACTTTTTAAAAAAATCTAAAATAAAAAAAGGGGGGATACAGAAAACAGATTGGTGGTGGGCAGGGGGTGAGAAACAGGTAAAGGGGATGAAACTTTCAGTTATGAAATAAACAAGTTCTAGGGATATCTAGCGAGACTATAGTTCATAATACCGTACTGCGTTATTGCAAGTTCCTAAGAGAGATCTGAAAAGTTCTCATTATCAAAAGAAAAAAATTTTTGGAATTCTGTAAAGAAATATAACTAGACTTAACCGTGGTGATCATTTTGCAAAATATACAATTACCAAACCTGTGCACTGTCCACCCGAAACTAACATTGTATGTCAATTGCACCTCAGTTAAAAAAAAAAAGTCAAGCTTTGAAGAATCTTTAGCAGGTACCTTAAGGGTAACTGCTTAATCTATACAAATGCTAAAATACCCAGAACCCTGGCAAGTCTGAGAATCAGAGGAGGTTCCAATGGCACAGTTTTGAGAACTGGCCTTGCCCTGCCCCATAGCCCCAAGGCTCTGGGGGTGGCACCTTCACAGCCCCAGGGCCCCCTTTTCCCACAACAGAACCTGTTCCTTCACCAAAGGAGGCTGCTGACCCTGCCCTCTCCTCTTCCCATTTCATCGGTTGCCAAGGCCCGTGCTACTTCTAATTATCATCCATGTCATCTATCGGGTCTCGTATTCTTACAAAGAACGTCCTATAATGTATATTCTGTGAGTTACCACACGACACGTGCTTGGAACACTGCCTGGCAGGGAGCCCAGTGGTTTTGTAACAAAACTTAGTAGTAACAAATATTCTACATGTCACAGATTATTATATAAATCACAGATTATTATATAAATACCAGATTATTATATAAATACCAGATTATTATATAAATATCATTGCCATTTCTAATGTTGTTTTAGCTTTTTGCGCACGCTAAGGGCTATACATACGTTATCTCACTCAGTCTTTTATTTTTTTAACGTCTGTTCATTTTTCGGAGACATCGCGTGAGCGGGGGAGGGGCAGAGAGATAGGGAGGCACAGAATCCAAAGCCGGCTCTAGGCTCTGAGCTGCCAGCACGGAGCCCAATGCAGGGCTCGAACCCACAAACTGAGATCATGAGCTGAGCTTAACTGACTGGGCCACCCAAGCACCTCTCAATCTTTTTTTTTTTTTTTTTTTAAAGTACTGAGATATAATGGACATGTAACACTACATTAGTTTCAGGTTGTACAACATTAGGATTCGATACTTGTACATATTGCAAAATGACCACCACGATAAGTCTAGTTAATATCTGCCACCACATAATTACAATTCTTTTTCTTTTTTTTTAAAGTAAGCTCTATGCCCAATGTGGGGCTTGAACTCGTAACCCCAGAGATCAAGAGTCGCATGCTCTACTGACTGAGCCAGGCAGGCGCCCCGCAATTTTTTTCTTACTATGAGAATTCTTAAGATCTACTCTCTCAGCAATTTTCAAACAGATGATACAATGTTATTAACTATAGTCACCATCCTATTCATTACAACCTATGTGTTTTATAATTAGAAGTTTATACATTTTGACCCCCCCTCACCCAGTGCCTGCACCCCCCCCCCCCAGTTGCCCAAACTTCTCAACAGCTGTATGAAGCCGGTAACTAATTACCCTCATTTTACAGAAAGGGAGACTGAAGCCCAACTACAGAAACCACCTAGCTGAGAATACAGGACTATTAAGTTTCACAGCCAGGAAACCAGACCCTGCTGGATCCCAGGAACTGCCTTCTTTAACCTCTCTCAGGCTGGGGAGAAGGTGCGTTTGGCCCACGAATGAGGAGTCAGAATTTGAGGAGCAAGGGGGCAGTTCTGCGCCTGGTCCCTGCCTATCGCCCTGAGAGGTCTGGTCTGGGGATCCAGGATTCCTGGTTGGCTGGAAGTCTCCTCAACCCGGGGGCGGGGGGGAAGGCGTCAGGCAAGGGAGGAGACGGGCACTCACCTCAGGATGAATGCAAAGGTTCTTCCGGGAGCTCAGAGCCAGGCCCAGAAATGGCAGCTTCTCTCCCTCCTGCTTCTCATAGAATTGGAGCAACTTTCGAAGCTCTTCGATCACCTGTTCCCCGNTCCAGGAGCACCCAGCAGAGGGACCAGCAAGTCCCAGGGAATGGCCAGGAACTGGCCCTGGCTCACCTTCTCGATCTCAGGCACAGTCCTCGAGCAGTAGATGAGTTTAGTCACCTCCAACGGGTATGCCTGCCGATGACAATGGGCTCGGTCCCTGCTGCATCCCTTCCCTCTGCCTCCCTCTGAGGGCCCAGGGGTCACTTACCCTCTGGTATGCCATGATCAGGGCCAACAGGGACACGGTCTTCCCAGTGCCTGAGGGCATCTCCAGGACGCCATGACCCTGCATGTTGAGATGAGAGAGAGAACTTCAGGAACACAAACTCTGGGGACTGCTCCCAGACCACCACCAATTTGAAAGAGAGGGGCAGCAGGTAAAAGTCTAGGACCCAAGAACAGGGGGTTTGAACCCCACTTTAGCCACCTCTGTTGTTGAGGCAAGTGCCTTCACCCATCTGGCCTTGGTATTCTCATCTCTAAAATGGGCCTAGGGGCGCTTGGCTGGCTCAGTCAGATCATGAGATTCTTGACATTGGGGTTGTGAGTTTGAGCCCCACACTGGGTATAGAGATCACTTTTAAAAAAATAAGTAAATAAAATGGGCCTAATATGCACTTCTTTACAGAACTACCATGAAGACTAGTGAGAAACTGAGGGTTATATATTTAGCATGGTTACTGACATGTAGTGACTTGTTTTTTCTTTTAATTTAGCAAACACTCCCACAGCACTTACTCTGTGCCTTACACTGCCTGTTTTTAACTGTTTTTTTTTGAGAGACAGAGAGAGAGAGAGACACCATGAAAGAGTGGGGCAGAGAGAAAGGGGGCAGAGGATCCAAAGCGGGCTCCATGCTGACAGCAGCGAGCAGATGCAGGGCTTGAACTCAGGAGTCCCAAGATCACGACCTGAGCCGAAGTGGTAAGTTCAACCAGCTGAGCCACCCAGGAGCCCCTGGAATGGCTTCTAAGTGTCTTCCACCGGAGTTTCTCAAACTAGACTCTACGGACATTTGGGGGTCAGATAACACTAGGCTGGTGGGGGAAGGGGGCTGTCCTGTGCACTAGACTGTTTAGCAGAGTCCGTGGCCTCTACCTACTAAATGCCAGTAGCACCCGTCCCCCTCCACTAATATGACAATCAGGAATGTCTCCAGACACTGCCTGTG
>NW_027533260.1:5096835-5105078 GCF_008692635.1 Crocuta crocuta | reverse complement strand
GGGGGGTCAAAATCATCCCCAGTTAAGAACTGCTGCCTTACTTACTGAATTAACTCCTACGACCTTCACATTAACATCTGAGGGCAGGCAGTCTTGCGAAGCCCATTTTACACACGTGAAAATCGTGCAACAGGGAGATTATGTGATTCCCCCGACTGCACACAGCTGGGGGTCTAGGCTTCCACCCCGGAGAGCCGCTCTAAAGCGGCGCAGCCTCCGATAAATGTTAGGTGCTGCTATCGTGATTATTTTTTTTTAATGCTTATTTATTTTTGAGAGAGAGACAGAATGTGAGTAGGGGAGGGGCAGAGAGAGGGAGACACAGAATCGGGAGCAAGCTCCAGGCTCTGAGCGGGCAGCACAGAGTCCGACGCGGGGCTCGAACTCACACGGATCGCAAGATCATGGCCTGGGCCACCCGGGCGCCCCGTGAACTATTATTTTAGATGCCAGGAGTTTGGGGAGCGCTGGCTTCCCCAGGACTTCAGATTCCTAAAACCTAGCCGTCCAGAAAGTTCAGCCTTAGACGCACGCGGGGCAGTCCCACTTGTCAGGTGGGAAGCGGCGGCCGGGGCCCACCCACCTTGGCGTCCAGGGTGCGTTTGAGCTCCAGCATGTAAGAGAACTGCTCCGGGTAGATGTAGTCGTAGGGGAAGTAGACCAGCAGCCCGTCCACGTTGAGCCTGGCGGCGGGGGCGGCCGGGTCAGCCCCCCGCCCCCACTCTCCTCTCGTGGTCCGGCCGAGAGGAGCCACCTGCCGGTCCCCCTGCCCCCGAGCATCCCCCACTTGCCCAGGAGCCGCGCGGGTCCCTTCGGCATCTCCTCGCTGACCGAACTCGTTACCGCCCCATGGGTCCCCGCGGCTAACCCCGCTCCTCCGGCACCCCCTCGCCCTGCCCAGGCCCCGGGCTCGCCCACTGGCCCCTCCATCTTTTAGACCCCGCCGAACCCGCCCGCCAGCAGCAAACCCCGAACCCCGTCTCACTTCATGGCGCCGGCCGCGGCGAGAAGCGGCGTTGACCCGCCTCCCTCATAAATATTCAGAGCAGCGGGATCCGCGGGGAGGCCTCGAGGCGCCGCTCCTCCTTTCTCACGACGCCATTGGCTGAAGCCGCCCGTCACTCTCCTGGGGCGGGGTTTGGAGGGGTAATGCGCGTGCGCACTGCAATGCGGGGAGGGGCGGACCCCCGGGAGAGGAGGTGTCGGAGGCGTAGCTGAGGATCGCCGAGTGCCAAGAACAAAACATGAAGGCAGAGAACCGAGAGAATCGATCCCATTCATTACTGTTTGGTCTTCCTGCATCTGCATAGATCATCTAGCGGACAGTCGAAAGGAAATGACAGGAAAATTGGGGACCCTTACAGAGCCCACGATTTAGGAATGTCTTCGCTGCACAAGACAAACATGCATCTGTGAAATGCCTGCTGTGCCCTAGACTTCTCTCATTTAGTCACCGCCTACTGTTTGCCAGATACTCTCCTAATCAGGCAGTAATGCAAAGGCTTGATGGCTGAGGTGTGGACTCTGGAACCAAAATGCCTGGTCCAAATCTTGGCTCCACTGACTATTAGCTGAGTGACCTTGGCCAAATTAACTTCTCGTCTGCAAAGTAGGAATAATTAGATTATCTACCACGTAGATGATCCTTAAATTAACCCACTTAAGGCAATTAAAACTGGGTTTAGCTCATACTAAGCATTCCGTAAATGCTGGTAGTAGCTTTTATGTGATTGTTCAACAACTAGAAATGGGATCTCTACTCTGTCCCTCACGTGACCCTTTGCTAGGCCCTGGGAACACAAAGGTGACCAAGACAGCCCCTGTTCCTGTCCTCAAAGAACGGACATTAAGCCTACAAATCAATATATGGTTACAAGCATGACCAGCGCCGTGACAGGAAAATTCTGGAAACCATAGGGCTACATACAGAGAAAGCGCTGTTGACGAAGGGGTGTGGAGTGGTCAGAAACGCCTTCCTTGAGGAAACGAGGTTTGAGTAGAGACGGGAAGTTCGAGAAGGGGATGCACGCGAGAAGTGGAAACTGTGTTGGTGTTCCAGCCAGAGGGAATATTGTACACAAATCCGTGGCCAGAAGAAAGCGAAGGAAGCTTGTTTGCTAGAAGGGCAGAGGCAAAGAGAGAGGAGAGACAATGTAGCTGGAGAGGGCAGGGCCAGGCCAAACATCTTTAGAGCGGCCTGCAGAACGCTCTTTAACTATTGCACCCCCTGAATACCCCCACACCGACCCACCTTCCCTCTCTAATCCCCTCCGCTCCCACCTAGCTCTTTCTGTTTCAGCCACATTATCCTCCTTGCTGTTTCCAGAACACTCCAGGCACCTCCCACCTTAGGCCCTCTGCACCTGCTCTTTCCTCTGCCTGGAATGCTCTTTCCCCTGGTTTCCATGTGCCTGGACTGCCTCGCATCCTTCAGATCCGTGCTGTCAATGGCACCAAATTAAATTTAACCCCCCCCCCCCACAAACTCATACACTACCCACTGTATCTACCTCCCCTGCTTTATTTTTCTTCGGAGCCCATCAGACCACCTGAAGTGCTAAATATTTGACTTTTTTATTTTGTTTAGAACGGCAGCTCCGTAAGGACAGGGGTTTTGTCCATTTTGTTCACTCCCACATCTGCAGTCCTTGCTACTGGGCCTGGCACACAGTGAGGCATCAATAAATATCCGTGGGAGGAGTAAATAACCACGGGGGAGGGAAACAGTCAAATTTGCGTTCTGAACCCATCAGTCACTTGGGGTGCCTTGAAACTGGCAAAGAGAGTCAGGCTAAGACCTCGGAAGTGGGGCGCCTGGCTGGCTCAGTCGGTTAAGCGTCCGACGGCCAAGAAAGAATTCTGGAAGACGTCTTTGGTGCAAAAAGGTGAGGTTATGAAAGCATGGGGACAGGACCCGTGGGCAGGAAGAGCTGCACTAGGGTCGTGACCAATACTTTGTAATATACCCTCAGGTTGGGAGGGGGTCAGGGATAGAGTCTCTAAGGAATTTTGGAAGCGAGGTTCCCAGGACCTTGAGGGGCTGGCTAGGGAAGCTAGGGAAACGCCCTTTGTTACCTTTTGTTAAAAAAAAAAAAAGCCTCAGTCATGAGACCCTTCAGATGGGGGGGGCACATAAACTTGAAGCATGATTGGCAGCATATATTTAGGGGCAGTTGAGATAAAGGAAGGGGACTTACAGGATCCTCAAGGTTGGGATAATGTTAAGTAAGGTTCCCTTTTGCCCCTAGCAAAGGTTCATCATGGAGGCAGCTGAACTGGAGGGAGGTCACTGCCAATTTCAAGGACATCAATGGGCTGCAGCAGTAAGGGAATTTGATTTCTCATTTGCCTTAGTTTCCCACGTCACTGTGGGAAGCACTTAACCCCCCTTCCTTTGTTAGTGGGTAGCCAGGGGTGTCGGGAAGTATCCCACATATTCCACCTGGGGCAGGGCCTGTATTTTGCCCTCAGCTTGCCCCACACTCCCCCATCACCTTCCATTTCAGAGAACCTTGCTCCTCCCCCAAGGAGCAACTAGCCCTGTCTCGCTGCTTACTCCCCTGCTTTCTATCCGTCTCCACTGGTGCCCTCTGTCTACAATGCCGTCTCCCCCACCCTACCCTTGCTCACTCCTATTCCTCAATTCACCTCCAGGTCTCAGAGACGTCCCCTTCTCCAGGAAGCCCTCCCTGACAACCCCCAGGCTGGGTCAGGCACCATCTCTGGGCTCCTCCATCCTCTCGCTGGTTACTTTGTTCAAGTGGGGGGAAAGGAGGAAGGACATTCTTATTTTTTTAATACAGCTTTATTTTTTATTTTTTATTTTTTTGAGAGAGCACGCACGCACACGCATCCATGTGCACAGGTTGGGGAGGAGCAGAGAGAGAGAGTAAGACAGAATCCCAGCCAGGCTCTTCACCGTCAGCACAGAGCCTGATGAGGGGCTCGAACTCATGAACCGTCAGATCATGACCTAAGCTGAAATCAGGAGTGGGACACTTAGCTGACTGAGCCACCCAAGAATATGATGAAACCAGGTTTATGATGAAATGAAGTTGAGGACTGGACTGACGGGAGCCAGACATCCTACTAAGCGTCCTGCTAACCTGACTAACGCCATTTCCCACTATCCCCCCACCCCCAAGTCCCCCGAGTCGCTCCTCCCAGCCATACTTTGGCTTTCTGGCTCTTCTGCACAGCACCGGACCTGCGCTGGCTGGCGAATATGCACAACAAATTACCCCCAAATGTAATGGTCCAGAACAACAGCATCATCTCAAGGGGGCTGCAGGTCGGGAATTGCAAGCAGCTGCAGACATCCCAGCTCCTCTGGGGAGCAATCCACCGCTAGGCTCACCAGGTGGTTGCTGAGATTCATTTCCTTGTGTGGGCTGTAGGCCAAGGCCACCTGCAGGTCCCGGCCACATGGGGGTCCCTCAAGGCAGCTGGCTTCATCAGGCGGAGAAGCAAGGCGAGCCAGAGAGAGGTGCAAAGAAGACGGAAGTCACTGTCTTCTGTAATCTGGTGTCAGAAGGGACGGTCCATCACTTTTGCTGAGTTCCGTTCCTTAAAAGACATCCCTACATCCAGGCCCTGGTCAAGGGGAGGGGTTCCTCAAGGAACCCCTCAAGGAACCAGGAGGCAGGAATAATCCTGAGCCACCTTAGAATGACTTCCTCCAGCCTCCTCTGAGCCCCTGCAGTCACTGCTCTCTCTGTCTGGAAGGCTCTTCCCCCAGGTCACCGTGTGGCTTCCTCCCTCCCCTTCCCTCCCTCAAACATTCTGTAAACCTCCTTTATCAGCGAGAACTTCCCGGCCAATCTATTTAAAAAATTTTTAAGGCTTATTTATTTTTTCAGAGACAGAGACAGAGCTCGGCGAGGGGCGGGTGGGGAAGGGAAGGGACAGAGAGAGACACACACACAGAATCTGAAACAGGCTCCAGGTCTGAGCTGTCAACACAGAGCCCAATCCAGGGCTTGAACTCACCAACTGGGAGATCATGCCCTGAGCTGAAGTCCTACGCGCTTGCTTAACCGACTGAGCCACACAAGGCGCCCCGGACCAATCTATTTAAATTGCAATACTCCCGGGGCACCTGGGTGGCTCTGTTAGTTAAGTGTCTGACTCTTTATCACTATCAGGTTGATCTCATGGTTCCTGGCTTTTCAGTGGAAGTGTGGAGCCCAGTTGGGATTCTCTCTCTCTCCCTCTCTCTCAAATAAGTAAAACTTAAATTGCAACACCCCCTGGGTAGGCTGAATAATGGTCTGCAAAGATCTCTGGGCCCTTGATCTCTGGATTCAACACACTTTGCAGGTGCAATGAAGTTAAGGCACTTGAGATATCCAGGTGTGCCCCCAAGTATAATCACAAATGTCCTTATAAGAGAGAGATCCAACAGCAGGGCAGAAACAGAGGCAACGTACCAGAATCTAGAAGCTCCACTGCAGGAGGAAGGGGGGAGAGTCAAAGAAAACAAGGAATGCGGCTCCAGAAGCCAAGAAAGGCAAGGAAAAGGACTCTCCCACAGAGCCTCGGGGAGCGCAGCCCTGCCAAGGTTGGCTTCAGCCAGTGAAACTGATTTTTTTTGTTTGGGCTTCCGACCTTCAGAACTGTAAGAAAAATAAATGTGTGTTGTTTTAAGCCTGAGTTCAGACTCATTTGTTGAGGCAGCCAAAGGAAATGAATCTACCACCCAAGCAGGTGCAATATATCCGCCTCTCCTGATTCAGTTTATTTCCCACAACGGTGATCAGCATCTGAGGTATTTTTTCTGCTTAGTATTCTATTTCTTGTCTGCCTCTTCCACTAACATACCGGCTTTAATATTACAGTGATTTTGTAACTGTTTATTATGGACAATTTCAAACATTTTTTAATGTTTATTTCTTTTTGAGAAAGAGATAGAGACAGACAGAGAGGCAGAGCGCAAGCAGGGGAGGGGCAGAGAGAGAGGGAGACACAGAATCTGAAACAGGCTCCAGGCTCCGAGCTGTCAGCACAGAGCTGGACATGGGCCCAAGCCCAGGAAACTCGAGATCATGACGGGAGCCGAAGTCGGGTGCCTAACTCACTGGGCCACCCAGGCGCCCCTCATTGAGCTTTAATTAATTTAAATTTAAATAAGCCATACCCTCAACAAGGCCACATGGATTTCCAGTAGGTAAAGCCCTGCTGAGGACAGTGTCACAAGCCACAGTTTGAACACAAGTGAGTGAACAATCCGGCATGAGCGAGAACCAGCAGACACGGCAAACTGTAGAATGAGGTGGCCTCGAACTTCAGGTGATAGTATCAAACATATACTATAAAATAACTAAGTGTTGGGCGCCTGGGTGGCTCAGTCGGTTAAGCGTCTGACTTCAGCTCAGGTCACGATCTCACGGTTTGCAAGTTCAAGTCCCTCATCAGGCTCTGTGCTGACAGCTCAGAACCTGGAGGCTTCAGATTATGGGTCTCCCTGTTTCTCTGCCCCTCCCCCACTCATGCTCTCTCTCCCTCTATCTCAAAAATAAACATTTAAAAAATTTTTTTAAATAACTAAACTTAAAATATTTAAAGACCTAAAGAGCCCAAAACATGAAGGATCAAGAAGTTACCAAGAAAACCCCCCAAAAAACAAAAAAAACCCATCAAAAAGCCCCCTCCCCCAAAGAAAACAAACAAAAGCAAGAAGTCCCTTAGAAAGGGGCCACCTTAATACCAGCTTGCAAATACAGTAACAGTGATGAGTGCTTATTAAGTCAGAAGGGGGTCCCAAGAGAGAAAAGTCAACTTCCGTGCAAACTACCTTTAATTATAAGGAGAAACTTCCCCAGTTGGTTATAAAACCAGCATGGTGTGAAGGCACTTGACCGGGGAGAGGTGGGGCAGGGGTCCGGGTAGAGGCTAGTGTCTCTCTCCCAGCTCTGGGGAGACGGGGCAGAGGTGACGCCCAGGGAAATCCAGTGGAGGTGACGCATCGCGGGCTCTCCTAGGATGGTGTCTTGGCTTGTGTTGAGGGGGTGGCAGGGGTTGGCAATGGGAACGGGGGGGCGCTTTGGACGGGATCCGATTTGGCAGCTGGAGGGGGAGGGGCGCGGTGTCTCTGGCCTCCCGTGATTCCAGGCCCCGACCTTGACCCCCCACGGGCTATGACAGTTTTGACAGTTTCGGAACTTAAGGCTGGGGTTCTCCTTCTCCCCTAGGCGCCCAGGGAAGCAGAGAGCTGGAGGTGAGGACCCACCCCTGTGGGGCTGGGGGCCCACGGAGATGCAGCAGTTACTGAGGGAGAGGTCTGGGGCAAAGGTCTGTCGCCCCTGGAAACATCCTCCTCTCCAGCTAGACCTTATTCCTCTGGGTCTTCACCCTGGGGAAGAGCTGAGGGGAGACAGGATCTTTAGACCCCAGGAACTCTCCCTCCCTCCTTCCGCCCCCGCGTTGAATGGAGTCACCCAATCCACCCCCTCCCCCCAACAGGTGGGCCATCTCCATCCTCCCCTCCCTTCGTTTCAGACTTCAGAATCCCTGAGGTCCCTTTCATGATCAAGCACTAGATGGCGTCTTAGAGTCAGCAGCCCAGTTGATGAATTGGAGTGGAGGCTTCCATATACAGCGTGAAGGAAACACCTGCTTCTCCCAGCCACCATGGCGGTCTGGGTGGGGACCCACCTGCGCCTATCCCCCCAATTAAAGGAATGTTCTCCCCTGGAAATATAACAGGACCTTCCTGGTCTCCCCCCCTTGACCTAGAACCTCTGTTAATCCTACCATAATTTTACTAACAGATTCTTCCTCTCCCTGCCCAGGGCTGCCTCATCACCAGGCCAGTAACGCACAATTCTTTAACCTCCCCCATTCCTAAACTGGTATTCTTCACCGCGTCCCTTGGCTAAAATACATTCTTCCTTGGGGAGCGTGGGCAGCTCAGGTGGCAGACTCTTGGTGACAGCGCAGAGCCTGCTTGGGACTCTCGCTCTCCCTCTCTCCGCCTCTCCCCTGCGCTCTCTCGCAAAATAAATAAACATTAAGAATAAAATAAAATAAAATAAGATATTCTTCCTTACCTCCCAGTAATATAATTAGGGATGGCAGTAAAAATATTTGATTGAGCTACAATCAATCGAATAATTAGTAAGGCAGTATTGGTGAGTTCCCCGCCCCCCCAAAATACCATCTCCCCACCCCCCATAATGGACTCTTCTGACCTACCTTGCCCCCTATATAATGGACTGTTCCTCTTTTTCTCCTGCCCCTCCCCC
>NW_027533260.1:5088938-5096808 GCF_008692635.1 Crocuta crocuta | reverse complement strand
CTTTTCCCCTTTTCCCCCCGCCCCCCCCCCCCCCCCCAGGAATCACCCCTTTCCCCAAACAGCCACAGGACACGGGCACAGTATCTCTTCCGGGCTCACCCCGAAGTAGTTCCGAGGTACGTAGCCCTCCTGGCCATGCAGCGCGGCCCACCACCAGTCTGTCTCCTCTGGCCCGTCCCGCCGCAGCACGGTGACGGACTCGCCCTCCCGGAAGGACAGCTCATCCCCGAACTCGGCGCTGTAGTCCCAGAGGGCGTAGACCACCCCGCTGTGCATCAGCCCCATGCTCTGCTCCACGTCTGAAACACAAAACGGCAGGGGTGGTGAGCGCTCGGTCGAGGGGGGTGGGGGGCAAGGGCACTCAGGGACACGAGACACGCCGCCCCAGCTGAGGGATGAGCCCCCTGCAAAGTTGTGTATCCCTGCCTGGAGAAGGGCGCCTAAGCAGGACTCAGCTGCCAGGACCCGCAGTCTCTAAACTCCGAGAACATCACATCGGGGTGCATCACACTGGGCGTCCAACCCCAAAGAAAGATCAGTGGTCCTCATCCCTCTCGGACATGGGTAAGTCCCTCCCAGAGGTACAATCGCCTGTGCACCATCCCCCTCCCCAACTTGAGTTCATGGTCTCTCTAGTCTCAACCCCTCCTTCCGACGACGGTACAGCCTTTTCCCTCCTCCCCCTTAAGTGGTCTCGACCCCCCCTTTCCGGGTGGCGCGTCCACAGTGCTGCCCCGTCCCCAAGAGACAGAGTCTCCAAAGAGGATGCCATAACTTCTCCAGATGGTACAGCCCACCCGCCCCACCGCCTCGGATCACCTTAAGTGGTCAGCTGTCCGTCAAGAATTTAACCCCCTTTCCAGATCGTACAGTCCACCACGCTCCCTCNACTCCACCCTTGCAGAACTCTCCCAGGCAGAACGTACAAGCTTCACATCTCATAGGCTCCACCTACCTGTACAAAGGTGTAATGGCCCAATGACAGTGCACTCCCTGCCCCCTTCCTAGCTCATGATAAGCCCTGTGGCTGTGGCTGTCGTGTAGAGGCTCACCTCTCCAAAATATTGTCCCATGTCCCTCTTCCCCCCACCCCGTCCTACAGCCTGCCTTACTCCGACTCTGTGATATCCCAACCCCCGCCCTGTGTTGCAATTTGCCCACCCCAGGTGGGCCATTTGCCGGGGTGTGCAATACACATGATATTCACACCCCCACGCTATGGGCTCCCTGCTTTCTCCCATCAACTGATTAGATGATGTGGCCCCTCTTATGCGGGTAGTAGCCTCATGCTTCACTACAGGTGGAAGAGTCCCCAAGCCCCTCCCCAGAAGCCATGGCCTGCTCACCTGCCACCTGTGTGGCGCTGTATCTCCCACTGGCAGCCCAGCCCCCCTGCCCAGCCCTGTGACAGGTAGAAGGTATACTCGGAACGTCCAAGTGCCCACGCCGGCATCCCTCGAGATGGGCCCCGTATGCTCACCCCACACCCCCAGCTTGCACCTGCCAGGGGGGAGGCCCAGCCCCCCCTCTCCGGGGGTCCATCCGCTGCCCTTCCTCTAGGATCCTCCCACTTGATGGGTGCAGCCCCCACGTCTTCTCTCCTGTGATTGGCTGTCTGCTTCCTCTCCCTCCCTGATGGCTAGCTGCTGCCTGGCCGCGGTCCCCACGACCCCCTTCCTCAACACAGAGGCGCCCCAGCGCTGCCTCGCACCTGCCAGGTAAGTGGCGCAATCAGCGTAACCCTCGCGGTAGGGGTCGCACTTCTCGATGGCCGTGGCGCCGTCACTGAGCGTGGTGGCGAAGATTGCTGCGCCGTGCTGCACCAGCGCCGTGCAGATGGCCGTGTCGTTGCAAGATGCAGCGCAGTGCAAAGGTGTCCTAGGCGGGGAGGCGTGCATGAGAGGCCGTGCGCGCCCTCCACCCCCACTCCGCAGCAGGTGCATTAACCCGCAGCACCGTCCCGGGTCCGGGCTCACCAGCCGTGGCTGTCAGGGGAGTTGACGTTGGCACCAGCGGCGATGAGGAAGTCCACGATGGGGTAGTTGGCGCCGCAGATGGCGTTGTGCAGGGCCGTGATGCCCTCCTCGTTGGGCTGGCTTGGGTCGTTCATCTGCGTGGCCGGGGGACACAGACTCAGGCCCGAGGCGCCACCCCGCGCCCTCCAGCCTCCACCCTGCCTGCCCTGCACGCTGGCAGCGCTCACCTCCTTCACCGCCTGCTGCACCACGTCCAGCTCCCCAGTCAGCGCGGCGTCCAGCAGGAGCACAAGCGGGTTGAGGCGGGCGCGGCGGACCTTGCGCGGGGAGCCCGCCTTCCGCAGCACGGAGCGCATCTCCTGGGGGGCAGAGAGGAGGGCTTCAATGACTTGGGTGAGTTTGGTAATATACCCATTACTCAAAGGGGAAAACAGAGATTCAGGGACCTGATGGCAGTAGCTGCCCCAGGTCATCCAACTAGATAGAGGTGGGGGCCGGGATTGGAACACAGTCCAGAGAGCGGCGTGGGGGGAGGATACCTCAGTTCTACAGCCTTTGGTTCCCTACAATCGTCAAGGAATCTGGTGATTATGGAATCCTGAGACCTGAGAGGTAGCTGGGAGACCTTGAGTTGACGATTGTGGAAGTCAGATATATTTTTTTAATGTTTATTACTTTTGAGAGAGAGAGAGAGAGCAGGGGAGGGGCAGAGAGAGAGGAAGACACAGAATCAGAAGCAGGCTCTAGGCTCTGAGCTGTCAGCACAGAGCCCAACTCAGGGCTCGAACCCACAGACTGTGAGATCCGGACCTGGGCAGAAGTTGGCTGTTTAACCGACTGAGCCATCCAGGCGCCCCGAGAGCCCGATATTCAACCCAGCCACCGTCTTTTTCTTTTATAAAGCATAGATGCTGTGAAACACACAGGGCAAAAGGTTGCCCAATGTTAATTCCAGATGTTCAGAATTAGAGTATTTATTCCTTGTGCTTTCTTATTTTTTGATGTTCAAGCGTCCTCCTACAAGATTCATTTATTCTGAGCCCATAGTGTTTGTGATTCTGGTCTTTGATGTCAATGATTCCAAGATCCTGGAATCTGGAGATCCCAAGAGCCACTGATTTCCAAACTTCTCTGACATTCAGCTATGTCCAATTCCCAATATGTCGTGAATCCAGGAATGCTAAGCCGTGCCATTTCCAATTGCTGAAGACCCAGGATGTCACGTTCCCAAGATTCTATGATTGAGGACTTTAATATTTTATGGTTAGAATTTTTTCCAAAACTTTGGAAGAAGATACTCAAAGTGTTAATCATGGTTCTGACTGCTGTGATTTTGGCCTCTATTCCTTCATCTGTCTCCTCCTAGTTACTATGGTGTTTGTATATTCTTTTCTAGTGGGAAATGTTCATTAAAAAATATAATTCTGGGGGCGCCTGGGTGGCTCAGCCAGTTGAGCTTCCGACTTCGGCTTAGGTCATGATCTGACAATTCGTGGGTTCAAGCCCCACGTCAGGCTCTGTGCTGACAGCTAGCTCAGAGCCTGGAGCCTGTTTCAGATTCTGTGTCTCCCTTTCTCTGACCTTCCCCTGCTCATACTCTCGCTCTCTCAGAAACAAATAAAACATTACAAAAATTAAAATAAATAAATAAATAAATAATAAAATAAATTCTGGGGGTGCGTGGGTGGCTCAGTCGGTTAACTGTCCAGCTTCGGCTCAGGTCATGATCTCACGGTTTGTGGGTTTGAGCCCCACATCGGGCTCTGTGCTGACAGCTCAGAGCCTGGAGCCTATTTCCGATTCTGTGCCTCCCTCTCTCTCTGACCCTCCCCTGCTCATGCTGTCTCTCTCGCTCTCTCTCTGAAATAAATAAAATCATTAAAAAAACAAAAAAGAAACTTCAAAATATATTTTTAAAAAATTTTAAAAATATGTAATTCTGGAGGCACCTGCCTGGCCCAGTCTGTAAACCATGCAACTCTTGATCTCGGGTTTGTGAGTTTGAGCCCCATGTTGGGTGTAGAGATTACTTAAAAAAATAAAATCTTAAAGGGCGCCTGGGTGGCTCAGTCAGTTAAGTGTCTGACTTCAGCTCAGATCATGATGTCATAGTTCGTGAGTTCGAGCCCTTCATTGGGCTCTGTGCTGACAGTGCAAAGCCTGGCACCTGCTTTGGATTCTGTCCCTCTCTCTCTGCCCCTCCCCCACTCACGCTCTGTCTCTTGTCTCTCAAAGACAAAAATAAAACATTTTAAGAATTTAAAAAATAAAGGGGCGCCTGGGTGGCTTAGTCGGTTGAGCATCCGACTTTCGCTTGGGTCATGATCTCACGGTTCATGGGTTCGAGCCCCGCGTCGGGCTCTGTGCTGACTGCCAGCTCAGAGCCTGGAGCCTGTTTCAGAGTCTGTGTCTCCCTCTCTCTGACCCTCCCCTGCTCACGCTGTCTCTCTCTCTCTCTCCTAGAAATAAATAAAAACATTAAAAAAAAAAAAGAATTTAAAAAATAAAATCTTGGGGTGTCTGGGTGGCTCAGTTGGTTGAATATCTGACTCTTGATTTCAGCTGGGGTCATAATCCTGGAGTTGTGGGTTCGAATCCTGCATCAGGCTCTGGAGTGGGCACGGAGCCTGCTTGAGATTTTCTCTCTGTCTCTGTCTCTCCTTCAGCCCCTCTCCCATCCCCTCTGTAAAGTAAAATAAAATAAAATAAAATAAAATAAAATAAAATAAAATAAAATAAAAGGACACCTGGGTGGCTCAGTCGGTTAAGCACACGACTTTGGCTCAGGTCATGATCTTGCAGTTTGTGAGTTCGAGCCCCGCATTGGGCTCTGTGCTGACAGCTCAGAGCCTGGAGCCTGCTTCGGATTCTATTTTTCCCTCTTTCCCGATCTCTCTCTCTCTCTCTCTCTCTCTCTGTCCCTTCCCCACTCATGCTCTGTATCTCTCTCTCAAAAACAAACGTTAAAAAAATTTTTAATGAAAAATAAAATAATAAAATCTTATAAAAATGGAATTCTACATTACAACATATTAGTGCGCTTATCTGTGATTTTCTGGCTCAAATGATAACCAGGGTCTGTGTTACTGGCTTTTAAATCCTGTTCTTCGAACCTTTAGCACCCGAGGGTTCTGAAATTTCACAGTTCTGAGATTGCTAACAGGATGTAATTCTCAAATCCTGTGAGTTTTCAAGTTTCTCTGTGGCCAAGACTTTGTGATTCTATAACGGGGCGACTTCAAAACATTGCCGTTCTTCCCTTCTGGATTTCAAGATCCTGAATCTTGGCTCCACCCTCAGGAGGGCGTGGGAATAGGCATTTTGGGGTGTCTCCCTAGTCCCTGCTGCTTCTCTGGAAATCATTCCCCCTCCCTGTCCGTCCACACTGAGAGAACAAGACTATTCCCTGTGCTTACACCCACCTGTCCCAAGCCAAGATGCAGGGGCTGGACCAAGTTCAGCAGGCAACCCACCCTGGCCAAATGCTAACAATAGTGGCTAACAGTTAAGTGCCAGCCACTGTTCTGAGCTCTGTGTCCAAATATTTAATCCTCACAGCAACCCTGGGGGTGTTCTCCTCCCCATTTTACAGATGAAGAAACCGAGGCCCAGAGAGGCTAGGTACTTAGCCTTGCTAAGAGAGGCTAAACTTGTGCCCAAGGTTGCACAGCTGGGCTTTGAACCCAGGCAGCCTCGCTCCGCGGCTGGCGCACTCGATCACAACACCCACAGCTTCAGAGCACAGAGACGTGCTCTTGCAGTTTTGAACGAAAGCAGCTCTGAGTAGCGTCTGGGGACACCGTGGACTTGAACTCAGTGGTCATTTTGGGTCATGGCTGTGGGGGGGGGCGGTGTGGGGCATTTCTAGCCACGGCACAGGCTTGCTGAGGTCGGAGAGGAGGCAGCGGGTCCCCAGAGAAGGCAGACATGAGTGACTATGCAGCAACCGGGGAGACAAATGGGGATTGCCTTGAGTTAGGAGCCTTTATCCCGGGATAAATCCACTGTTGTGCCAAGATGCACTCATTTCCAGCTTGTAAGACTCCAGGATTCCCGAAGGGATGCCCTTGGGGGCAAGTTAACAGAGAGGAGCAGAGAAAGTCTCTGTGTGGCCAAGACTTCCGAATGCCTCCCTCTATACATCCTCCCTGTCTTCAGAACACAGGCACGCCTAGATTAAAAACTACATTTCCCAGCCTCCCTTGCACCGGGCTCCTGGCCAGTTAGGCAGGTGTGCCGTGTGCAATATCCAGGTTCTGTTCCAAAAGCGAAAGGGCACTTGCATGTGCTAATATATCCCCGTTTCCTCTTGTATTACTTACCATGCTCTGTAGCTGGTCCGGTGCGCTGATCTGGGGCAGGGCCGGGGGTGGGGCCGGAGCTGGTGGGGCCGGAGCCGGGGGCCCTGCCCTGGCCTCGGATCCCTCAGTGATGGGGGACAGCTCGGGCTCAGGCCCCCCGGGCCCCCCGGGCCCCCCGTGACGATGGAAGAGGCGGCTGATGATCTGCTGGTATTGCTTCTTGTGGGTGGGCGGCAGGGCTACAGCTGGGCTCTGCTCCATGGAGCCCCTGCGTTTGAGGGGCCGTGGTATCTCGGCCAGCACCCGGGCCACCTCCTCTAGCTCGGGCACCGACTGTGCCTCGGGTGGCAGTGCGGGCTGCAGCCTCGTGGGGCTGAGGGGCCGCGTTACGGCGCCTTCATCTGCATCGCCAGCCTCTAGCACCGGAGTCAGCAGCCCCTCCAGTTCTGGCTCCGGCTCCAGCTCCAGGGGAGGCTTGGGGGAGCCTAGAAGGACCAAGAAGCCCATCAGAGGACAGATCTCTGGGAGAACCCCCGGACTCCCTCCCCACAACCTCCGGGACCTGCGTCCAGCATCTGATTTGCTGTGTGACCTCCGGGCAGTTCCTTGCCGTCTCTGGGCTACTTTCCATGAGCTGCGGATGCTATCCAATCGTGACGTCTCCCATTTATCAAGTGTTTAGCATGTGCCTGGTGCCTTCCGCGCCTGTCTTACTGAATTCTCACCTCTACTCTGTGAGGTAGGTATTACTGTCGTCTCCTCATTACCGAAAGAGAGTTGAGCCTCCGAGAGAGCAAGTCAGCTGCCCAAAGCCACATGCTTGGGATTTGAACTCAGTGCTATCCGACTTCTGAATTGTGTGCCCCTATACCATCGTGATAGATTTGACTTTCAAAGATTCTAAGAGCTTCCTCGCCTCCCCTCTCAGGCAGAATACTGAATCCTGGCGCTGAATCCTTGGTCTCATCCCTCTCTAGCAGAGCTTCTAGATCAGGCAGAAATAGCAATGATCCCCTACACACATTATTCCGGCAAATGCCCATCACAGCCTACGAGGTAGAGGCTATTAATCTCTCTTCACAGATGACAAAACAGAAGTTCGGCTAGGTTACCTGATTTATCCTGAGTCATAGAGCAAGTCCGTGGTGGAGAGGGGCTCTCAACCCATTTGGCTTTAACTCTAGGCTCTGGGCTAATCTCATACACACACATGCAGATATTAATAATGATTCTAATATAATAGCTATTGAGAACTTCCTATACGCCACGCCCTATTTCAATGACTTTGTACGGATTAAATAATCTAATGCCATATCTCAGTGAGATGGGCTCTGTCCCCTTTCACACTTAAGGAAATTGAGGCCCAGAGAGGTTAAGCGACTCGCCCGAGGTCACACAGCACAGAGTCAGGCCATCGGATCCCAGGATCCCCGCTTAACCACTATGCTATCCCTAGCTCCCGAGCAAATTCGCAAGCTCCTGTCAGCCTAGCTCTCTGTAGGGACAGTGTCTGGAAACAGGTGTTTGGCTGCGATGTCTCTTCCGGCCACGTGTCCTCCCTGTAACCAGCCCTCTGGGGCCCCCCACGGCTGA
>NW_027533260.1:5080956-5088913 GCF_008692635.1 Crocuta crocuta | reverse complement strand
CTTGGGTGGGGGTGCTGAGGGGAAGACGGAGGAGCCAGGGAGCACGGCCCTGCTGGCCCCATGCTCCCAAAAGGCATTCTGCAGTTTGAAGATCATGCTGAGGGGGATGGGGCGCTGGCGCGGGGAACCGCGGGGCTGCGGGCCGGAGGGAGGCATGGGGATGCGGCTGACGGGCTGCCAGCTGCGGGGCAAAGTGCCTGACGGCCCCGCGGAGCCCAGGGACCGGCGGTAGCTGCCCACATCGGAACGCCGGTCGTTGGCCAGAGGGGAGACCTTGTAGTTACGGGGCAGAGTGGCGCTGGTGAGGTTGTCCTGGGGGAGAAAGGGGCAAGGCAGAAAGAAGGGGCTCAGGTGGGAGGAAGTGAGGGATAAAGAACCACAGAGGAGAGCGAAGGGGGAGGGAGAGAAGGGCAGAAGGGAGAGAAGGGGAGGGAAGCCAGAGGGAATGAGGGGAAGAGGGTCAGGCAGAGGGAGAGAAACCCGGGATGAAGAAGGCAGAGCCTCAGGAGGCCTGGGGTTGCCCCCGCGAGTGGGAGCTGGGCCTAACCTCACTCGCGGCCCCTGCCCAGCACCCCCTCACCTTGCTGGTGGCCCCCAGCCCGTCCAAGCTGCTTTCTCTCCAGGGTAACAGCTGCAGGCCTGGCGAAGCAGGCCGCGAGAAGACGTCCAGACCTGCAAGGCGGGACTCATGAGGGTCTGGGCGACACCTGTCCGGCTCCCCCCAGCTCCTCTGGCCTCCCACCACTCACGTTCATAGCTCGCTGTCTGCGAAGGCTTCTTCTCGTATGCCACGTCCAGGTCGGACTCATTCCAGGCTTTGGGGGTCCGCCGGCGCAGCGTTAAGTCGTCTGGGGAGAAGTTGCGAGTGGGGGTATAGCGGGAGGCTGGTCCCAGGCCGGCCTCCCTCCCATCCCCCAGGTAGGGCCCCTGGTTCACCTTGAGCGCGCAGAGGCGGGGCGAAAGCGCTGCCGCCCGCGCCCAGCAGGGGGTTCCCAAAAGCGCCGGGCGCGTCGTAGGCTGAGGTCTGGGGGCGTGGCGAGGGCCCGCGCTCCGGGAAGAAGGCCTGGGACCCCTCGACCAGGGGGCTGCCACGCGGGGAGCCGGTGCGGCCCAGGAAGTCGAAGGTCGTGGGGGGACCCTGCTGGCGGAGCGGGCCNCGCGGGGCCGGGGGGAGGGCGCGCGCTCCAGGCTGCCGTAGGCATCCGGCTGCAGGTAGAGCGGGGTGCGCGGTGACGAGGGCCGGCCTTTAGGGGACAGCGGGCTGTAGGGAAGCAAAGCCGGGGCGCTCTCGGAACGTCCGAAAGAGGAGGTGTCCGCGCCGTCGGTGGCCGTCTTCCGGGGAGACCCACGGCTGCTAAAGTGCTCGGGGACCGGGCTGGAGCTGTACCGGGACAGCTGTGGGGAGGCCTGGACATTGAGGGGGTCAAAGGAGACATTAGTAGACGGGTTAGTAGAAGATCAAAAGAGGTCATCGCAAATTAATGAGGGGGAGTTAGACCGGCGCTGGTGATTCAGGCACAGGGAGCCCTGGTGAGCGGTTCTGGTGAGACGGCCCTGGAATCAGGACGGAGGCTGGCGCGGACTTAGAAAAAGGCCCCGTTCTCCCGAGGGTCTTGTCACATGTCTTTTTCTACTGGTCCCCGCCTTCAGGTGCCCTTAAATGGCCCACGGCCTCTATAATCCTATGGGACACAACTCCGGGCGGAAAGAAGCTGGCTTTGGGGGTCAAGGTGGGGACCTAGGCGAGAAGGCTCACCCTAGAGGGGGCTCCCGCCTGTGAGCCCGGAGGCGTCGGCGAGTCTGACCACAGCGACTCCAACTGTTTGGTCAGTTCATCCACCTTGGCCGCCGCCGTGTCCAGCTCCATCTGTTTGAGGTCCATGTGTCTCATAGCCAGAGCTGCGCGGAAGGAAGAGCGGTAAGGGCCCAGGTCCCGCAGGTGGGGCCCCGCCTCCACCCTTAAGGGCCCCCGTCGGGGTAAGCCCCGCCCCCTACCCCAGCTCACACTGGAAGTTCAGGTCCAGAAGGTCCCTGGTGCTCTGGAATGCCTCGCTGTCCATGGTGCCGGCGGAAGCGGGGCGCCTGCAGGGGAGAGGGGAGGGAGCCTTCTCAGATCCAGCCCCGCAGGGCCCCAGGGGTCCTTGAGGCGCGGACGGCACCTTTACCCTCCTAATTTTTTCCACTGGAAGCGCCATGCCCTTCCATGTCCCTCGCTGGGAAACGCCAACTCCTGCAAATCCTCCTGGAAGGCCCCGTACTGTTCACTCTCTTTCCATAGCTCCTTGTCAATTTCTCTCTCTCAGTCCAAATAAGACTTGAATCACTCCTTCACCAACTACTCACTGATCGCCTACTGTGAAAGTTGCTTGAGGGCATAATGAAATAAAATAACTATTTATCCAGGGGCCACCGCCTCGGGGAACTGAGCCAAGTGCTTTGCTCCCAATACCTCATCTGAAGGTCAAAATCGCAGTAGTAGGCAGGAAAGTGGGGCTCCGAAACATGTGTTCACGATCACGAGGCAGTTCTAGGTTTCACACCTGGATCTGACCTGTGAGTCTGGGTCCTCTCGACCAGACAGCAAGAGTCCCCCCCAGGGCAGGGACCCACTCTGCTTCCTCTCCCCAGAGTGGACCTTGCTCACAGGGACCCAGTGTTAGCAGGAAGACAGGGAGGTGGCTAGGGGCTGCTGGGCTGCTGTGGTCACTGGCTCAGTGGGGGAGGAGCCAGGCTGCAAGGAACCGGTCAAGCCAGCACCATCCGCATTCCCACAGCAGCCACCACGCCTTGAGAGCTTTGCCACCTCCCCAGTCTGCACCAGCCCCTTAGCTTTGAAGGTGCAGGCGTGGGAAGGCCGACAGGCTGCGGCATGCTGATTCTGGCCTCTGTCTGGGAAGCCTCGGAACAGAACCTGTTGGGGCTGGTGGTTCATTTGGGTGTGCTGGGAGCATGCGACCTTGAGCAACAAGTCCCCTCCACTCCCTGGGCCTTAGTTTCCCCAACAGTGAAGGGAGGAGGCAAACCAGCTATTCTCAGAGGCCCCTTCAATCTCTCAGAGGCCTAGATTCTGAGATCGTAAGGATCTTGCAATTGCAATTAAAGCTCTACAGGGCCTGAAACTCTCATCTTGACGGTCTACTGTCCAAAAGTTCAGAGTCCAAGATTCTATCTTTGGAACATTCTGGAATTCTCCAGTTTTGGGAGCCTAGATTTCTTCACCTTCCTGCACTGGGTTCTCTCTCTCTCCCGAGATTCCACTGTCCTAAAAGTCTAGCTGAATGCAGGGTAGAGTGCAATGGGTAAGATCACAGGTAAGAAGCCAGACTTCCGGGCTTCAAATCTGGGCACTCCTGTCTGACCCTGACAAGAGTGCCTCTTGATCTGTAGAATGAAGATATAGATCAGTCCACTTTAGAAGACTATTGTGAGGATCCAAGCAGCCAGAAAGCGCAGGAGGAAGAAGGCTCTGAGAATTCGGGCCTCAGAAAGTAGAGACTACAGGAATCAGAATTCAGGGCTTTGAGACGCTCAGACACACATGAAACCCTCTGTGTCTGTTAAAATATAAAAACGGACAACTCTGTACGGCCTCCAGTGCCAGCATTCTGGCCGTGAGATGTTCTTCTGGAGGATTTTAGGCTTCCCAAATTTCCAGGGCTCTCAGATCCCACGCTCGACAGCCTGACTCTAAGGAAATGCCAAGGTTGGGCGTGGGGCCCTCCCAAGGGCTGGTGCGGGCGGAAGGGTTGTCGGGGCCGCCAGGGGGCGCTCCGGCTGAAGGCCCGAACCTGGAGGGGCCAGCGGACCGGGTGTGAGCTCAGCCTCCGGGAATGCGCTGCAGGCCCGGGCAGGTGCCTTACTAACTGCGACAGGCGAGGCGAGCGGGGGAGGGGGGGAGCGGGCGGGGCGCGAGGGCAGTACAGGCCGTGCCTCTGCTCCCAGGCCCCTGCCCTGCACTTCCAGCTCCCCTCCAACTGTGGACTCCAGTCCACCCTTGGGGACCCTCTGACCCCAATTCCCACTCCTCCCCTCGCCTTCCACCCCGAACTCTCGTTCCCCCCAAACTCTCGTTCCCCCATACTCCCACGCGGCCAGACCAAGTTCTTCGGGGTTAAGAATCCCGGGGCGGCTTCCTGGAGGAATCATCCTCAGTGGGAACCGAGTCAGAGCTCCGGGCTAGGTTGGGAATACCCTGGTTGGAATCCTACGTTTCGGTCCGGACTGACCGACGCTGGGAGAGCCCCCACCCTCTCTAGGACTTGGTGTTCCCCTAAATCTCTACCCTGGGCTAGTTATATAGCTTCTCTGTGCCTCAGTTGCCTCGTGTGTATAATGGGAGAATTAATACCTTCACCTCAAAAGGGTGTGAGGTTTGAGTGACATAATTTAGGTACACTGTTTAGAACAATGCAGGGCACCAAATAAAGTTCACAGGTACAGGATTCTTAATTATGGACCTTTCTTGGCTCTTCATTAAGATAACATAGGATCTGACACACAGTGAGGGCTCAAGACCCAGAGTAATCTCCCCCCACCCCCACCCCTCCCCAAGAGAGTCTGTTCTGCTCTTTCTGAGATTCTAAAAGCCATGAGTTTTGAGCTCTGGAGTCTCGATTTCCTAACCCCTACATTCTCTCTGGGCATTAGTGACTTCTGGCCAGTGATCATCCCCAATAATCTAGGCAGAGGGGCATGGGGAGTCCTAGAAGATTCCAGAGAGAAGGGGGCAAAAGCCCAAGGTGTGGGTTGTGTCTGCTCTCCGGCCTTAGTTTCCCCCATGGAGTGGGGAGAAGTCATTCCCTGGGGTGGAGTCCGTAAACCACCGCTGGGCAGCTGCCCGAGTCGTCTGTAGACAATGGGAACCATCCCATCGACCTACCAGCGACCTACCAGCGCTGAGCCTGGCTCTCCGTGAGCTCTGTCTTGGCAGCCACGGTTATTATTTTTAATTTCATCCCAGGCTATCACCAAATGCCCTTCAAGCCCAGACAGTAGGGAGTTCTTCCCTCTCTCATCAGAACCCCCTTCCTCCCCCACCCCCTTGTTGAATCCCTTCACATGACGCACAGGGGTGGAGAGAAGGGGGGAGACAGAGGGAGGTGCCGGTCCATGCCCTCCCCCAGCTTCAAGGACAGACACACACCTCCAGAATTAGCCTCTATCCCTCGCTTATCTCCCACACAACCTCAGGTCAGACAGATGGGGGTGGGAGGTGACATTTCTCACCTCAGGGTCAGGGCGAGGAGCCCTAGGAGGGAGAAGGTTAGTCCGAAAATCTGGTGGGAGTGGATGGAATCCCGTCTCCCAGACAGGCTGCAGAAGGGGGAGGAAGCCAAACTCTAATCAACTCTTGTTATCTGAGACAGCTGCAGAAGGAAGGGAACGCCAAACTCTAGTCAACTCTGCTACCTGTGTGGCACTTAGCCTCAGTTTACCCCCTGTCCTCTCTGCGCAATGACTGTGTAGTGCCCAGCCACGCAAGCCTCCCAAAATCCAATCCTACCTTCTGGAATTCGGCCCTGAGTTCCAGAAGCCCCTCTGCAAACCCCAAGCATTTCCCACCTCCGTGCGGGTAATGGGAGGATCCCGCTCCCACCAGGGGGCGCCCTGGGGTGGCGGTCCCTCCCCTGGTTAGGCAGGTCCGACACCCGGGTTAATGATATGTTGGCGATCTCGCAGCCCCACGGAGGTTGGAGAGTTGCCCCGGTTCCCCCTCCTCGCCCCCACCCCAGGGCCAGAAAGTATAGGGAGCGGCGGAATCTAGCTTCCAGGGGGACCTCCGGGGCTTGTCCTGTCACATTCCAGGGACCCGAGTTCCACTATCCCCATCCCACTCCTAATTCTGCCTCGAGACCTAGAGGCTCGGTCGAGAAGGCGGCTGGCGGGCGGCGGGGATGGCCGCCCATTCCAGAGCCCCAGGAGTCCGAGTCTTGTCATTTCTGCCCAAGCCGCAGGGATCTCATACTCCAATTCTACTCAAAGACTCAGGCTTCCGAGAGCGCCCAATTGGTGGGACTCAGGAGTCCCAGCTCCAGCGTCTCCCCGGGGCCACGGCGTCCGAGCCCTCCATCCTGAGAACTCAGGCATCAGAGTCCCCTTTCCTTCTGCCCAGCGAATAGGAGTTCTTTCCTTCGAAGGACCCTGGCATCCGCGAACGTCCAATTCCGCCCTGGGAATCGGTGTCCGAGTCCCCTCCCAGTCCTCCCAGGGACGCGGTGTCGGGCTCCCCCTGAGCCGCTGGACCCCCGGGGGGTGGGGTGGAACTCACGGATCCGGGGCAGATCCTGGCACCGGGGGACTTCCTCCGGCTCCGGCTCCGGCTGCGGGGACCGGAGGACGGGGCGGGGCAGGCGCCGGGAACAGGTTAGACGACGTGACTCCGGCTGGAGGGAGGCGGGTCCCGGAGAGGAGAGGGAGTAGGGGTCGCCTCGAGCACCTTGGGACTTGTAGTTCTCGAGACGTTCCCATTGGGAATCACCCAAAGTCCATTTCACAGACAGGAAGGGCGAGGTCCAGAAGCCGAGGGCTATCTAGAGTAGCTATAAAAATCCAGATTTTAATCTCGCCGGAGCTGCAGGAGGCAGACTCCTGAGTCCCTATCCCACCCCTCCAGGCTTAGTTTCCCCCTCCTAGAAAGATTTGGAGGCCACTGAAGGGGTAGAAGGTTAGAGGTTGGGGGAGACTCACACGCCCCGCCCCTAAGGCGAGAAGACAGCTTCGCTAAATCAGTATCACCTCGAGTCTCTGAATCCCAATCTCCCCGTCGGTAAAAAGGATGGTTTGGATGCTTATACAATTTCCCAGCAAGAGGCTAACGTCGTAGGCTGGGACTACAATCCCCAGCAGCTTCCGAGACGGCCATCGGGTGTCTCCGCTCCTTGCGCCCTCTGGGAATTGTAGTTCAGAACCCGCAGTCCCGGAGTCTCGCCCACGCCGGGGAAACTGCCTGGTGATCCTGGGCTGAGGGAACACACATCCCCTTCTCCTGACCCTCCCTCCGCTCTCAGAAGCCGCTCACACCCTGAGAAGGGAGGACGCCCCAATTCTGGAATGGGATCCGAAATCACAGCAGAGGGGGCGGGGAGTGGCGCTGACACACTGGCCAGGAATGCAGTCGGGTCACCCTGTCTAGCCGCCGTCCTGCGGCTCCGCCCGCGGCCCCAAGCGGCGCGGTCCCTGTGAAAAGGGGCGTGGACGCGACCCCCAAATCCGCGGCCACGTGCTGCTGTTTACACGCGTCCTCCGGCAGAGAAAGGGCGCTGCTCAAGCCTTCTACTCCCTCTCAGTTCCTCAAAGCCTTCGGGAATGTCCCCACGCACTAGACTACATTCCCGGGGGCATCTATGTGTCTCATTTGATCCATAAACCCCGCTCCTTAGTCCGCACCTCCCGACGCGTGTTTAGCTCCGGAGACTGGAGGCCCCGCCCCGGAGCCTACAGGCTCCTCCCTCCAGGTTTCCCGCGCCCCGGGAGTCCAGAAGCCCCGCCCCTGGCTGGTACTTCACGCCCTCCGGAGGAATTTCACCGTTTCTCCATTTTCCCACCTGTCCCACTCAAGTTCCGAGTTTCCCAGGCATCTGGGCCTCCTAAGGAAGGATTGTAACACTGAGAGCACAGCCCTGCCATCCTAGACTCTTACCTGTCTCTTTAAGAATCTCAGACCAAAGGAGCTTCCTGTCTCTTTAAGAGTTAGGAGCTACGAATGTGGCTGCCCCTTTAAGGCGACGTTGGAGCAATTGATGTCCGAGACACTGCGGGGGGGATAACCGAGACCTGATGAGGCGCTAACTCCCGCCAAGCAGCCAATCCGCTACTTTCGGGGGCAGATTTTCGGGAAAAGACGTCTTCCTCGGTCATCTGCTCTGCACAAGTGGAAGTTCCCCCCCAGTTCTGCTCGCAGAGAGAGCGTACTGCGAGCGGCACCCCCGCGCCCCCGCGCCCCATGGGCGCTCCCGGA
>NW_027533260.1:5059780-5080946 GCF_008692635.1 Crocuta crocuta | reverse complement strand
TGGGCGCTCCCGGACGAGGCCCCGCCCCCCTGGTTCCACGTGGTCGTCCACGGGGCTCCGGTGGCTCTGGCGGCTAGGTAGGAGGAGGCACGGGTCCCGGGATGGCGGGGACCCCTTCCGGCGGTGAGTTGCATGAGGGGCGGGGGGCGACGGGCTGCAGAGAGTTAGCTGCCGGGAGGAGAAAGGGGCGCCTGGGAGCGCTCGGGAGGAAAAAGGCACATCCTCGAGACAGGACCTGGGGAGAGTGTACCTCCCGCGAGGAAGGGACTTCAGACCGAGGGAGGCGGAAACTACCGGTGGAGGGAAGGACGCCCCCAGGGATTGGATCGGTGGAGACAGGGGTGCCTCTGGGGAACAGACAGGAGAGAAGAGGCGGCGTGAGGGGTTGAGGCGCTCAAAAGGCTGGGATCAGTGGGCCCCGTAGGCGCCCTGGAGAGTTGGGTCCGCGGGAAGGGTCAGCTGACCCCCGTTTCCCCTTCTGCAGGTGCTGCTCAGTTCTCTTGCCCCCCCAACTTTACCGCGACGTCCCCACCCTCAGAGCCCACTCGTTTCTCTTTGGAGGTATTAACAGACCCAGATACGGAAGTGTGGCTTATCCAGGCACCTGTGGACTTCGCCCCAGACTGGTGAGTGGTCCCAGGTCCCACCTCCTGGGAATACTGTCCATCCCAGTGGCTGAACTTGGGGGAAGTTTAGAGGGGCTCTTGGGCACCCAGAAAGGCGGTTTTCAGCGCCTTGTCCCCGTTTCACCAAAAGAACCTGATGACGCTTCTGCCTTCACCTTTCTCCTTTCAGCCTCAATGGGCGGCTAGTGCCTCTCTCTGGCTCCCAGATCGTGAAGGGCAAGTTGGCAGGCAAGCGGCACCGCTACCGGGTCCTCAGAAGCAACAGTGCCCAGGCTGGAGGAGCAGTCCTGCTCGCCCCCTCCGTGGCGGCAGGAGGGGGGCTCGCCTGTGCCCCAGCCCCCCAGGGCAGCCTAAGGATCTTTGAGGGTTCCCAAGAACCCCCATCAGGGACCCTGCTGCAGCCTATTCCAACAAGCCCCCCGCCGCAGATCCCCCCTGACCTGAGGCCCCGGTTCTGTGCCTTTGGAGGCAGCCTACCAGTAACAGGGCCTGGGTCAGCCTTGGCCCTGAAGTCACCCGCCTCAAAGAAGAGGAAGAAGAAGAGGCAGGCACCAGAGGCCCCAGGTCCCCAGGACGCAGTGAATGGGCTCGGGGCCCCGGCGGTGGACACAGCTTTGGGGTCCCCGGATGTGGCGAAGAGGAAGAAAAAGCAGAAGCCGCAAGAACTAGAGGTGATGGAGCCCACGGCTGAGCCGCTGGAACCTCTGGGAGCGCTGTTCCCATCGCCCACCGCCAGGAAGAGGAAAAAGAAGCCCAGAGAGGCAGACACGGCCGAACCGGAACCGGAGCAGCAGCTGCCGGAGCCAGGAGACAAGACGCTGGAGCTGGAACTCACAGTCAGAACGGAGCCTCTGGAAGAGACAGTCCTGTCTCCCCCCGGGAAGAGGAAGAGGCAGAAGGGGACAGAAGGGAGGGAGCCGGGGGAAAGGATGCTGGTTGAGTCTCAGTTCGAGGCGGAGCCCCAGGAAGAAGCCGCCTCGCTGCCGTCCTCCAAGAAGAAGAGAAAGGAAAAGGGGCCCAAAGTCGTGATGGAGCCGGGGACTGACGAGGCTCTGGAGCTCCCTGGGGAAAAGACGGAGCCTGAACGACCACACGACGTGGAGCTTGAGGCTGAGGCAGCTCTAGCACCCGCCAGGAAGAGGAAGAAGAAAGAAAAATGGCAACACGTGACTGTGGAGCCGGGGGCAGAGGTGGTGGAGCCTGAGTTGCCCGGTGACCTGGAGCCTCAGGAGGCTCTAGTATCCACCAAGAAGAAAGAACGGGGGCTCCGAGCAATGGAGCCGAGGACCGAGATAATGGACCCACAGGGTGAGGTGACGGAGCCCGAGCTGCCGGAAGGGGGTGCGCCTGAGGCAGGGGCAGATCTAGCATCCACCAAGAAGAAGAAGAAGAAACGGGGTGGGCAAAGTGGGGCGCCAGAGACGGCGCCCTGGGAGGAGACGCCAGGGCTGCCGCCGAGTCTGGAGTCTGAGGAGGTGGCTCCCACAGGCCGGGAGAAGAAGCCGAAGAAGCCGCGGCCGGGTCCTGTGTAGCCGCCTCCGGGGAAACTGGTGACTGTGGTCAAGAAAAGCTGGAGGGGTGCCCGGGGGGCGGGGGGCTCAGTCGATTAGCGTCCGACTCTTGACTTTGGCTCAGGTCGTGATCTCACGTTTCATGAGCTCAAGCCCCGCATCAGGCGGCACACCGACAGTGCAGAGGCTGCTTGGGAATTCTCCGTCTACCTCTCTCTCTGCCCCTACCCTGCTTGCCCTCCCTCAAAATAAGTAGATAAACTTGAAAGAAAGAAAGAAAGAAAAAGCAAAGCTGGAGGCAGCCGCCTGGGCCAGCCAAGAGCGAGAGCAGAGAACCCCTTCCTGGTGACGGCGCCGGCGCACCAGCAACAGCCTGGGCCTGGAAAATGCTTTATTGGTACAACGAGGGCCTCCGTGACAGCTGGGGTCATCGGGGCACTTTCAAGAAGGGCTCGTGTAGGACATCAAACAGCCTCCGGGCCTGCGTGAGAGCAAGAAAGAGACGAGGAACCGGTCATTAAATGAGCCATTTGTTTGCTACATCCGGAGTGGGCTTTGGTTCTTGGTTTCAGCTCGGAGGGGACTCTGGGGGCTGGGAGAGAAACCCCCCGATCTTGATTCTGTCCCAGGCTGTCTATGTGAGTTAGGGCTGGTCCCCAACCCTCTCTGGGCCTCGGTTTTCCCCATCTGTAGGAGAAGCACTGTGGGCCCTTCCAAAACCTTAGAACTTTGGGATCTGAGGTCCCATCTCTGGGCCACTCCCTCCTGTCCCCGACCCCGTGAGCCCGTGCCCACAGTTCTTACCTTTTGGGGCCCCAGGCCCGGGCACAAAGCCAGGTCTTCCCGTGACGCGGCTATGAGCTGTTCCAGAGACTGAGGAAGGTGGAAGGCAAGGGTCAGAGGTGGGGAGCACAAAACTAGCCTGCCCCAGCTAGTCGGGGGTCTAAGGCCTCCCTGGAAGGAGGTGACGTCCTGTCTGACGGCAGGAAGGATGGGGGGAGGGGCAGGGAGGTAGAAGGAAATAGGTGTGGGGGTGGGACGCTCCTTGAAAACGCAAGGGGGCAAAAATCAAAATGCCATCGGGACAGGGAATCATTCCTTACCCCAAAAGTAGTTAGGAGGGTCTGGCTGTCGGTTTTATTGACTGACTTCACGGTGGTCAGGCATTCGGTCACCTGGGAGGGGAGGAGGCAGAAGTGTGCCCGGAGAAGAAATGAGAGCAATACTGAACGCGGGGTCACCACTGTGCCCCCAGACTGCACCCCCTTTTTATTGGCCTATTAACAGTTCATCTCGGAGTGGTCCCCAACTAGCTGAGAGGGCGCTGGTCACATCGTGAGAAGACAGATGCTGTGTCTCGAGTTGGTTCTGCCCAGGGGGAGGTCACAGGCTCTGGACTGAGATCTGCGTTCAAAGCCGGGCCCCGCTGCTTACTCCCCGTGAGGCCTGGGCAAGGGAATGGATCTCTCTGGGCTTTCTTTTCAGGCAGATTCCTAATAGGGCCTGCCTCGGGGGTGGCGCTGGATACCCTCCATTACTCAGGCGCGGGAGCTCGGGTTAAATGCGACATTTGGTAAACGCTCGCGGAGCACCCACGGAGTGCTGGGTGGTGCTGGAGACAGAGGAGGGACTGAGCCAGCCCCAGCCTGGGCCACAACGCAGGCCAGGCCAGGGGTGGACAGAGCTGCTGGCCGCAAGAGGCAGGGCCTTGTAAGGCGAGGTGAGGAGGCCAGGCTTTCCCTCAGGGCACTGGGGAGCCATGGGAAGGTTTTGAGCCAGGGAGGGCAGAATCAAGTTCGCACTTAGGAAGACACCAACCCCCCCAGGTGCCTGTTGAGTGAGCCGAGGGTGCCGGGTGCAGGGTGCAACTGGGGAGGAGAGGTAGGATCCAAGCAGGAAGGGGCCGGGGGAGGTCCGGGCAGGGAGGTGCAGCAGCCTCACCCGGGAGACGAAATCTTGTTCCAGCTTCTCCATCAGGAGGTCGGCCGGCTTCTGCTCGTAGGCCTTGTAGGTCTCCAGGTACCGCCCGGCCTCCTCGGGGCTGGGGTGAGAACATTCGAGTCAGCCAGCATGGCGGGCGGTGCGGGGGAGAGGGGGTGTGGTCACGTTTTAGCTTCATTTCATTGTGGTGGTGCTCCTCGCCATTCCAAACTCCAATGCACAGTAAACTGAACTTTCCTCCCCTACAAGGTCCCTGGCGGGAACCCCGGCCCCGCACATCTTCACAGTCTTTGCTGGCTGCGGGGCAGAGCCTGGCGGCCTGGCCAGCTGTTGGGGTCAGGGTCAGGTTTCGCCCTTCCCACCTCTGTGACCCCCGGGCCAGTGACTTGCTCTCTCCGGGCCTCAGGGTCCTTGTCTGCAAAGTGGCGCGGATGGCAGAACTGTTGACACAACGTGCGTCATCGCTCCCAAGTGCTCAGAACCGGGCCTGGCACTTAGAGCCCATTTAAGAAATGTGAGCTATTCTGGAAGGGAAGTCAGCGTGGAGCCGAGAGCGAGAAAAACCAGAAACACTGTTACTATTTTCCCAGCCACAGGAAGACAAAATTCCCAATTCAGTTCCCACTGAAGGTTTTTAATATAGTGCACCTTCGAGAAAAAGGCTGCTGGGTGAGCCGACCGCTAAATCTTTTATAGCAACTAACCCAATTTAATAATCACCATTAATTTTCACGTCAGGCACTGGGTGGTTTTTTTTTTCTTTTTTGACACGTAATGAACGGTTTCAAGGGTAGGTGGGACAACCAATTTTTTTTTTAAACGTTTATTCATCTTTGAGAGACAGAGACAGAATGGAAGCAGGGGAGGGGCGGAGAAAGAGAGAGGGAGACACAATCCGAAGCAGGCTCCAGGCTCTGAGCTATCTGTCAGCACAGAGCCCAACATGGGGCTTGAACCCACAAACCGGGAGATCCTGACCTCAGCCGAAGTCAGACGCTTAACAGACTGAGCCCCGCAGGCGCCCCGGACAACCACATCTTAAAAAGGGTCAAGTTTAGTAGCCTTGTTTGTTTCTGGAACTTGAGACGAGGGAGTTGAGTCCAAGTACGGGAAGGATTCGTGCTGAGGCATTTTCTGTTGGCCTTCAAATCCCAGCGAATAAGCCACGTCTACTGATGAAGCACTGGTCCATATTCTTGAAAGAAACATTCATTTTTCTAATTCTGGCTTTTTTGCCCATTACATGAGCTTTGTGACTCTCCTCTCACCGCAGCACGGTTATCGTTCCGGTTCTTAATAGTTTGTTCAGGGCACACAAGTGAGCACACTGTGTCCGGTTCTAGAATTTGCTTTCATTTTTGCACTCTGCAATATCAGCAGGCTGTCTTTCCGTGTCAGCAGAAGGGGCCTGACCTCTTATGGAATGGTTGCAAAATATCCCATAATTTGGATGTAAGGATGTAGGAAACATTCCCTTTCTGGGGGCCTCGGCACTGTTCTAACTCAATTGTGTTCAGAAGCTTCCAGAATCTCCCGAGGGATCCTCTAAGGCAGTTATTATTTTCAAACTCTTATACACAGAAGGGAAAACAGACCAGCGGCAGTTGAGTCACTTGCCCAAAAGCCCTGTCGGCAGAGTACGCAACTCTTGATCTCTTGGGGTCATGAGGTCAAGGTCATGACCTAGCCTATCTGCAGGATGGAATATTACGCAGCTGGAAAAGAATGTGCATCCGGGACAATGGGACATTATTCAGCAATAGGATGACTGAGCTACCACGGCGCCAGGGTGGCTCAGTCGGTCATGATCTCACAGTTCGTGCATTCAAACTCCACACTGGGCTCTCTGCTGTGAGCACAGAGCCTGCTTTGGATCCTCTGTCCCCCTCCCTCTATGCCCTCCCCTACTTGCTCTCCCTCTCTCTTCTCTCTCAAAAATGAATAAAGATTTAAAAAAAAAAAAAACGACATACGATAAAGACCCACATTACGGAGGAACTGGCATATTTTTTCCTACACACAAGGAGAACCGTGGGTTTTGCTATTTCTACTACATATTGTATGATTCCAACTCTCGGATACCCTGAAAAAGGCGAAACTAAGCCGACTGTAAAAAGATGAGGAGTTTGGGGGTGGAAGGGATGAATAAGTGGCGCACAAGGGAAATTTTAGAGCAGGGCAACTCTTCTGTGTGATACAGAAATTATGGACACATATACCTCCGTCAAGACGCCTAGAATATAAAAGAGAGAACGAACCTTAACATCAACTGTGGGCTTTAGTCAGTAATAATAACATATCGACACAGGTTCATCAGTTGTAGCAAATGTACCACACTGATTAATACAAGATCTAGTGACGCCTGGCCGGCTCTGTGGGTAGAGCATGTGACCCTGGATCTCGGGGTCCTGAGTTCAAGCACCCCTCTGGGCTTGGAGCCTACTTTTATTTTTATTCTTTGTATTTATTTTTTGAGAGAGACAGAGAACAAACTGGGGAGGGGCAGAGAGAGAGGGAGACACGGAATCCAAAGCTGGCTCCAGGGTCTGAGCTGTCAGCACAGAGCCCGACGCGGGGCTCAAACCCACAAACTGTGTGATGGTGACCTGAGCCAAAGTCGGATGCTCAACCGACTGAGCCACCCAGGCGCCCCCCCCCCCCCAAAAAAAAACTTTCAAAGGGGCACCTGGGCGGTTCAGCCAGTTAAGCATCTGACTCCAGGTTCCGATCAGATCAGGTCATGATCTCACGGTTTATGAGTTCAAGCCCTGCATCATGCATAGTTGGGCTTCTCTCTCTCTCTGCTTCTCCCTTGCTTGCTCTCTCTCAAAATAAATAAATTAAAAAAAAAAAGAGAGAGAGAGAGAGAGAGAGAGAGAGAGAGAGAGAGAGAGAGAGACCTCCAGGTCATGATATGCCGTCACGCAGCACGGAACAGCATGTACATATACTACGTGCCTTTACCACCGCGTCTATAGACTGTGTGCCCGCACCATATACCACACCTACGCGCAACTAGATGTGTGCACACACACCGTTTCCGTATTGCTTCTCATTTCCGAAATGCATGAACATGCCCTCTATTTAACAGAAGAAAGTTTAAGCAGTACCTATGTTCAGAACGAACACAGAAGCAGAGAGTAAGCTCCCCTCATGCACGCCTGCTCCGCGTGCCCTCCCCAGAGCCTGCCCTGTCCAGGGCCTGCAGCCTTCGTCGCCCTTCCTGGTTTATCCACATACGCATCTGTTCATGAACACAGCTCGTTTTCCTTCCTTCTGTATATAAATTAAACATGAGGCCGTCTGCTTCTGCAACTCTGGGTCTCACCCCCCTGCACCGACGGCCCGCACCACTAGGCACAGTCACCAGCACACGGGAGCAGGGATTATCCGAGTAGGAAGAGTGGCATCTATCTTCGGCTTTAATAATTTTTTTTAATGTTTTATTTATTTCTGAGAGAGAGAGAGACAGCGTGAGCAGGGGAGAGTCAGAGAGGGAGACATAGAATCCGAAACAGGCTCCAGGCTCTGAGCTAGCTGTCAGCACAGAGCCCAAAGCGCGGCTCGAACCCACGAACTGTGAGATCATGACCTGAGCCGAAGTTGGAGGCTTAACCGACTGAGCCACCCACGCAGCCTTAATGTTTATTTCTCATTCCTGAGAGGGAGAGCAAGAGAGAGCGAGCGCCAGTGGGGGAGGGGCAGAGAGAGAGGGAGACCGAGGATCTGAAGTAGGCTCTGCACTGTCAGCACAGAGCCAGAAGCGGGGCTGGAACTCACGAACTGCGAGATCACGACCTGAGCTGAAGTCAGATGCTTAACCAACTGAGCTACGGAGACGCCCCAGCACCTCGTGTTTTAAACTGTACTTTTTTCTTGATAAACCATATGGTTGATGTTTTTTTCATGTGTTTTGGCAACCTGAATTAGACTCGTATTTGGGTTCTTATTGACTTGTGGGAAGTCCTCTCTATATATAAATATATAATAAATATGTTTAAATATATGCACATGAATATAAACATTTAAATGTATTTGCACTGTATAAATATAACTTACATATACATATATAAGTTAGAGACGGTAAGTATTCTATATTTATATGTGTGTATATATATATGCACTTCTATATGTAATATATACACAGCAAATACTTTGTCATAATTTGTCACTTGTCTTTCAACTTGATGTACAGTATCTCTTACCACCCTGTCATAATTTGTCACTTGTCTTTCAACTTGATGTACAGTATCTCTTACCACCCTGTCATAATTTGTCACTTGTCTTTCAACTTGATGTACAGTATCTCTTACCACCCAGAAGTTTAAAAATTTTAATTTTCTCGAGCCAGCCAAGCTTTTCCTTCATGGCTTTGGGGTCTTGTTTTGGGAGACTTTTCCGGGGCGCATGGGTGCCTCAGTTGGTTAAGTGTCCGACTTCAGCTCAAGTCATGATGTTGCGGTTCACGAGTTTGGGCCCCGTGTCGGGCCCTTTGCTGACAGCTCAGAGCCTGGAACCTGCTTCAGATTCTGTGTCTCCCTCTCTCTCTGCCCCTCCCCCACCCATATTCTGTCTCTCTCTCAAAAATAAACACATTTTAAAAATTTAAAAAAAGAAGGACTTTTCCTACCCCAAGATTATAAAAAATATAATATTCTCCTGGGCTGCCTGGATGGCTCAGTCGCTTAAATGTCCAGCTTTAGCTCAGGTCATGGTCTGGTGGTTTGTGGGTTTGAGCCCTGCATGGGGCTCTGGGCTGTTAGTACAGAGCCCAGAATCCGCTTCGGATTCTGTGTCTCCCTCGCTCTCTGCTCCTCCCCCACTCGTGTTCTAGCTCTACTCTCTCAAAATTAAATAAACATTAAAAAATTTTTAAATAGTCTTCGGAAACCTGGATGTGGAATGAATTATTCAGACAGGCTTTAGGTCTAATTACTAAGTGAGAAGCATGGTCCTGGCAATTTGATCTACATCACCTGCTTTTCTGACTACAGCCCTGTAAGAAAAATATTAAAACCTTATTTTAAAGATGCAGAAATGGAGGCCGAGAGAGAGGCAGTGCCTGGGCCAGGCTCGCACGGGGAGCTCCTGGCAGAAGCGAAGGGCTGGGGGTCGGAAGGGCGGAATGACTCTCGGATAGGGGCTGACCTGGGCGGGGAGCCTCCGTCTCACCTCCAGGCAAGGACCAGGGTGCAGTCAGCCAGGATGCACATCTTAGCCAGCTCCTTGAGGGCCTTCTGTGGATCTTTCTGGGTGGAAAAGAGAATCAGAATGGGAAATCTGGTGGAAAACAAGGAATTAGAGTCTTGAAAACACGGTAGGGTAGGGTGCCAAGAGCCTTCCACTCCACGGCCACTCCCTAAGCTCTGACTGGGTGCCCGCCTGCACCGGGCAATGCCAGGACCCCACAGGAAACAAGACAGCCCGGGCTCTGCCCTCTGGGGCTCACGCTCTGGTGAGGGAGATCAAACTGTCCCCCCCAATACAGTGATGACCCAGAATGGCCAGGATTGGGAAGGGAGAGCAGGAGCATCTGAGCTGCCTAGGGGATCAGGGAGAGCTTCCTGGGGGAGGGGACATCTGAGCTGAGGCCTGAAGGAGGCCGAGGAGGAGTGAAGGAGGAAAAGGGGATTTTAGACATAGGGAGGACGGGAGGGGGGAACAAGGCCTTGAGGAACTGCAATTGACACGGAATGGGGTGGAGAATGTAAAAGAAAGGGCGACCACACAGCTCAGAAACGAAGCCAGAGAGTAAGGCAGGGACTGAGTCACACGGCCTCACGGGCCATAGAGGGGCACTGGGGAGCGACGGAGGGGTCCAGACATCAGATCCGTGCTTTAGGGAACCCCCCACCCTCCCGGCTGCTGTGAGGGTGCAAGGGGCTGGGAGGAGGCTGGAGCAGGGATCCTGGCGGGCCGGGCTGTGAAGACAGGATGACACCACTTCGAACCCCGCTTAGGTGGCAGAGCGCTGGGACGGGCGGAAGAGGAGTGGGGACCCGCGGAAGAGGTGTGGGGAAGATGNTCTCTCTCTCTCCCCCCCCCCCCCCCCCCCCCCCCCCGCCAACACAGGGCGTCCATCTCAGATGTAAATAAACCAGTTCCTCACTGAGGTTTCAACTCGCGTCTACCCTCGGGACTCCCCAGGCCGCCGGGCTGCTGGGAGGCCCCGCAGATGAAGACAAGGAAGAGGAGGGGCAGCGACCCCCGCTTACCACGTCCACCTGGACGAGCAGGACCCTCAGGGCGAAGCTCTTCCCCAGGCTCTGCAGCCGCCCGTGGATGTAGTCCGGGTGGAGGTTGTGGTAGCGGAGGCTGGGGGGGCGGGGGAGAGGGAGGGATTGGGAGGTCTCGGTCTCCCCGGTCTCCCCGAGACCCCGGAGCCCTTCTTCCCTCTCACCGGAATGCAGAGGGCGCGGGCAACACAAGGATCTGAGGCCCAGAGAAGTTAAGTGACTTGCCCCACGTCACCCAGCAAGGAAGGCGATGGAGGGATTGGCAGAAATAGCTGCCCGGCTCTGCTCCCTGGAGGGACGGACCCCACGCTCCTCCCTGGGGAAGGGAAGAGACTCGGGCAGAGGACATGAGACTAGAGAGCGTGGACCGGGGGGAGGGGGGAGGGGACACACAGCGCAGCTGGATCTGGGGAGCAGGCCCATCCCAGGGATTGTCTGCTTTAGCCTCAAAGGGCGCTGGCAGGGAGGGGTTGGGGCGGCTCCTCCGCCCAGGGAACTAGGGGACATCTGTGCCCAGCGGCCACCAGGTCCCATACCTTGCAGGGAGGACAGGGACTTAGAAGGTTCGCTTCCCCCATCTTGTTCTGTGTGGAGAGGGGCCCCCGGGAATGGAGAGGGAACTTGCTTAACTGGGGTGCAGGCTGGCGAAATCCCGGCCTCTCATCAACTCACCCCAGATGTCTGGGACATGAGGGACCAGACCCCCCCCACAACCTGCTTGGAGCCAGGACTCCAGGCACCCGGCCCGTCCTGCGTCAGAACCAGAGTCCGGGCCCGCCGCGCTCGTCCCTCTGGGCACCTCCAGGCAAAGACCTCTCCCTCCCCCGCCAGGCCACCCCGGCCCGGAGCTGACGGGGCCACACCCAAAGGTCTCCTACCCAGTGGTCCCCAACACGGGAGCACAGCCTCCCTAGGCCTTCAGGACGCCGGGGCGCCCCTCGGAGCTCACCTGAGGAACAGGGCACAGGTGCTCTGGCCCAGCACGTAGTCGGGAAGCACGTCACCAAACTCCCAGGGCACGTTACGCACAAACTTCAGCACGGGGTTGCCCCTCTGGCGAGGGAAGGGCGGGTATCATTAACAGGGATGGCCCTGGGACCGCTGCCAGTCCCAGGGCTCCCCTCCCCCCACCTCTGTCAACACCTTCCCATCCCCCTCCTGCCTGTATCTGTTCCCCAGTCTCCAGAGTCCAGCTCCTCAGCCCAGAATGCCCTTGGCGCTCTGGCCCCAACCCAGGCCCTGTCCCCCAGCCCTGGGCCTTAACGAAAGGGTCCCCGGGTCCATCTCTCCGGCTCAGCCCTCTCCCCTAGAGCCACGTGCATGTCCTGGGGTTGCTGGACACCCCCCCCCATGTCTGCCTCGCTGCATCCCAAGTGCCTGCAGCACCAGCCTCCACACCAGCCCGCACACCTGCCCCTCCTCCTCTCATCCCAGGGACAGCCCCCCCATCCAGAGACCCAAGCCTGGTCACGTCCCTCTCCTCCTCCTCAGGTGGAACGTCTCCCTTCGAGGATTTTTTTTTCCCAGTTTATTTGTTTTGAGAGAGAGAGAGAGAGAGAGAGAGAGGCAGAGCAAGAATCCCAAGCAGGCTCCGCGCTGTCAGTGCAGAGCCTGACGCAGGGCTCGATCTCATGAACTCTGAGATCACGCCCTGAGCCAAAATCAAGAGTTGGATGCTTAAGGGAGCCTGGATGGCTCAGTCGGTTCAACTTGGGTCATAATCTCACAGCTCATGGGTTCGAGCCCCGCGTCGGGCTCTGTGCTGACAGCTCAGAGCCTGAACCTGTCTTCAGATTCTGTGTCTCCCTCTCTCTCTGACCCTACCCTGCTCATGACGTCTCTCTCTCTTTCTCTCAGAATAAAACATTAAAAAAATTAAAAAATAAATAAGCATTAAAAATAATATTTTAGGGGCGCCTGGGTGGCTTAGTCGGTTAAGTGTCCGACTTTCGCTTAGGTCATGATCTCGCGGTTCGTGGGTTCGGGCCCCGCGTCGGGCTCTGTGCTGACTGCCAGCTCAGAGCCTGGAGCCTGTTTCAGTCTGTGACTCCCTCTCTCTCTGACCCTCCCCTGCTCATGCTGTCTCTCTCTATCTCTCCTAGAAATAAATAAAAATAATAATAATAATAATAATAATATTTTAAAAATAAATAAATTAAAGTCTTAAAAAATTTTTTAAAACAGGACGAAAAGGCATAGATGAGCTCAGTCACTTGCTCAAGATCACACAGCTGCTTTGTGCCAGAGCAGAATTTGAAGTTGGGCCCAAACAGGGTTTTTTTTTTTTTTTTTAATTTTTAAAATATTTATTCATTTTTGAGAGACAGAGTGCAAGAGGTAGAGGGGCAGAGAGAGAGGGAGACACAGAATCCAAAGCAGGCTCCAGGCTCTGAGATGTCAGCACAAAGCCCAAGGCAGGGCTCGAACCCAAGAACCGAGGGATCATGACCTGAGCCGAAGTCGGAGGCTCAACCGACTGAGCCACCCAGGTGCCCCTTGATAACTAGGTTCTCAATGAATGAACAAACTTGGGGACAGGAAACTTAGCTGCACTAACACAGAAGAGTAGATGTTACAGACTAAATATTTGTGTCCCCCCGACCCCCAAATTCATACGTTGAAATCTTAACCCCCAATGTGATGGTATTAGATGAGGTGAGGAGAGGGGCACCTGGGTAGCTCAGTCGGTTAAGTGTCCAACTCTTGCTTCTGGCTCAGATCGTGATCTTGCAGTTTTGTGAGTTCGAGCCCCATGTCAGGCTCCGGGCTGGCATCATGGAGCCTGTTTGGAATTCTCTCTTTCCCCCTCCCCCACTCCTGCTGTTTCTGTCTCTCTCAAAACAAATAAATAAACTTAAAAAAAAAAAAAAGGAGGTGAGAGGTGAGGAGGTCAGGAGGGTGGAGCCCCCACGAAAGGGATTAGTGCCCAGATAAAAGGGACCCCAGGGAGCTCCTTTACCCCTTCTGCCAGGAGAGGGCACAGAGAGCTGACAACAGTCTATGAAGCATGAGCTGGGACCTTCCTGGACTGCCTTGATCTTGGTGTTCCCGCCCTCCAGAAGTGTGAGAAATAAAAGCTTATTGTTTAAACGGCCCAGTCCACGGTATTTTCGTTTGCACAAAATAATCCAACACACGGCGTGATCGTGACCTGAACCCATACACGGCAGTTGGATGGATGGACGAAAGAACTGCACCGCCCAGAGCACAAGGGCCGGAGCCCAGCCTTCCTTCCGCTGCCCACCTGAACGCCACCCCATCCCCGTGTTTCCCACCAGAAGTCTCAAAGCCCCTCCTCACCTGCTTCCCCTCCTCACCTGCCGCGGGCTCACAATGATGCTACTGGACTTCGTCCCCGGCTTGGGGGCCTGGCCGGGGGGCTCTCCTGCCACGGTTTCTGGCCCTGTGGGGTGCGGAGCCCCAGCCCCTCCTGGAGGTCCCGAGATGGCATACTCAGCGTAGGTCTGGGGGGCCGCCTGGGGTGAGGTCTCCGTGGCGGGAAAGCTCTGGGTGGCCTTGAATAAGGGCTTGAGCTGAGGGGGGAGGGGGAGAAGTGTCAAAATCTGAATCTAGCCACCTCTCCCTGCTCCTAGGCCTCCATACTGGTCCCAGCCCCCAACTTCCCTCCCTCGGACCAGTGCACCTCCTCGCCTGACCCTTGCCTACATCCTTACTGCCCATGGTCTGTTCAGGGTCATTCATGTCCCTCTGCTCAGAGACCTTGGTGGCTCCCATCTCAGAGTAAAAGCCAAAGCTGTTGCCACAGCCCACAAGGTTCTAGAAGATCTGTCCCTGCCCCCTTGTCCCACCTCCCACCTCTCTCCCCTTCCTTTCTCTATTCCAGTCCCACTGGCCTTCACGCTGCCCTCAAATCTGTCGGGCTCTCTCTGATCCTGGGCCTTCGCCTCGGCTGTCCCTTCTGCCCCCAGATGTTGCCCCATAGCTCACTCCCTCACCTCTTTCACATCACTGCCAAGATGTCACCCCCTCAGAGAGGCAGTCCCTTGACCTGAGATAGCGCCTCTCCCCCGTCACCCCCTATATCCTGAGCCCACTTTTTCTCCCTAGCACACCGGGAGTAGCCAGTACTCAGCACCGGCCAATTGGTTTCCCGCGGGAACGCGATGTCCATGATGCCAGATCCTTCGATTTACCGAAAGATGTCAAAAGGGCAGACTTCTTGTGAATTGCAAACTCCCTCCCATTCTCCAATGTCAGCAATAAATTCGTGCTTTGCAAGCCAGGGTGCTGGCCATAAAGCACATCCCAAAGCCACCCGCCGCTCGCGTCAGCAGCCTCGGCCTGAGCCCTGTGCTGAGGCCACCATGACATTTTACAGATTAGGGAAACAGACTGGTGGAGAGCAAAGGACTGCTTTCCCAAGGTGCCCCAGGCCACAACATCTCCGGACCTCCACCGTGGGCCTCGGAGGCCCCTTCCTGTCCTCCTACCTCTCGATCCCCCCCCACCCCGTCTGCCCGCGTTCTCCCCATCTCCTCCGCCCTACCCCTGCAGGAGGGGCCTCATCCTCGCCCAGTGGTATGAAGAATTTCTTCCTGGTGGGTGGCCCGGAGGGCTGCCGCACTCCCTCCTCCTCCATCCCTGGGGTCTTCTGGGGCCTGAAAGTGAAGGCATGGCGGCGGGGGCGAGTGAGACAGCAGCGCCTGCATCCCCATCCTTCCAGCAGGAACCCCCACTCCCAGCGACCCCGCCCAAAACATCCCAGGGCTCCAGAGCCTCAGGTTCCAAACACCGAGCGCTCCGGGGTCTATAAAGCCCCGCCCACGCGGAGCCGCACCTCCCGTTCGCCCCGCCCCTTACCGGTCCAGACTTTCCATTCGCCCCGCCCCTAGTCCCCGCGTTCTATTCACCCCACCCTCACTGTTCCCCGCCTTCCATTTGCCAGCCTCAGCCTCGGTCCCCCTCCGTCCCGCCCACAGGGCTGGCACCTGGATACCCTCCCCTCGCTCCGTCTCGTCCATCTGTCAGACGCTGCAACGACTGGTTGGCCTCTGCGGCTGCCAATCGCCGCCGGCGGTCCCTCCCCGCGGCCCCTCACGACCCAGCCCCGCTGTCTGAGCGCCGCGAGGACTCACCTCCTCGTCCCTGAGCCGGGAGTGCGAGACCGGAGAAGAACCGAGGCGTCCCGCCGGCGCGGCCAGCGCGGCCCCGCGCTCGCCTCACTTCCGGCCTCTCTAGCCCTCGATCCCGCCCTCACCGTTCCCCGAGGGTAGAGTTGCGACAGGGGCGATCTTCGCGCAGCTCTCTATGGTCCTGGAGGACTGCGGAGGCTTAGGCTGCAGAGAGAGGCTATCTCCCCGCCTGAACGTCCCTAGTTGCCGAGAATTTCGATTTTGGTGCCCTTCTTAAGCACCAGCTTGTGCTCGGGTTCCGGACAGGATTCGGGGGGGCAAATGACAGGAGATGAAATTAGGTCCCTCCCCTCAGGCTTGGATGGAATCCCAGCTCTGCCATTGACTTGGCCTCAGTTTCCACATTCATTCGTTATTTCATTCCCCCCAGCGCCTCCTCTGTTCCCAGCCCTGTGAGGGGCAGTGCTAGTGACTCAGCGGTGACCAACGACAACCATAGCCCCCTCCTGCCTTCCTGGAGCTCACAGTCCATTCATTGAGAGAGGCAGGTTCTGTCCCAAAACGTGATGACCTGGAGTGGTAGGCTGGGACGGGAGCTCCCAGACGGCCAGGGAGATGGGAGGGGAGGGGAGGGGCCGCCCACCCAGCCCGAGGGTAGGGAAGGGCTTCCTGGAGGAAGGGACATCTGAGCCGACCTGGTTGATGAGTTAGTATTAGTCATTTCCTGAAAGAACAGTCTCACGCTGTTCCAACTTGCGGTTCTCTGATTACTAAGGAGAGAGAACATCTTTTTGTGAGTTTATTGGTCTTATGTACCTTGTCCTGTGTGGATTGCTTTGTCATATCCTTTGCCCATTTTTTAAATGCGATTGTATGCCGTTTTTATTAGTATTAATTTGTAGGAGTACTTTATGGATTCCGATTCTAATTCTTAGTCAGTTTAATATATATCCCAAATATTTCCTCCTTGTTTGCACTTTGTATTTTTACGTCTTTGTTAATGTCACAGGGAAGTTCTTAGTGTTTATTCACATCGATTTATCAGTCTGTTCCATCCTGACTTTGGCTTTTGGTGTGTTGTTTAGGAAGCCTGCTATACCCCAAGGTCAGAAATACATCCTACAACTGCCTATAATATTTTTCTGAGTCTTGATTTTGTTTCTGTCTTTCATCTGCTTAAGACTTATTTTTGAAAATGCACCATGGTAGGAATTTATGATGAATGTAGCCAATTGTCTCCAAACCCACTTATTATAAAAATCAATCCTTTCCTGGGGTGCCTGGGTGGCTCAGTCGATTAAGTGTCCAACTTCAGCTCAGGTCATGATCTCGGAGTTCGTGAGTTCCAGCCCCGTATCAGAGTCTGTGCTGACAGCTCAGAGCCTGGAGCCTGCTTCTGATTCTGTGTCTCCTCTCTCTCTCTCTCTCTCTCTCTCTCTGACCCTCTCCCACTCTCTGTCTCTCTGTTTCTCTCTCTCTCAAAAATAAACATTAGAAAAATTTTAATCAATCCGTTACCCAGTTTTGATATATCACCTTTATCATGAACCAAATTCCCATATATACACTGGTCTATTTCTGACATTTCTAGTAAATTTGGTTAAAAATCTCTATATCTGTTCCTTGCCTCCAGGCTGCACTGCTGGATGATTTTATTCTGATGTTTTCTTATCACATTAGGCAAGTCCCCCCTCTGTTCCATTTCAAATCTATCTTTACCATTTTTATACCTTTTCTAGGGATTTTAGCAGCTGCTTTCTACTTCCACGAAAAATCCCATTGAGACTGAGATTGGAATTTCAATGAACTGACAGGTTCATTAAAAGAAGCTTGACATCTTTTTCAGATAGATAAATATATTAATTGTCTCTATGTCACCAATCAATCCATCTTCTGTGAGACTACTATAAAAGTTTTTTTTTTTTTTTTTTGGTAAATCATGTTTTTTGGTACAGTCGAGTCATAAATATATTTTTGGTCTTAGCTTCCCAGGACAGCTGTGACAAAGCTCCAAACACTGAGTGGCTCAGTAACAGAAATGTATTGTCTCACAGTTCCAGAGCTGGAAGTCCAAAGTCAGGGTGTTGGAAGGGCTCTGCTCCTTCGTTTATTTTTTATTTTATTTTTAAAAACCTTTTTTATGTTTACTTTTGAGAAAGAGAGAGAGAGACAGCGTGAGCAAGGGAGGGTCAGAGAGAGAGAGAGGGAGACACAGAATCTGAAAACAGGCTCCAGGCTCTGAGCTAACTGTCAGCACAGAGCCCAACGTGGGGCTCGAACCCACAAACCGTGAGATCATGACCTGAGCCGAAGTCGGAAGCTTAACCAGCCACCCAGGCGCCCCAGGGCTCTGCTCCTTCTGAATGCACAAGGAAAGACCATCTATCTTCTCCCTGGCTCATGGTCTTTTCCCTGTGTGTGCCTGTCTCTGTGTCTAAACTCCCCTGTTTTATAAAGACACCCATTGTATTGGATTAGGGCCCACATTAATGACCTCATTTTTAACTTGATTATCTCCATAAAGACCTTATTTCCAAATAAGGTCACATTCTGAAGTCTCAGGGGTTAGGACTTTAACATCTCTTTTTGGAGGACAGGATTCAGCCCATAACAATCCTGTTACTTTTTATAACTTTTTTTAAATGTTTATTTATTTTTGAGATAGACAGACAGAGCACGAGCAGGGGAGGGGCAGAGAGAGAGGGAGACACAGAATCCGGAGCAGGCTCCAGGCTCTGAGCTGTCAGCACAGAGCCCGACGTGGCGCTCAAACTCCCAGAACTGAGATCATGGCCTGAGTTGAAGTCAGACACTTAACCCACTGAGCCACCCAGGCGCCCCCATAAAACCTTCCTTCGGAATTCATTTTACTTCTTGCTGGAGTCCATTTGCTTCCAGTTCTTTCAGAGAACATTGTGGATGGTAACGTTATGAGTCTTGCTCATCTGAAAACACCTTCGGTTCATCCTCAAAATTGAAATCCCTGATTCTGGGTTCCTAGTTAGTTCCCTGGCAGAGTTAGGAGATAGGGGTCCTCTATCTCCCTGGCTTCTGGGTCGCTGATGAGAAGTGTTCTGTCCCTGTGATTCTCCCTCCTACATAACCAGCCTCATCACTGGGTGTAATTCTCCCCAAAGGTAATTTACTAGCAATGTGGCCTTGGGCCAAAAACTCAGCCTCTGTCTGTATGTCAGTTTGCTTGTTTCTAAAACAGGAAAGAGGGGGTGCCTGGGTGGCTCCGTCAGTTAAGTGTCCGTCTTCGGCTCAGGTCACGATCTCACGGTTCGGTTCGTGGGTTCGAACCCCGCGTCGGGCTCTGTGCTCACAGCTAGCTCAGAGCCTGGAGCCTGTTTAGGATTCTGTATCTCCCTCTCTCTCTGACTCTCCCCTGCTCAGGCTGTCTCTCTCTCTCTCTCCCTCTCTCTCTCTCTCTCTCAGAAATAAATAAAACATTTTTTTTAAAAAAACCCTTTTTATAAATAAAATGGGGATGAGGTGCCGAGCTGGCTCGGTCTGTGGGGCACACAACTCTTGATCTCCGGGTTGTGAGTTTGAGCTGATGTTCGGTGTAGAAATGGCTTAAAAATGAATAAATAAAAGAAACTGTAAAAAATAAATATGGGGCGCCTGGGGGGCTCAGTCGGTTGAGCGTCTGACTCTTGATTTTGGCTCAGGTCGTGATCCCAGGGCCTTGGGATCGAGCCCCGGGTCAGGCTCCACACTAAGCATGGAGCCTGCTTGGGATTCTCTTTCTCTCTCTCTCTCTCTCCCTCCCCCTGCCCCTCTCTCTCGCTGGTGCTCTATTTGAGTCTACCATACAAATGAAATAGCCCTAACCAAGTCCTGGGCAGCTGTTGTGGCTGCTGCTGTGTCACAGTGCACCTGCTGCCCCCCCCCCAGCACCCGGCAACCAGGAGGGGCTACCAAACCTCATACTGTGTGAATGAACAGAAAACAGGGGCCAAATGCTATGGCAAGCAACGGGCGCTACTCGGAGCCTCAGTTTCCCCATCTGTAACTGTGGGAGATTCAATAAGCCCACAGAGGACTGTATTGACGTGGACGGTTCACTCATTCCTTGAGTAACTACTTATTGAGCAACTACTGTGTACCAGGCACTGGGGACACAGATCCGAACAAAGCAGTCCACATCCCTGCCCTGTGCAGCTAATGGTCTCATGGAGGAGACACACCATAAGAACGAAACACACGGGGGCATCTGGGTGGCTCAGTTGGGTAAGGGCCTGGCTCAGGTCACGATCTCAGAGTTTGTGAGTTCAAGCCCTGTATCCGGCTCTGCGTGGACAGTGCGGAGCCTGCTTGGGATTCTCTCTCTCTCTGCCCCTCCCCTGCTCACTATCATTCTCGCTCTCAAAATGAACTTTAAAAAAAAAGAAAAAGGAAAAAGAAACCACACCGGGTGCCTGGCTGGCTCAGTCGTTCCTCTCAGGTCATGATCTCCCAGTTGATGAGTTCGAGCCCCACGTAAGGCTCAGAGCCTGGCGCCTGCTTCAGATTCTGTGTCTCCCTCGCTCTCTGCCCCTCCCCAGCTTGCACTGTCTCTCTCTCTCTCAAAAATAAATATACATTTTTAAAGAGAGTTCCAGACAGCCATACCTGCTATGAGGAAAATAAAACACAGCACTGTGAAGCAGGTGATGCGGAAAGGGGGGGGGGTGTCACACGCTGATGAGGTCTATATATAATAAAAATAGTACCATCAAAGTAGATTGAGCACTTATTATGACCTAAGACCTCACAATAATCCTCCCCTTAGGAATCAGTAGGTCATGTGACATATGAAGGAACCGAGGCACCAGCGACATAGAGAAAGACCGTGGAAACTTGTCCCTGAATCCAAGTCAAGAGTGCTTCCAGGTGGCCCACTTGGGCGGGACTTAATTCCCCCCTTCTGGGAATTCAATTGCCAAACCAGCGTGCAACTCGTGCCTTTTGCGCCAGGGGGCGCTGGCTCCCCACAAGAGGATTTGGGGGTGTCGGGGCGCCGGGAGCTACTTCGCAGAAGCTACCCGGGGCAGAACCCCTCGAAGGCGGCCGGCGGCCCCTTCGCTTCTTCCGAACTCGTTTCTTTACCGCAGAAATGCGGCAACGGGCCCACCGCCTGCGGCTGCTGTAACGCTGAGCCTGTCTGCGTTAGTTAACGTGGGGAAAAGTTGCCCTCGGTTCTACATCGTTTTCAAGTTTGATTTCTACTCGACTCCCCAATGGAACTTTCGGATCCTGGATTCGAATCTTCTGCGCTCTCAGGGCTGCGAGTTGGAATCTTAACAGCTGTCCGCACTCTGATTCCGCGTCCTCCTTCCAAACGCTCCAAGTTCAAATTCCAGCCTCAGTTCAAGTTCCCCCCGTGACTTCTCGAGTCAGGCCCCTGCTCCATCCCAAACCGCCCCTAATCCCAACTTCCAGTTTCGTCCGCGCCTCGGAGGCATCGGGGTGGGGGTGGAGAGTACCGGGACCCCAGGCCCTAATTNCCGGCCGGACCCCGCGCCGTCCCTGGCACCTCTTCTGCTGGGACGTCCCAAGTTTTCACCGGGCGCTGTGGATGGACATGCAGCAAAAGGCGGGCTCTGCAGCATGAGAGACTGCGGTTAGATCAGAGGTGGGACTTACCCCCAAAGGGCCCAGAATCCAGAAACTTTTTGTTTATGCCCAACGTGGGGCTTGAACTCACCACCCTGCGATCAAGCATCGCATGCTTTACGAACTGAGTCAGCCAGGTGCCCCCCCCCCGCCCCGGG
>NW_027533260.1:5059251-5059511 GCF_008692635.1 Crocuta crocuta | reverse complement strand
AAACTAACTTTATACAAAAAGAAAGATTGGGAAGGAAGGGAGATGAACCAGATATGCACATTTATTTCTCACCAGCGACAGAACGGAAGCATCTTGGGGGCAGAGACATAAACACCATAAGCTGGCCAGTCAGTCCCCAGACCAGAGCTGTCCCCCTGTTTTCCCGGTGTAAGAACTCGTGCTCCTTAGGGACCTGGTGCTCAGAGCAATCCCTCACAAATGAAGACTCTGTGACCCACTGGACTAGGAGTCCCCCACCC
>NW_027533260.1:5048787-5058968 GCF_008692635.1 Crocuta crocuta | reverse complement strand
GGTCCTTCGCACTGCCCAGCACAAGGCAGTGCCTCTGGAGAAATTAACTGCATGAATATAAAGCGTTGGTAATAAAATAAAATGACGTTTCCCAAATGATAACAGCAAATGTTTATTGTGTGCTACGTGCCAGGCGTGGGTGGGAGTCATCTCCTCTGGGCCTCACTCTACCCTAAGCAGGGAGAGGCGCCTTTACTATTTTCATCATCACTGTCCCCGTGTTAGAGATGAAGAAACCGCAGCTCAGAGAGTGTCTGAGCTCGTCTTGCATGTAGTCAGAGCTACTCCTGAACCGGGTCACCTGGCCCCCAAAAGCGTTCAGTTCTCAGGATACTGTCTCTAGGGCTCTATAGACCCCAAAGCTGGGGGCGCCTGGGGAGCTCAGTCCGTTAACATCGGACCTTGGCTCGGGTCACGATCTCGTGGTTGGTGGGTTTCAGCCCCGCGTCCGGCTCTGTGCTGACAGCTCGCTCAGAGCCTGGAGCCTGTTTCGGATTCTGTGTCTCCCTCTCTCTCTGACCCTCCCCTGCTCATGCTGTGTGTGTGTGTGTGTGTGTGTGTGTGTGTCTTTCTCTTCCAGAAATAAAGAAAATATTTAAAATTTTTTTTTTTAAAAATTGAGTTCGAGCCCTGCATCAGTCTCTGTGCTGACGGCTCAGAGCCTGGAGCCTGCTTTGGATTCTGTGTCTCCCTCTCTCTCTGCCCCTCCTCTGCTCATGCTCTGTCTCTCTCTCTCAGAAATAAATAAAACAGGGCGCCTGGGTGGCTCAGTTGGTTAAGCAAATGACTTCAGCTCAGGTCATGCTCTCACGGCTTGTGGGTTCGAGTCCCATGTCGGGCTCTGTGCTGACAGCCAGCTCAGAGCCTGGAGCCTGTTTCAGATTCTGTGTCTCCCTCTCTCTCTGCCCCTCCTCTGCTCATGCTCTGTCTCTCTCTCTCAGAAATAAATAAAACATTAAATAAAAAAAAAGAAATAAATAAAACTAAAAATTTATTTAAAAAAACAAAACCAAAACTAAACATTAAAAAATTAAAAAATATATATATATATATGATTTGAGGGCACCTGGCTGGCTGTGGGAAGAGCATGTGACCCTTGATCTCAGGGTTGTGAGCTCGAGCCTCATGGTGAATGTAGAGATTACTTAAGTATATAAAACTTAAAAAAAAGAGATGTTTTCAAAATATATTATTTTACATTAACATGAAATCGTTTATTTTTTCAGATGAATCAAGTATTTTTAAATGTCTCAGTTTTAACTTACAATACAGTACAATTGACAGATATAACCCACCTTAAAGGAAAAACTCTTTGAAAGAAAACTCTTCGGAGTCCTCCCTCAATAATTATTTTAATGTTCATTTATTTATTTTGAGACACAGAAAGCAGGAGCGGGGGAGCGGCCAACAAAGGGAGAGAGAATCTCAAGCAGGCTCCACAGTCAGCATGGAGTCCCAGGTGTGGTTCGATCCCTTAAACCATGGAGATCATGACCTGAGCCAAAATCAAGAGTCAGAAGCTTAACCAACTGAGTCACCCAGGCGCCCCTGGAGTCCTCAGGAATTTTTAAGAACGTAAGAGGACCAAAATGTTTACAAATCACTGAACTAATAATCATATATACACATAACGAAGGTTAGATAACAGACAAGAATGTGGAACATCATTGTAACTGACGGCAGGAGAGATTTCCTTGTCAAAGGGGGATTGAAAAAGAGACCAAAAGATGACTGGGAATTGGCCAGGGGAAGGGAGGGAGAGCTTTCAAGGTGGCAGGAACAGCTTGTGCAAAGGCCCGGTGGTAGGAAATTGCTAGAAAAGAGCTGAAGCACAGGAGGCAAGAGGAGAGTGGCAAGAAATAAACTGGGTGGGGCGTCTGGGTGGCTCAGTCGGTTGAGCGTCCGACTTTGGCTCGGGTCATGACCACACGGTTTGTGGGTTCGAGCCCTGCATCGGGCTCTGTGCTGACAGCCAGCTCAGAGCCTGGAGCCTGTCTTCAGATTCTGTGTCTCCCTCTTTCTCTGACCCTCCCCTGCTCATGCTGTCTCTCTCTCTCTCTCAAAAATAAATAAAAACATTTACAAAAAAAGAAAAGAAAGAAACTGGGCAATCAAAGGACCAGATTATGCAAGAAAGGCCTTGAAGGCTATGATAAGTATTTTAGATTTTGTTCTGAGTGGAGAATGGACTGTGGAGGGGTGCGGTGGAGGCGGGGCGGAAGGATGGAAGGAAGCAGGAAGCCTAGTGAGGAAGCGACTGCAGTTACCAGACGGTAGACTGAGGCAGGGTGAGGGAGGGTCAAGAGCAAAGCTTAGCTTTGAGGGACTGGCAGTAACAGGAATCAGAACTGCCAACTCTGGGGAAGAAAGTTGAGAATTCGGACTGAGCCTCTTTTGAGTCGTCGAAGCCTTTGAGACCCTGGGCGGCGAGGGGGAAGATCACATAGAAGGGAGCTCCAGGTTCAAGATTCATAATCCTAGAGTTGGGGCGCCTGGGTGGCTCAGTCAGTTAAGCGTCTGACTTCAGCTCAGGTCATGATCTCACGGTTCGTGGGTTCAAGCCCCGTGTCGGGGTCTGTGCTGACAGCCAGCTCAGAGCTTGGAGGCTGTTTTGGATTCTGTGTCTCTCTCTCTCTCCTGACCTTCCCCTGCTCACTCTGTGTCTCTCTCTATCTCAGAAAAAACAAAAAATTTAAAAAATTAATTAAGAAATAAAATAAAATCCTAGAGTCACCAGTGTACACGCAGGTACATGGCGTGTTTTCTAGTTTGTTAATTCCATATCTACTTCTAATTTTCCATTTCTATGACAAATTTCGAACTGATCACCACTGTGAAACACTGTTCATTAAAGATCTGAAACTGTCTTTGTGTTCTATTTTTTTTTAATGTTTTATTTATTTCTGAGAGAGGGAGAGAGGGAGAGAGAGAGAGCAGAGGAGGATCAGAGAGAGAGGGAGACACAGAATCTGAAGCAGGCTCCAGGCTCTGAGCTGTCAGCACAGAACCCGACGCGGGGCTCGAACCCATGAACTGTGAGATCATGACCTGAGCCGAAGTCAGATGCCCAACTGACTGAGCCACGCAGGCGTCCCATGTCTTTGTGTTCTTAATAACAGATGAACTTCAGTTAACACAAATATTTGGTGGTTGGCCTTCTAACAGGCCATCTGGCTGGATTCTCATGCTAAGACAGTGTGTCGACTCTTCATTTCTCCTTGAAAACGATCCAAATGGCAGTTTCCTCTCTTGCCTCCTGATCTGTTTTGTGTTTGCTTTTTGTTCCTTGCCTTCCGATCTTTACATCAGATTTTTCTTGTCTTATAGCATTTGCAATGACTTTCAGGACTATGTCAAGCGGCAAAGTAGATCGGTTGTCATGAACTGCATTTATCTCATTATTCCCATTTTATCGACAGAGAAACTGAGGCACTGAGCAGTTAGTCTCTTGCCCAAGACCGCACAACAAGCAAGCAGTCAAGCCGGGACTCCAGCCAAAGCCTGTGTCCTCAACCACTGCCTGCAAAGAAAACTCACTAAGCATTCTGTATATTTTTTCAACACGCAAAACACGCTGGAAGTTTCCACAGTGACCTTGGGATCTTAGGTGTGGAACTGGGGGCCTACGGGCTGGCTCTGGCTCCGCCCCCCCTTTCCTAGACTCAGTTTCCTCCTGTGACGGAGGGTTGGAAGAGATGGTATCTGAAAGCCACAGAAACTCTGTCTTCAGAGTGGAAGAGACAGGCCCCCAAACAGACTGAATTCATTTCCTGTGGCTGCCTCACAAATTACCACAAACCCCGTGGCTGAAAACAGCAGAAATGTATTCTCTTACCGCACTGGGGGCCGGAAGTCCTAAAACCAGGTGTCTAGCACAGCAGGGCCACAGTGCCGTCCCCCGCCCCCCATCATGGGTCCGGGGAGCTCCTTCCTTGCTTCTTCCAGCTTCTGGTGGCGCCTGGCACTCCTGGGCTTGTGGCCAGATCACTCCAACCTTTGTGACTATCTTCACGTGGCCTCTCCTATACAGTCTGTGTGCAATTGCCCTCTGCCTCTCTCTCTCTCTTTTTATTTAATGTTTATTTATGTGGGGGGGGAGGGGGAGAGAGAATCCAAAACAGGCTCCAGGCTCTGAGCTGTCAGCACAGAGCCCGATGAAGGGCTCGAACTCACAAACTGCAAGTTCATGACCTGAGCCGAAATCGGATGCCCAACCAACTGAGCTCTGATATAAAACAGAGTGTGTGTGTTTGAGTGGGGGAGGGGGCAGAGAGAGAGAGAGAGAGGGAGAGAATCATAAGTAGGCTCCATCCTCAGCCCAGACCTGATCCCCCCCCACCCTGAGATCATGACCTGAGCCAAATCAAGAGTCAGATGCTCAACCAGTTGAGCCACCCAGGCGCCCCTGTGTCTCTTTTTTATAAGGACACTTGTCTTTGGGTTCAGGGGCTTCTTGGATAATCCAAGATGATCTCATCTTGAGATCCACCCCTTAATTACATCTGCAAAGATCCTTTTCCCAAATCAGCTCACATCCCCAGGTCTCAGGAAGTCGTATCTTGGGCGGGTGTATCATTCGATGCACCCCATGGATCAAAAGAGAAAACTGAGGGGCGCCTGGGTGGCTCAGTCGGTCGAGCCTCTGACTTCCACTCAGGTCATGATCTCGCGGTTCATGAGTTCGAGCCCCGCATTGGGTTCGATGCTGTCAGCACTTCGGATCCTCTGCCTCCTCTCTCTGTCTCTCCCCCACTTGCACTCCTCCCCCCTCCCCCGCCAAAAAAAAAGCATTAAAAAAAAAAGAGAGAAAACTGAGAACAGGGAGGGATGTGGCAGAGCTTAGACTGTGAGGCGTCCAGAGTTTCGTGATTGCACACACCGTTCCAGCGTGGAATGGTGGAGCCCCGTCCCTTGAGAGCCCCCGGCTGTTCGAGGTTGGGGGTGCTCCCCACATATTCCTGGACATCCTCCACTTCCAGGGCAGCAAGCCTTGGAGGGAGATCTCATACTTCAGCTGTCAGCATTGCGTGGAGGCATCTTCTCTCGCACAAAAACTCCCAACAACAGGAAAGGCCTACACTGCACAGGACGGCATTATGCCACGCCTTGGTCTAAATGTTTAATGTCCATTAACCCGCTCCCCACAAAACGCCTAGGTGATCCTTTTATAGAAGAGACTGAGAGGTTGGAAGGGCAGCTTGGAAGCCACAGAGCTGATATTCGAACCTGTGCAGTCAGGTTTCAGAATCTAGGGTCTTGACTGTAAGCCGTTACAGCCTCCTGGGGGCAGGCTGTCACGTGTTCAGTCGGGACTTGGAGGAAGTGGGGCTCCTGAGCCGTTGGCTGCTAGGCCTTCGGATGCGGCAGCCACAGGTCGCAAGGGCTCTTGAGTGCTTGAAGCGTGGCTGGTCCAAAATGAGATGTGCCAGGAACATGAAATCCACGCTGGATTTTGAAGACTTAGCGCCACAAAAAGAACAAATGATCTCATTACAAATTGCTGATAGGGGCGCCTGGGGGGTTCAGTCGGTTAAGCTCTGACTTCGGCTCAGGTCATGATCTCACGGTTCGTGGGTTCGAGCCCCGCAATGGGCTCTGTGCTGACAGCTCAGAGCCTGCTTCAGATTCTGTGTCTCCTTCTCTCTCTGCTCCTCCCCTACTCCTACTCTGTCTCTCTCTCCCACTCTCTCTCAAAAATAAATAAAAACATTAAAGGGGTGCCTGGGTCACCGGTGCAGTGGGTTAAGCTTCTGACTCTCGATCTTGGTTCAGGTCATGATCTTGCAGTTTGCGAGTTCGAAAGCCCCACGTGGCGCCTGCTACAGACTCTGTTTCTCCTTCTCTCTGCCCCTCCTCAGCTTGTGCTCTCTCTCTCTCTCAAAAATAAATAAACTTAAAAAAATTAAAATAAATAAGCAAACTTAAAAAAACTTAAAAACATTAAAAAAAAATTTTTAATTGCTGATATTGAAGGGTACCTCACTGGCTCAGTTGGAAATATGTGTGAACATTCAGCTCTTTCTTTTTTTAATTAAATGTTTATTTTTACTTATTTTTGAGAGAGAGAGAGACAGAGCATGAGTGGGGGAGGGGCAGAGAGAGAGGGACAGAGGATCTGAAAAGCAGGCTCTGCACTGACAGCAGCAAGCCTGACCTGGGGCTCATACTCACGAACCAGGAGATCATAACCTGAGCCAAAGTTGGATGCTCACCAACCGAGCCAAGGTGCCCCTTTTTTTTAAAAAAACGTTTATTTATTTATTTTGAGAGAGAGAGAGAGAGAGAGAGAGTGCATGCGCATGCACACAGGTGAGCGGGCCGGGGCAGGGGGGTGGGGAGAGAAAGATAAATAATCCCAATCAGACTCCACACTGTCAGCGCAGAGCCGGACAAGGACTTGATCCCATGACTGTGAGATCATGATCTGTGCCAAAACCAAGAATTGGATACTCAACAGATGGAGTCATCCCGGCACCCAAGAACACGTGACTCTTGATCTTGGGGCTGTGAGTTCAAGCCCCATGTCCCACGTTGGTTTTAGCAACTACTGAAACAATAAAAAAAACTTTTTAAAGGGGCGCCTGGGTGGCTTAGTCGGTTAAGCGTCCGACTTTCGCTTAGGTCATGATCTCACGGTTCGTGGGTTCGAGCCCCGCGTCGGGCTCTGTGCTGACTGCCAGCTCAGAGCCTGGAGCCTGTTTCAGTCTGTGACTCCCTCTCTCTCTGACCTTCCCTGCTCACGCTGTCTCTCTCTCTCTCCTGGAAATAAATAAAACATTAAAAAAATAAAAATAAAAATAAAAATAAAAACTTTTAAAAAAATTTCTCCTCTTGAGTACATGTTGATATAATATTCTGCATACATCTGGTTAAATGATATACACGAACAAAATTATTTGCACCTGTTTCCTTTTACTTTCTTTTTTAATCTTTATTTTTGAGAGCGAGAGACAGAGCACAAGCAGGGGAGGGGCAGAGAGAGAGGGAGACACAGACCCTGAAGCAGGCGCCACGCTCTGAGCTGTCAGCACTGAGCCGAACGTGGGGCTCGAACTCACAAACTGTGCCATCACGACCTGAGCCGAAGTCAGATGTTCAAAACGACTGACCCCCCACCCCAGGCACCCCTATAGAGTTTATTTTTTATTCATCAGTTATGAGTGTGTGCTTCTACTGGGAATGCTATAAAATAAGCACAAAGCTGAGATAAATACTCAACACAACCGGACAAGCCAGGCGGCCTCAAGGTCAAGAGTTCATATCCTGACTCTGTCCCTTCCCCGGCTGCGATTCCTTTGGTAAGTCACTTGTCCTCATGGGTGCTCAGTTCCTGGGGAATGTTCGTTCCTGCCCCCAGGGGGCTATTAAAGGAACTCAATGAGATAGAATGTGCAAAGGGCCCAGTGCGCTGCCAAGCAGAGAATGAGCAGCAGAGAATGAGCGACACAGGCCAGGTGTCTTAGAGGCGGGGACCCGGCTTACGTAGAGGGATTCATGCTAGGTTTCTCAGCAGATGGGATGGTTGAGTTGGACCTTGAAGGATGGGGAAATACTACGTGGAGAAGGATGGGAAAGGTATCTCAGGCAGAAGGAACCGAAGTTCAAGTTCAGGTAGCATGTCGGAGCACAATATGGTTGGGAAAAGGCAAGAAGTTTGGGTAGCTGAGGGCAGAGTGAATGAGTGTTGGGGAAAGGGAGGGTCAGAGAATAGGTGGGAGAAGCAGGATCGTTCAGGCCACGGACAGCCCTGTAGATCACAGGACTGGAGCACTGGGGAGCCATTGCAGGCTCTGAGCAGGGGAAAGATGTCACAAGAGAGGGTTTGTGCTTTAGCAAGATCCTTCTGGATGGGAGGGGGGCAAGACTGGGGCCGGGACCAGGGAGGAGTATAGGGCAGGATGAAGTGGGGAAAGGGGGTCAAGTAGAAAGGCGCAAGAGGCAGCTGCCGAGCGGGGGCACCAGGAGGAGGAGGCACAGGAAGGAAGCTGAGGTCGGGGTATAATCCTGTGGGACATCCTAGGGGAGGCATCTAAGCACTGCCGGACACTTGAGTCCAGAGCGCTGAGGCCCGAAGGCTGTCAGAGCTCAGACGGGGCTAAAATCTTGGCAGTGGGAGAAGGTGGAGGGTTCAGGACAGTAACCTCAGCGATTAGGGAAAGTGTCCCTGCCCAGGAGAGTAGCCTCCGTGCCCAGGTCCTCACGTCACTCTATGCCTGGGGGGCATGGACATGGGCAGACCCAGGGCCTCACAGGAGTGCCTGGTCAGTGGCGGAGCCCAGATGCACACTCGCAGTCAGTGCACGCCTCCACGGGGGAGGAGTGTGAGGAACGCGGGCTCCCGGAGGTGCAGAGACCCGTTCCCAAGGACCAGGGACAGTGGAAGTATCAGGAACAGGTCTGGGAAGGAGTGGAAGTATCAGGAACAGGTCTGGGAAGGAGTTTGGAGACAGAAAGTAAATGAATCAGAAGTCTCTCAGTTTCTCTCTCTCTTTTTTTTTTAATGTTTTTTATTTATTTCTAGGAGAGAGAGAGAAAGACAGCGCGAGCAGGGGAGGGTCAGAGAGAGAGGGAGTCACAGACTGAAACAGGCTCCAGGCTCCGAGCTGGCAGTCAGCACAGAGCCCGACGCGGGGCTCGAACCCACGAACCGCGAGATCATGACCTAAGCGAAAGTCGGACGCTTAACCGACTAAGCCACCCAGGCGCCCCTTTTTTTAATATTTTTAAATTTTATTTTTGAGAGACAGCACACAAGTGGGGTGGTGGGCAGAGAGAGAAGGAGACACAGAATCCGAGGCGGGCTCCAGGCTCCGAGCTGTCAGCACAGAGTCCGACACGGAGTTCGAACCCACAAGCCTCGAGATCATGACCTGAGCCAAAGTCGGATGCTTAACGGACTGAGCCACCCAGGCGCCCCTATTTTTTAAATGGTAATCACTGTTGGGGCGCCTGGGTGGCTCAGTCCGTTAAGTGACAGACTTGGGCTCAGGTCATGATCTCATGGTCTGTGGGTTAGGGCCCTGCGAAAGGCTCTGTGCTGACAGCTCGGAGCCTGGAGCCTGCTTCGGATTCTGTGTCTCCCTCTCTCTGCCTCTCCCCAGTTTGTGGTCTCTCTCTCTGTCTCCCTCTCTCTCAATAATAAATAAACAAACTTTAAAAATATTTTTAAAAAAATTTTAAATTCAAAAACCTTAAAATAGTAATCAATATTACTACTGCTGCCATGGATGTATGGCATCATCCATTTACATGCTGGGAGGTAATGAGCTCCCAGGCACAGGAGGAGACCAAAAGCTGAAGGATCAGGCACTAGGAGCTCATGCAGTCTACATTCTGTTAAGCGCAGCCCCCAACTGGTTTCTCTCCAGGCTTCTGCTTCCAGATCAATGTAATGAGATGAGACGACTGAATTAAAACCCGGGGTCATTGTAGGTGCTCCTTGTCATCACTCAGGAGGCAACCGTGTGACCTCCTTCCTGAGAAAGGCCCTCCCTGATTACTCTTGCCAAAACATCCCCCTTTAGTTATTTATTTTTAAAAATTTTAAGTAACACTTATACCCAGTGAGGGGCTCGAACCCACTATTCTGAGATCAATTCGCATGCTCTACCCACGGAGCCAGCCAGGTGCCCCATCCCCCCCTTTTTTAAAACCGTCGCAGTCAGTTTACTTTCTTAATGGCACTTCTCACAATCTGAAAACATTTATCTACTGTCTCCCCGTTAGAACGTTGGCCTCAGGAGGGCAGGGATCTCTGCCTTGTTCACTGCTGTGTCCCTGTCTCCTGCCACAGTGCCACCTGCGACACGGCAGCCCCTTGATAAATATTTGCTGAGCGATGAGGTAAATACTACTTCTGATAGGTAGTGAGTTCTCCATCAAGGGAGGTATCCAAGCTGAAGCCGTAGCTTTCGTACCTCTCAATTCATGCCGCCAGGGCTCAACCCAGCTCCTCTTCGGCCTCAGTTTCCTCCTTTATAAAATGGGTCCGCCGGGCGAGCGGACTCCCGGCCTTGCTCCCGCCTGCGATCCCCACGGGGGCCACCAGGCGGCGCGGCGCCTCTGCCCAAAGCCCGCCTGCGGCCGCCCGAGCCCCGGTGGACGCGTCCCGAAGTTCCTGGAATGTTCTCAGCCGCGCCGAGCGGAACCCGGGAGGCTCGAGCGGATGCGAGGCGTCCGGG
>NW_027533260.1:5008434-5048760 GCF_008692635.1 Crocuta crocuta | reverse complement strand
CCCCCCCCCCCGCCCTGGCCCCCCCGCTGCCCCCAGAGGCCCCCAGCCTCTCCCCCTCGCCTCCCCCCGCTGCCGCCCGCATTGCCCATCTCCTGTCCCCGTCGGTCTTCAGCTTCCTCTCCATCCCTCCTCCCTGACCACTGGCCCTCCTCCCCTTTGCCTGTCCCAGTCTCCGTTCCCAGCCCTGGCCCCCAGCCGTGTCCCCAACTGGTATTCATCCCATCCCTCAGCCTCCCCATCCCAAAGCCGTGGCCCTATTCTTCCCCACCCAGGGCACCAATCTCTTGCCCTTCTGAGTCTGCCTCTGCCCCCCCCCCATCCCAGTCCTCAGCCCTTCCTTTGCCCCACCCCCAACCCGGGGTGGGGTGGGGGGTGGGGAGATCCCAGGAAGTCAGACCCGGACAAGCTGAGGGTTAGGCGTGAGGCTCTGACTTCTCGGTTTGTTGCCACATCGGACCCCGTAGGTTTAGGTCTGGATCTGGGCCAGTTTTCTCATCCTATGCCCAGCGTTAGGATTCGGGCTGGGGCAAGACGGAGGTCTTCCGTCCCCAATGTTGGGGTCCCTGTGTCATCAGAGTCAGAGCAGAGCCCAGCACTCACTGGGTTTTTTCCCCCAAGTCCTAAATCCACTACAGGTCTTTTTCCTCTGCAAGTCGGTGATTGGACACAGCAGCTCCAGGCCTGGGGACAGGCAGCGGGGACAGCCAGAACCTGGCTTTCTCTGGGCCTAGGTCTCCCCTTTGCATTTAGAGCCACTGAGGCATCTTCCTATTCTGATAGCCTGTGACTCTCATGCTTACTCCAAGAATCAGCCTCAAGGAATCTTACACTGTATTTTCCAAAGGTTCAAAGGCCAACAAATACCTACATCGTCTCTGAAACCTTACAGGACATCGGACCCGCCCTGTCCCGCGTGACCCTGGAAAGCAGGGTGTAGTAGACAGATGTTTGTTCACGCAGAATTGCTTGGCTCAGTGGGAAGCTTCGAATGGTGGTAAAGTCCCTGCCCCGTGGGGCCATCAAGCTTCGGCCAGGCGCCCAGTTGCTTCGTTGTCCGGGTGCCTGGGGGACCTCACCACCAGGCACAGGTCCTTTAAGGCGTAAAGAATCATGTATTTGGAATCAAGGAATTAAGAAGCTGGAAAGGTTCACAAGGACCAGATCAAACTGGGTCTTGTTGGCCCTGGTAAGAAGCCTGGACAGCTGCCCCACGGGCACTAGGGAGTTACGGCAGGTTCTGACCAGTGAGAGAGACCGGGACAGATTTATGCTTTCGTATGGTCTTTTCACCCTTATGGAGGCCGACTGGGGAGGGGAGAAGGAGGCCAGAAGGACCAGACTTGGTGGCCAGGGGGCTGTGGACGGAGGGGAAGCCTTGGGAGGAGCCCCAGGTCTCTGCCCAGGTGGCAGGGTGGATGGTGGGGTCCCCCCTGAGATGAAGCCTAGGAGGGGGAAGGAGCAGGTGTGGGTGAAGGACACCCAGATAAGTTTCAAAGTCAGTCCATAGATGGTAAATTTTGAATAGTAACAATAAGGGTTTGGGGGGGGTGGTTATTTAGTTTTTGGAAAATGCATTGGCAAAACAAAACGGTTATACCTTGAAAAAGTACGTTTCCCTCCTTCCTCTGATCCCCACTTCTCACTGTTAACTATTTCTTTTGTTCATTGGCCAACTGGATTTAAAGAGCTCTCAGCATGTCCTGGCTTGTCCTAGACCCCGCACAAGAGTGACCTCACTCAAATCACCTCACCGCTCAGTATGAGGGCCAGGTACCACTGCTCTGCCCATCTTAGAGAAATGAAAACTGAGGCCTGGAGGGTTGCAGGGAAGTCCTTTCACCTGCCTGGATTTGACAGCTTTTCAATATTGAAGGCATGGGAGCTGGTAAGATCAGAGAGGGAAGGTCCATAAGGCCAGAGGGCAGAGCCCAGGGAACAGGAACGGCGGGGGTGTGGGGGGTGCCTGCAGCGGAGAGTTCAAGGAAGGCTGCCTGGAGGAGTGACAGTAGCCAGAAAGGTGGCTTCCAGAGCCTTCTGAAGAGTTTGGAAGGAAATAAATCACTTCCTTGGGGGTGAAGCGTCTGAGGGACCACTGGCAGCCGGGTAATGCCCCCTCCTCAGGCCCGCAGGACCCCAGAGGTGTTTATAGGAGACTGGGGCTGCTTGATGACATTTCAGGGACACAGTGATGGCACAGTGGAGCTGCTATGACGTCCGAGTGATTCNAGGGAGAGGTGACAGCCACGGGGTGGGGGTGGGGGGCGCCAGGGAGGAGGCCGACATGCCAAGAGCGGGGACTCAAGAGCTGAGAGTTGAGTCTGCCCCTTGCACTAGGGAAGGGGCGCCCAGAGGTTGGAGGTGACCATCTGTCTTTCGGGGCCGGGTCCAGTGAAGGAGGTCTAGCTTCCGGGAGATGTGGCCGGGGTGGAATTGGTCTGGGCTCAGAAGCGGGTCGCCCAAGGCTGCTGGGATCAAGGACTCCTGTTTTGCTCGCTGCTGCACCCCTATCACCTAGAAGGCAATCGGCACACGGTTGGGGCTCAATACAGCTTTACTGAATGACTGAATCAGATGAATGGGGGACGGGGGACTCGGGTTGTCCTCCTCCCTAAAAGCTGTGGCCATCAGGCCCCCTCAGCCAAAGGCGTCCCTAGCCATACCCCTCCCGACCCAGCGTCTCAGGTCCCTCCCGGAGCGAGCTTCCGCAGGGGGGTAGGGGGTGAACCAGAAAAGGAGTTCGCGCCTCTGGTGGACTCCGCCCACTTGTGACGTCACAAGCCGCTAGGGGATCCCGACGCTCGTCCCTCCCATGGGATGGGGCGTGGAGAGGAACCGGGAGTCCTGACTCCGGCCCCTCCCCCGGGCCTGGCGGTGTTACACAACCCGACGACGCGTCCCCCGGGACGTCGCCGGACGTCCTGACCGGTCCGGGGACAATGGGCGGGGGCCCCTCCCGCCAGGGGCCTGAAGTGGCAGCGGTGCCCCCCTCCTCTGATTCACCCTTGTTTCCGGCCGGTTTCCTCCTCCTCCTCCTCCTCCTCAGGGACCCTTAACTCCCCTAAACTCTCTGCCCTCAATTCTCGTGCCCCCTGTAACTCGGCTCTCTGCCCGACCCTCCAACTATCTGTCCTCTGCACTCCGCCTCCCCTCGGCTCCCTGCCCTCACTCCGGCCGCTTGTGCTTCTCGAAACTTCCAGTTTCCCATGCTTTCCTTCAGGCACCCGTCCCANCTGGAGCCCGGGGGGCCCTCACCCCCCAGAGGCCTGCAGGGCGCCGAGACCCGGAGACAGAGAACCCGCAACTCGGGCCTGGAGATCCGGGGCCCCGGCGCAAGAAGCACGGAGAAATTCGTGGAGGCTGAAGCCACAGGGACCTGTCTGGACGCAGTGAGGAAGAGAGACCTGGAGACAGAAGCGAGCAAGGACGGGCCCCCACACTAAACACAGAGATAGAGAGATGATCGCAGACCACCCCAGGCCCGCAGGGACGCCTCGGAAGGCATCCACCTGCAATCGGCAGGGCCTTTGCGTTTCTGTCACTGGGACTTCCCCTCTCTGACTCTCAGTTTCCGTGTCTGTAAAATGGGTAGCGCTTAGAGGTCGAGGGCTGTTATGACTGTTCCGTTAATTCACCCACCTAGAGCTCATTGGCACAGTTCTGGCACATACTATCCATCATTCATTCACGCAACAGCTATTTATTCAGTACCTCTTATATGCCAGGCACTGTTGTAAGTGGTGCGTTTACAACAGCGAACAGGCGAAGATCGCCGTCCTTCTGGGGCTGGGGAGGGAGGTGGTCAGCCATACATGAAGCTAAGTGACACAAACTATACACGCATTGGAAAGTAGTAAGCGCTGGGCGAGAGGGGAGAACCGGATGGTTGGATTTGCCATTTTATCTTTTTTCTTTCGTTCGTTCTTTCTTTTCTTTTTTCGGGATTTGCCATTTTCAGTAAGGTAGTCAGGGAAGGCCTACAGGAGAAGGTGATGTTTGAGCGGAGACCAGGGGTGGGGGAGGGGAAAGCCGGGCCAAAGTCTGGGCTAAGAGCCTCCCTGTCAGCGGCCGGTACCAAGGGCAAAGGCCTTTAAGTGGGAACACATCTGGGGTGTTGGAGGGAGGCTGGTGTGTGGCTGGAGCAGAGAGGACAGAGGGCAGGGAGCGAGCCACAGAGACTCGGCGGAAAGGCAGATTGTGAGAGGCCTTTGACTTTCACTCTGATCTGAGTGACTCAGGAGCCCTGGAGGGTTTTGAGCAAAAGAGGGACATGAAAGACTTTGATTTTAACAGCATCCCTTTGTCTGTATGTGGGGGATCCACTTTGGGAAGGCAAGGATGGGGACAGGAGACCAGCGAGGAGCCCCAGGCAATGGTCCGGGCGGTGGGCAGCGGCGCCTTGGACTAGGGGCAGCGGGGATCAGATTCTGCAGGTGTTTGGACTTAGACCTGCAGATTTTGCTAGACAAGCACATTCACGGCAAGCCCTCAGTAGATGGCAGCAGTTACCATTCTGTCCCTCGGTGCTCACATCTCCATAGANCCCCCTCCCCCCCCCCGTTTTATAGATGCAGAAACCGAGGCCCTAAGAGGTCACTCAACTTGCCTGGGGACTCACAGCTCAGTCAGTCTCCAAAGATGGGACTTCTCTATCACGGTGGCTATTGTCAAATTCACAACAACACGCAGACTCATCCACGTGAGCCCCGCGACCTTCACTGGCCTTACCCGGTGGGTGGAGGGCAAACGGTGGCCCAGCGGGACAGTGCTGCCTCACTCATGTTCAGGCTGTCAGCCCGTCACCCGTGCTGGCCCGGGACACTTGCTTAGAGGCAGGCAGGTACACGCAGAGAGGGTCCGCCCAGAACCTCCCAGTCCGGCATGTGTCTCCCACACTTAATCCCAGCGCTGACCCTGGCACAGCCCAGCGCTGCCTGCAGCAACCTGTCACACGCTCGCACGCAGACAGGTACGTGGCCCTGCACCATGGAGAGGCATTTTCAGGCAGTGTGCACAAAACATACAATTTCTGTCTCTTTCCGGCTCTTTCTGTTCCTGTAGTTTTCTTTCTTTTTGACCCTGTCCCGTCTCTCTCTCTCTCTCTCTCTCACCATCTCTGTCTTGCTATCTTTGCCTCTCTCTGACCCCACCCTCACCCCTACTCTGTCTTTCTCATTCAATCCTCTACCTGCAGTGGAAAGCGCCCCCCGGCCCTGGCCACGTGTCCGCATAGAACCTCACCTGTTATGTGGCATCAGAGCCTGGCATGCGGACAAGTGTATGGAGGCCCCAGGTCAGCGGTTCTGGGTCGCGCATCAGAAACATCCAGGGAGGATCTCACGTGTTTTAAATCCCCGCCACCTCCTTCTAGAACATTCGGACCCATGGCTTGCTGGGCATGGGACTAGAGAAATCCACCTCTACAAAGCTCCCTGGGTAACTGGGACCCCTGTTGACCTGTACTAGTTACTCCATGTAATTTTGCTCACAGGTTAGAGCAGATGTTCCGAGAGCAGAGCCCCCATCCTGACATCATGCAGTAGTCAGCCCTGAGGGGTTCCGTGCTGTCCGCGATCGGCGGAATCCCTTTGGGAACAAGTTTGGGAGTTAAATAAAATTTAAAAAAAGAATCATAGGGGCGCCTGGGTGGCTTAGTCGGTTAAGCGTCCGACTTTCGCTTAGGTCATGATCTCGCGGTTCGTGGGTTCGAGCCCCGCGTCGGGCTCTGTGCTGACTGCCAGCTCAGAGCCTGAAGCCTGTTTCAGAGTCTGTGACTCCCTCTCTCTCTGACCCTCCCCTGCTCACGCTGTCTCTCTCTCTCTCCTAGAAATAAATAAAAAATTTAAAAAAAAAAGAATCATATATGGAAAGAGATCCAGAAATGAACAGAAACTCAGGATACAGAGACTCAGGAAAAGAGGGGGGTGCCAGGAGTAGGGAGGGACCCAGAAAGAGACCTAAGGGAAGAGAGACAGTGACAGAGATGCACAGAGATACTGAGGCAGAGATAGGGGTCAGAAAGATGCACAGAGAGAGGCACACTAAGAGGCAGAGACTGGGGTGCCTGGGTGGCTCAGTCAGATAAGCGACAGACTTTGCTCAGGTCATGATCTCATGGTTCGTGGGTTCGAGCCCCATGTCGGGCTCTGTACTGACAGCCAGCTTAGAGCCTGGAGCCTGTTTCAGATTCTGTATCTCCCTCTCTCTCTGACCCTCCCCTGCTCATGCTGTCTCTCTCTCTCAGAAGAAAAAAAAAAGAGGCAGAGACCGAGGCGGCCATTTAGGGCCAGGGATACCCCAAGAGAGGAACTTTTTCTTTTCAATGAGACAGTACACACACGGGCCACGCTTTATAGGCCCTACTTCCTAGTAACAGACTGTGCTATAGTTTGGCAATTGCACACTTACCAAGCCAGGTCTCCTCCCCAGGCCCGGTATGTAGGATGCACATTAAATGCGTTTATATAACCTGCCCTCTGTGCAGAATCTAGGAGCTTTACATAACACAGCCCCGTGAGTCATGCTGCAGACATGGGGCACTGACCTGACACACCCAAGAAGAGGGGACCCCCTTACCCAGGGCCATGATCTGGAAGTGACTCTGAGATTTGAGAGATCACCGGTCTCACGGAGGACTAACTAGAGGCCAGAGGAGGGCAAGGCACTTGCTTTGGGTCACGCAGCTGGGATCCAGCAGCTCAGGAGCGCCAACCGTATCTGTCTGATCGCATAGCCTTTGCACCCTAAGACACAGAGAAAGGCAGCTACTGCCAACGTGCTTCTTCCCAGAGGGGAGGAAATACACCAGTAATAATAATCCAACAGTCCCCCACCCCCCCGTGTATTGGGTGCATTGTGCCGCAGGAGTATTTTACAAACACCATCTCATTTATTCCAAAGCCCAGTGAGGTAGGGACAGACTCCAGTTATTAAATGACATAATTTACCCCTTACGTACAGAGCACTAACTCTGTACTAAGTACTTAACAGGACTTCATACAGTCACACATCTGGAGGTGGCTGATGTTATCACCTCCATTTCAGGAAGGAAAGAGATTCAGAGAAAGGAAGTCACAAAGCAGGTATTTAGACCCAGATCTCCCTGGGCGTTTACCGCTGCCACCCATTCTCAGGGGGAAGGTGCCCACAGTGCATCTACGCGCACGTGCAATCAATGTACCATCGAACACTAACATCTCAAGCACTTTAGTTCAAATACGGAGCGCCCTCGCCTCATCTTTCTCTGCTTGGGAGGATCTGACCCGGCCTCCGATCCCCTACACGTCCCTGACGCCTGGAGTGCGACCCTCTCCTCTCCTTAGAGCGCCTCAGTCTCGCCGCCAACTCGGCGCCTGTAAAATGTTCCTGCCCCTTTAAGAGAGCGAACAGTCGGCCGCCGTTGCCGAGCAGCACCAACGTGGTTGCCGGGCAACGTCAACAAACGACGCGGCCGCCGTCTCCGCGTGCCCCCCCTCCCCGCCCGCGCAGACGCGGTGACGCGAAGGGCTGTGGAACGCTGTCGCTTAGCAACCGGAAGGCTGTTTGTCCCGGGCCCGGCTGCGCGGCCGCACAGGGCGCAACCAGGACCGGCCCGGGCGGACAGATGGGCCGACCGGGAGCCCGGGGTGGGGGTGCCTGCGGTGATGGGAGCGGGGGAGAACCGGGTCCCCAAATTGCCGGTTTCCCTTTAGACAGCCGCCGTCTGCTTGTCGCCTGCTCCTCCTGTCTGACCCGGGACCGCCTCCGCTCGGGTATCCGTTCGTCTGGGCCCCCTCCTCCCCGGCATGTCTGTTTGTCCAGCGTCTCCCGCGCCGTGGCTGTCTCATACTCCCCCAAACAATGGCAACCAAAATAGATACAAGCACACTTCTCTGGCCTGCCGCTTTTGGCTCAAACTCTCGGGGGTTTCTGGGGTGCACCGTCCTTACGGAGGTCCCAGCCAGGGGAGACAAACCTGTACCCGCACACACCGTGGGAACTACAGCCCGAGAGCTGCCGCCCGTTCCTTTCCCCGCTCCCCTTGGGTTCTCTTGCCTGTCTTTTCTGGAGCCTCTATCACCATCAGGCGGCCCGAGGTCCTAACAGCCCGTGTCCGCGATGCTGTCCACAGCTGGGAGGGTCTAATAACTCATCCCCAGCACACACCCCCAAAACCCCCAATCCAGTAGCTTCATGTGACCAGGGCTGGCGCGAGAGCATGATCCTGAGGGAGGGCTTCCTTTGTGTGTGAGAGAGCAATTAGCCGACTGGGAATTTCCTCAGCTTGCATTTGTGTATATGGATATGTGGGTATTTGGAGCGCTGCTAACTGTGTGTGTGTGTGTGTGTGTGCGCGCGCGTGTGTGCGCGCGCGCCTGTCTGGGGGGGGGTTCTGGGTCTCGTATATGTCATCTGTGTGTAACTATGCAGGTTACCCGTGTTTGTGAGCAGATGATCTCGGAGTCCTCTCCACAGCACTTACCACAATTTCTAGTTATACATTTGTTTGTCTACTGTGTGGCCTCCCACTGGACTGTGTGCCCCATGAAGGCAGGGCCCAGAGATGTTGTGGTCACTGGTTGGTCCCCAGTACTGCCCTGCACACACTAGGTGCTCAGTAATTATTAGCTGAGTAAATGAATCAATGACTCGTGTGGGTCCATGTCAAGTGCACACATCTGTGTAACAGTGTGAATGGGTCTGTCCTTCTGGATGGTGGTCCCCTGTGTGTGGTTCGGATCACAGGAGCAGCGTGTCTGACCTTGGAGCTCTAATTTTTAGCCCCCACCATGATGTGTGACTCATAGGAGGGTCCTGGTCAACATTTGTGAACTTGACCTGTGTGGTTCTCTCTGTTTCAACATTAGGGCCTCTACATACCTCAGTTTTTCTCATCTGTCAAGTGGGGATAATAAGTTGATCCATTCACGGGACTGTTGTGGGGAGTGGAGTTCGTAAATGGAGCATTTAGAAAGTGCCTGGAACAAAATAAACATTTACATAATATCAGTTTTGATTCTCAGCAGCTTCCTCTTATTACTTCCTCTTTGTGTGGCCCTGCGTGCCCATGTCCAGAAGTCAAGTTACGGACTCAGGTGTTAGTTGTGTGGTGCTGAGCCAGTGGGTACCAAGGTACCTCGGGGTCTCAGTTTCCTTCCTATAAAATGGTCATGATAACAGATCTCCTCCATGAATGGCTGTGACCAAGTGGAGCGGGGTCTGTAAGTCTCGATCCTGGCATGTAAGTATGCAGTGAGCACTCAGTGTCTACAAGGCCCAGTCATGATCATCACTGTGAAACTCAGTTCTGGGGAAAGCAGAGGAGAGGGTGGGGTTTGAGGGTGGGAGATGTAGAGGTTCAGATCATTCAGTGGCACGGGGAAGGCAGAAAGGTGGAGAAGAAAGAGCATCTGCTGAAGCAGGCTGGTTGAAGGTCAGATTCCAGAAAAGACTTTTTCCAAGGATTGTTAGGGGCGAAGGATTAAAATGCCTGGCGGGCTGCCAGGAGGAACAGAAATGAGCCTGAGTCTTGCAGGCAGGTGGAATTCGGGGAAGGGTCACAATAGCAGTAAGATGCAGTGTGTAGACTCTGCTAGGGGCTTTGAGACAAATTTCTGTCTCTTTCCCAGCTCTGTCCCCAATGTCTAGGGAGCCTGACATGGGAACCGCTTCTGAGTAAATGTGTTTGAATGGCTGATTGAATGAATGGCTGACTGAATGAATACTGAGTGAATGAATTTCATCCCACAGCCACCTGAGTCTGGGGTTTGGGGGGAGGTGGGGAAGGCCTGGAGGGCTGTCAGGGCTCCAAAGGGGCCCCGGCCTCCGGGACCTGCCTCGGGCCTACCCCCCATCCCGCGGTTCCCACAGCACAGGGCTGCGGAGGGCGTGGAAGGGGCCGGGAAGGGAGTGTCAAGCTGCCGGCCGGCTGCCCGCCCTGGACGGATGCCCGGCGTGTCTGCAGGAGGGAAAGGGTAGCTCAGGCGCCTGAGTCACCTCAGAGAAACCCCGGGCCGCATACCTGGCCGCTGACATCACCCAGCCAGGGCAACCCCCCAGCAGCCCAGACAAGCGGACTGAATCACAGGCAGAATTCAGCCACCGCGGACGCGGGCACGTGGCCCTCTGTGACCCCCCCCCCACGAGACACCCCCGCGTGGCCGTCTGGCCGCGGGGGCCGGCAGGCCGCCTCCGGGTCAGTGAGGGGGCACGGAGCCTGAGTCAGGGCCCCGGGTGGCTACCGTCGGGGACCACCACCGGCCCGCGGGTGTCCTCAAGGTGCTGGAGGGGGAGAGGGGGGGAGGAGAGCGGCGGGGAGGCCCCGAAGCNGGATGACCTATTGGGGTGGGGTGGGCCTGGGTGTTTGCGCAGGGAACCCCGGGTCGGGGAACAAGGGGATCTCAGTACAATTGGCGCAAGCACGCGCGCGCGCACGCACGCACACCCACACATACACGCACACACCTCTCCGGCCCCAGGTGGGGAGTCCCTGCCGCCCTCCACCCCGCCCCCCGCCCCGGACTGCGGACTGCGGAGTCTCCCTCGGTGGGTCAGCACCTGGGCCTCACTCCACGCAAGCCTGCGAAAGTTGAGCAAGTTCCCTTAGGGTTCGCGGCCTTAGTTTCCTTATCTGGGGAATGGGGATAATAATAATTATCGCCTTAGGCACTTCTACTTATCTGGAGCACACTTTCTGCCAGGCACTGTTTTAAGGATTTTGCATATCAACTCATTTAGTCCCCAAAACAAGGCTAGGAGGGGGGTGCTGTTGTCCTCACTTTACACATGATGACATGGAGGCTCAGAGAAGTGAAATTACTGGCCCAGGGTCACACAGCTAGTGCCTTCCTTCTAATGGGACTAGAAGAGTTAAACAAGAAAATACAGTAGCTCTAGGGGCACCTGGCTGGCTGGATCAGTGGAGCACGCGACTCTTGATCTTAGACTCTTGATCTTAGGGTCGTGAGTTCAAGCCCCACATTGGGCACAGAACTTAAAAGATTAAAAGAAAAAGGGGGGGGAGCAGCTGGGTGGCTCAGTCGGTTAAGGGTCCGACTTCAGCTGAGGTCATGATCCCCCAGTTCGTGGTTGCAGCCCCGCATCGGGCTCTGTGCTGACAGCTCAGAGCCTGGAGCCTGCTTCAGATTCCGTGTCTCCCTCTGTCTCTGCCCCTTCCCTGCTCACTCTCTGTCTCTCTCCCTCTCAAAAATCAATAAAAACATTCAAAAAAAGAAAATAGAGTGGTTCTGTATAACGTAGCACCTGGCACGTGGTCAGTTTTCTCAAGTGACTGTTGCCAATTATTAATCCCACTCATTTTATTTTCATCTAAGTCCATCTAGAAAAGTCCTCAAAACAGTCATCCTCGCCACCTTGGTTTGGTCCTTCCTCTTAGCTTCCCACGGTCTCTCCTCCTTCCCCTTCTTTGGTCTTGTACCCCACAGTAGGGATTTACATGAGGACTTAGACATCCTTATCTGAATCTTCAGGACTGGTTGTCCAGACACCTCCACCAGGAAGTTCTCTGGGCTTTCTCCAGCCTCACCGAACACTCCTGCCACCCGATGCCTGGAGTGACTATAGCCAGTGACATGCGGGCACACTGTGTGAGTCTGGGCTGGGGGTGAATGAGAGGCTAGCCCCCACAGTGAGGGCGTCCACAGCACCCCTGGCCCAGGGCCTGAGACAAGCCAGCAGCTGAGAGTGGCGTCTGCTTATGTGGCATGTCCACATATATGGAATTGTGTGTCTGTAGTATGAACGTGCATGGGAGAGCTGTTATGGGAGCTGGGTGTGTGATTCCGTGTGCCTTGTTCTGTAGGGTTTTTTTTTTTTAATGTTTTATTTATTTTTGAGAGAGAGAGGCAGCGTGAGCAGGGGAGGGTCAGGAAGAGAGGGAGGCGCAGAACCTGAAACAGGCTCCAGCCTCTGAGCTAGCTGTCAGCGCACAGCCCGATGCGGGACTCGAACCCACGAACCGCGAAATCAGGCCCTGAGCCAAAGGCGGACGCCCAACCCACTGAGGGCCCCCACCCCCCAGGCGCCCCTGGTCTGTAGATTTTTATGCAACTCTGAGCAAGTCCACGAGGCCTGAGCGGCTGTGGGGGCACCTCGGCACAAATGTGGGCATCTGAGAAGTCCCGTGAGTTCGCACCTTTACCTGGCAGCGTGGGTGCCCAGCACTACCATTCTGTGCATGTGGAGCTGCGTGTCCCTGCAGACAGACAGGGGAGTGTGCCTGGCGGGGTCTGTGTGGCTGGCTGTGCGCGCGCCGCTGTGACGGGTGTGCCCAACTGTGCCTGTTCAGCTCTGTGTGCGTGACTGTGCACTTGCCCCGTTGTCTGTGTATCATGCACGCGAGAGTGAAAGGTGCGTGTCTATGCCTCTGCTGCACGTGTGTGGCTTTCTGTCACCGCGGTCTGGATTCTGTAAACCAAGCCCCCTTCTTCCCACCCCTGACAAAAGTATGTCCGCCCCGCCCCCGGAGAGACCCAAGGTCGACGGCTCAGCTCAGTTCCCCCTTGGAAACAGGCAGGGAAGACAAGCACCTGACTTTTTATCAACACCTGGGGCCAGGCCTCGGCACCCACGTGCAGCCTCCCCGCCTACTGGTGTCTAACATCTTCCCCTCCAACCAGCACGAGTGCAAAGGAACAGAGAGGCCCAGATATGCTGCTGTCAGAGACAGTCTGTCAGGTTGAATGCACAAATGAGGCACTCGGGAAGATTCGTTCAGTAATTAAATATGAGTGCCCAGCCCTGCTGGGGACATGGCGGTGGCTGTGGCAGCCACAGCCTGGACCTCAATAAGAATACAGACCAGTGGGGGAGAGAGACCTGGTCCCCAGAGGGTGATGAACCCAGAGAGGCAGGGCTGGGAGGGAGGCTGCCCCAGGGAGGGCTTCCTGCAGGAGGAGAGGTAAGAAAGCCAGGCCGAGGCGGTTGGCACAGGCCAGGTTATGCCGCGGGCCTTGCGGGGCACGGTGAGTGAGGAGCTTGAATTCCAAATGCAAGGGTATTGGGAGTCCCCATCTGGAGCACTTGGTTTCCCTGAAATGCCACAGACACCTCCTCCTGGAGGCCTCCAGGACTGCCCAATGGGGAGCACTAGGTCCAGCTAGCCAGGAACACTATTCAATGCTGGGTACCAAGGAGCCAGCAGTCACTGACCAGCCTGGCTCTGCCATCATGGAGGTCACAGTCAGAAAAGCAGGACACACACCTTGCACACCTGCTCTCCAGGCCCCCCCCGCCAAGCCTCAGAAACACAGGCCTTTGGGTCGAAGCCTCAGCAGCACCCAGGGGCCTGCTGGAAATACAAATCTGTCTGCTCTGGAACTAGATTCCCCAGCTGACTCTCGAGCTCACAAACAGCTGGGAAACAGCGCCCTTAGGCTTAACCTTCCTGTTTCTTTCCCGCACAATGTTGATAAGAACACAAGTTCCTCATGGGGCTGGCGTGCTCAGGGGATTAGCCAAGGCAAACACTTGAAAACACCCTCCCAAGCATTTGCTTTCAGCATCTTCCTCCTCCTCCTCATTTTCAGTATTACATTTCACAGCCTGAAAGGACTTTCGGAGCCCACCCGTCATCCAGCCCTTCTTGCTGTCCGGACAGGGAAACTGAGGAACAGGGTAGCCAGAGTACTGCTCAAGGAAGAATTGGAAGGATGTGGTGAGGCCTCCCTTTGGCAGAGTTGACCCCAGGGCTGTTTATGGGATGCTCTGAGCCAGCAACACCCCCCCACCCCTCCCCACCCCCCCACTCCTCCCCCAGGAGGAGCAGAAGACTTAAGGGCTCCTCCTCCCCCATCCCCAGGGAGCCAGAGGGGAGATCTTGTGCTCTCCCCCACATTCAGATCCTCCTCCTCCTGGAAGTTCCCTGGGATTGAGCCCCGTGAAGAAAGACTTGCTGTGCCCACCCCATGCTCTGTGGGCAAGGTGATCATGTCCATGTGTGTGTATTTGAGTGAGTGAGTGTGTGTGTGTATGTGTGTGTGGTCACCAGGACCAACTAACTTTTCCGTTAGACACAGAAAGCACAGTACCAGGGCCTATGCTAATTTTAGCGGCCCACAAAAAAAACTTAATTTCTTTTAAAATCAGAAGAAAAAAAACTGAACTTCTAAGTAAGAGAAAATGCTCTTTTAAACATTTTTTTTTAATGTTGATATATTTTTTAGAGAGAGAGAGACAGAGCATGAGCAGGGGAGGGGCAGAGAGAGAGGGAGATACAGAATCAGAAGCAGGCTCCAGGCTCTGAGCTGTCAGCATAGAGCCGGACATGGGGCTTGAACTCATGAAGTGTGAGATCATGACCTGAGCTGAAGCTGGACGCTTAACCAACTGAGCCACCCAGGTGCCCCAAAATGTTCTAATATGTAGTATTATTTGTCTTTATACTGATGCAGTCATCAAATCTAATTTTTTTTAATTTTTTAAAAATGTTTTTTATTTATTTCTAGGAGGGAGAGAGAGAGACAGCGTGAGCAGGGGAGGGTCAGAGAGAGAGGGAGTGACAGACTCTGAAACAGGCTCCAGGCTCTGAGCTGGCAGTCAGCACAGAGCCCGACGCGGGGCTCGAACCCACGAACCGCGAGATCATGACCCAAGCGAAAGTCGGACGCTTAACCAACTAAGCCACCCAGGCGCCCCTCATCAAATCTAATTTTAAACAACCACATGGGAAGTATTCACTTGGGCTAAAGCTGACCCTCAAATCTAATTTTAAAGATGTCTTTATGGAGGAAGAAGGCAACGAAAACAGAAGTATCTGTAACACACAAAAGTTATCACGTGGTCTTATGTATCTTTCTTCTAGTTGGCTCTGTTGTTGTTTGTTTAAGTTTATTTATTTATTTGAGAGAGACGGAGACAGCGTGAGTGGGGGAGGGGTAGAGAGAGCGAGAAACAGAGAATCCCAAGCAAGCTGCGCACTGCCAGCACAGAGCCTGACGTAGGGCTCAAACTCACGAAACCGCAAGATCATGGCCTGCGCGGAAACCAAGAGCTGGATGCTTAACCGACTGAGGGTGGTTCTGTTTTAATATCAAAATAAATCCCTACCATACCCCAGACATGTTCCAGAAACGTTGCCGATATTCACGTCATGAAATCCCCCAGCAGCCCCAGTAGCTGGGTACCATCCCTGTCCTCCTTTCCCAGGTGAGGAAATGGAAGCTCAGGGGAGGGGTAAAGAGAGAGGAGACGAGGATCTGAAGTGGGCTCTGTGAGGTCAGTGCAGGGCTCGAACCCACGAACCGTGAGATCATGACCTGAGCCTAAGTCGGATGCTCAGCCGGTGGAGTCACCCAGGTGCCCCTAAAAAAATAAAATAAAATAAAAGCACAGGCTCTGAAGTGTACACTGCGTTCTTATCCCAGCTCTGCCACCGATGTGCTGTGTGACTCTAGGAAAGTGGCTTCACCTCTCTGGGCCTCCTTTTCCTTGCAAGTTAAATGGTAGTTCCTACCTCATAGGAGTGTCGCGAGAATGAAATAAATTAACATGAGTGCTCTCGGGAAGAAGAAACTCTTGTTATTATTGTGACAACATCCGGGTGCCTCCATAGTGAAGGTGTGGCACGTGTGCTTGTGACCACGTAACAGCGTGTGTTTCACAAGGTGGCGGGGTGTGGAGCCGGGTCTGTGTGCGGCCCTGTGTGTTGCTGCTCGTGGCTGAATGTCTGAACGCCCACATGACCCCGTGAGGCCGTGCCAGTGGCTGTGTGGCTGCCCTGGCCATCTGTGTCAGGGTGTGAAGGTGCGTCTCCTTTATTCTGTAGGAGAGATGAGGTTCTTGGACAGGACAGGGAATGAGGGGTCCCTCCCTGTCTGATGCTGGGGCCGAGTCACTGCCTGCTGGTGGCTGCTGTGTCATCCCCTAGCCCATGTCCCTACTTCCAGACCGGTGGCAGACAGAGGGGGCGTGGGGGAATGAAGAGGAGGGTAAGCTTGAGGCTGGGCTTTCGTCTGGAAACCTCAGCCTGCCCGTTTTGTCCCCCGTGTCCCTCCAACCTTCGACGTCTCCCCACCTCCTTACCCACTATTGAAGCAGGGAGTCAAGACTCTCTTGGGAATCAGGGCCCACCCACCCCCTCCTGCTCTGCCTCAGACCTGCTGTGTGACCCTGAGCCAGTGTCTCCTGCTCTCTGGGCTCAACAGTCTCAAAGTGCTTCTCCCTCCATGCCCAGGGCTGGGCTAAGCTCTGCACTGGGAGGGAAGAATCAGGATCCCTGAGATTTGTAAAGCAGCTGGTAGGACCCTTCCCAGTGGAGGCTTAACAACTGGGGGCTGCGGCACCCCGTACACTTGAATCAAACTCTTGAACTCCATTTCCTGAGACACCTCAGCTAAGGCCACTGTTCTGAGCCTGGATCACAATGCCTCCCACGACGGGAAGCTGCTATTATCACCATCACCGTTTAAACAATCTCACAACTGAGGTTTTTTGAAACAGGCAGTTGGCAGAAAGCAGGAAGAGAGCAAGAGCCAGGGAGCTTAACGATTCTGCTTTTGCATTTCCTGCCATGGGATCTTGGGCAAGTCACTTAACCCTCTTCAAGTATTATTTTCCTCTTTTATAAAATGAAGATTTTCCTCCCTTAACCTTCAAAAGCTGTTTTAGGGATTACAAATCTTGTATGGAAATCTTTGGTACAGGGGCGCCTGGATGGCTCAGTTGGTTAAGTGCCCGACTTCGGCTCAGGTCGTGATCTCACGGTTCGTGGGTTCGAGCGCCGCGTCGGGCTCTGTGCTGACAGCGCAGAGCCTGGAACCTGCTTCCGAGCATGTGTCTGCCCCTCCCCCGCTCACGCTGTTTCTCTCTCTCTCTCAAAAATAAATAAAACATTAAGAAAAAGAAAGCTTTGGTACAGGAGCCGGTATCTGATCATTGTTAACTACATGCTCCTGTTACCATCATCATCATTATTATTATTATCATCAATTATTATTCACATTCTTTCTGTCTAAAGGTAGGATTATAAAGCGGGAAGGAGCCGCTTCATCCTAAATTTCATTCTCTACCCGCTCCAAAACCCGCATACCTCCGGAACGCCGGAATGCGGGGCCAACAAGGTCCGAGACACCCATCCTTTGTCCGGCTGGGAAAACTGCAGCCGAAGTTCAGAGAGCGAAAACACCACGGAGTCCGCTCAGCGAGTCCCCGGCCGAAGCTGCGAAGAGCCTCGGGACTCCAACCCCTCCTCCACTTTCACCTGGAGGATCACCGCCCCTCCCACTCCGTTTCGGGACTCAGTTTCCCCGCCTACGTGACTACACGACACTAGCCAGGGCCTCTTTTTGGGGATCTGACCTTCCTCTTGAGGGAGGGCGCTGCACCACAAGGAGAAATGTGAGGGGCTGCCAGAGGTGGGGGGTACCCGCGCACCGGGGTCTTCCCCAGCCTAGCTTAAGAGCCTATTAATACCGGCCCCTGGGGCGGCGCGGCACTGCGCAGGCGCGGGTGGGTTCCGCAGGCGCGCGGGGTGAGCGCGCGAGCGAGCGAGGGATTCCCTCTGACGTAATTGCTAGGATACCAAACAAACACTCCGCCGCGCCGGCCGAGCTCCTTATATGGCTAATTGCGTCACAGGAACTCCTGTGAGGCGGGGCCGGGATCCCCTCCCGCCGAGGGCCCTGGAACGCAGCCCCCGCGACCCCCAGGGCCGCAGGGGTCATGCAGGTGGACAGATCAAGACTAGGGTAGACCTCTTGCCGGACGGCGCGGGGCTGAGTTCAACAGGGCCAGAGATTTTAGGAAGTTTGTGGAGCGCGGGACGGGTGACGTAAGCAGGGGGCGGGTCCCTGACAAATAAATACAGGCTGGCGGCTTTGGGCTTCATTCATAAGACTGAGAGGTACGGCTTCGGCAGGGACAGGCGGAGCTGAGACTTGGGGACTCGAGTGTTGTGGTTCTGGGGGGCTGTGAAGTTCGCTTTATTATTTTTTTCCGGAGAGAAAGTTTTGGGCAAGATTCTTCTAGAGAATTCTACATTTCATTTTGGAGGAGCGACTTACTCTTCTTGTCTTCTTTATTACTCCCCTCCCCCCGTGGGACCCGCTGGACGCGTGGAGAAGACCGCACCCGAAGCAGATTCTGTACAGCAAGACAGCGCTTTCCGCCTCTGGGGGAGCGATCCCCCCCACGCCCCTGGGTCCTACGGAGCCTGGACTTTCAGGAGGCACAGCGGCATCTTGTGGGGGCCTGGGCACCGCAGAGGAATTGCACAGAAACTTTGCCATTGTTGGAGCGGGACGCTGCCCCCATCCCGAGTTTCCTCGGACAGCGCGCTTTGGGGACGCGCTCGGCTCACCCCGGACTCGCACCTTTCTCTTCCACCCGGCCATAGCCTTGGCTTCCCGGCGACCTCAGCGTGGTCACAGGGGCCCCCCTGTGCCCAGGGAAATGTTTCAAGCTTTCCCCGGAGACTACGACTCCGGCTCCCGGTGCAGCTCCTCACCCTCCGCCGAGTCTCAGTATCTGTCTTCGGTGGACTCCTTCGGCAGTCCACCCACTGCCGCCGCCTCCCAGGTAAGTTCTAGAGGGCTGGGGTGCTGCTTTATGGCTTTTCTTTTTAAGTCAGAGGTGGAGCGAGCAATCCCCCTCCCAAATAAAGACACATCAAAACTCAGGATCTGAGAGAGAACAGGCTCACCGCGTACTTTGCAAACTGCAGAGTCGGGATGTGTTTGCAATTGGTGTGCGTGGATCGCAGGGAGGGAACGCAGAGGGGTTAGCTTTGGGGGTGGGGAGAATGCTCCGTTCAGTGCAACGTGTATGCGGTAGCAGAGCTGAGAACTTTTAGCTTGCTCCGGGACTGCCCCCGACTCAGGTCCCCAACCTGAAGCTAGCGCAGTTAGGCAGGTGGGGAAGTCCCAGGGAAGCTTCCAGTAGCCGCCTCCCTTTTCCTTGTGCATCTGAGCGCCTGCTCCGGCATCGGGTGGCGCTTGATCCAGCGGGTACGCTGGCCTCGAACCCTCGCTTGGAGGCGCTGCCTCCGCCTCCTGCGCGGAGACGTAACGGGGGACCCGTGCGTAACGGCTGACGCGCTGGAATCCTCCGTCTGACGCGGGGCACGCACGGCGCGCGGCGCCCCCTTCGTCCGCCCCGCCCCTGACGTCCCGGAGCGTTCTATTTTGGAACGCCGGGGCCACGTTGCTAAGGGAGGGGGCAGCTCGGCCTTCCGATTGGCCGCCGCGGCGCGGGCTTTGGCCAATCAACTTTCCCTTCCTATTTGTAGGGTGCAGTTCCCTTCCCCCTCTCTGTCCCCGGAACTCGTGGTTCCTCGGCGCTAGGGTCTCTTTTACTGGCCTCTAAAGACAGAGCGAGGGGATTCCTGTCGCGACAGGAGCGACTCCCTGCGATCCAATGGGTCCGCGAGGACCTTGCGGGGAAGCGGCCCCTCCGATCTCAGGGGCCGAGGGTGTCTGTGTGCAGAGGTTCCTTTGGGAGACATGGGTGACTGTCACCCTTTTCTCCAGGCATACACAGACACAGCCCCAACCCCTCTGTCGGATCCCTGGGCCGTGTCCTAGGACAAGACGAGAACGGCTAACCGTAGGGGAACGTGCCAGGTGGTCTCCAGGAGCCCCGCCCTCTCTGGGCTTCCAGGGCTCTGATTGGCCAGTGAGCCAGCCCATCCCTCACCACGCCCCCTGGGAGAGTAGTTAAGCCTTCCGAGCAGTCCTAGGATTCCATTTGGGGGTGGGGGTAGGTGCCCGCTGCTTGGGCTCGGGGGCCCGGGACCTACACCATTCTCCCTCCGCGGCACTCTGAGGGTGCCCGGGGCGTCACTTTTCTCTACCTGTCCGTCCGCGGTAACCTGTCACTTGTCAGCCTCACTCCGTGGAGAAACAATTACTTGAAACGTTGTTCTGAACTCCTAGGCCTGTCCCCCAACACCCTCTTAACTAAGACCCCCGCCCCTGCACGGAGGTCTCATGGACCTTGCAGTCGCTCATCACCCCGGCTCAGAGGGGTGTGTGTATGTGTGTGAGTGTAGAGGAAGGCTTGGCCTAAGGCCTCTCCCTCTCCCTCCCCTTGCCTCTGGGGTGGGGGTGGGGTGTAGTGGCTGTGTGTGTGGCTGTGACTCCTTCCCGGGGGTTCTGTCACCCGGCTGTGTCCAGCCTCCTCCCCACCCCCCCACCTAAGAGTCACCAACCCGGGGTGTGATTCACCACCCGCTGGAACCGTGCAACCTTTCCCCGAAGAAGAAGGAGGAGGTAGAAGCCAGTTGAGCAGAAATCCTCTCATTAACCACTGCGTCACGGTGTAGTGGGAGGGCGGGTGTTGTGGCTTTTTGCCTGTGACACACACATCCACACCCGCTCGCCCTGTGCTCACTCACGGGGTCGGTGTGCATGTGTGTGTTGGGTGTGTGTGTGTCGGTGTCTCTGTTTGTGTGTCTACGCCCGTGTGTGTATGTGTCACCCCGTAGGAGTGCGCCGGTCTCGGGGAAATGCCCGGTTCCTTCGTGCCCACGGTCACCGCGATCACAACCAGCCAGGACCTCCAGTGGCTCGTGCAACCCACCCTCATCTCTTCCATGGCCCAGTCCCAGGGGCAACCGCTGGCCTCCCAGCCCCCGGCCGTCGACCCCTACGACATGCCAGGAACCAGTTACTCCACACCGGGCGTGAGTGGCTACAGCAGTGGCGGACCAAGTGGCAGTGGTGGGCCTTCCACCAGCGGAACCGCCGGCGGACCTGGGCCTGCCCGTCCGGCCCGAGCCCGGCCTAGGAGACCCCGAGAGGAGACGGTGAGTAAGGGCATCAAACCCTGGACCGGGTCTAGGGAGCAACAAAGGCAGGAACTTTCTCGCCAGCGGGGCGAGGGGCCCGCCAGGCCTCTGGTGCTACAGAAGCCCTAGCAACGGGTCTTCTGCCTCCTGCAAGGAGGGGCGGTTTGGGATGGATGGAGGAGGGCCACCATGTCCCCGAACCTCATGGCCTCTATCTCCCTTGCTCAGCTTACCCCGGAGGAGGAGGAGAAGAGAAGGGTTCGTCGGGAAAGAAACAAACTGGCAGCAGCGAAGTGTAGAAACCGTCGGAGGGAGCTGACTGACCGACTGCAGGCGGTGAGGATGGTCCCTGGGGTGGGGTTGGGGGCACATCGAAGCAGGGAGGGGGAGGCTCTCTCCCGGCCTCCGCCCCTCGCCACCTGTGCCCTTGTCCCGGGCCAACAGCCAGAGGGTCTGTGTAAGGAATTAGGTACAGGTGTGGTCAGATGGGGTAGCCCCAGGCGTACACACAGACCTCCCCCCCCGCCCCCCAAACTCCTGGCCATGCCTGCCCTGGTTTATGACCTTTAACAGAGGTCCTGACCTTTCTCCCTCTGCGGTTTGGGCAAGCGATAACCCGTTTTTGCCTCGGTTTCTCCAGCTCTTCAGCCCCTCATGGAATCTCCCAGGGTCCTTCCTGCTTTTACATTCTGGAGAGTCTGTGAAACGATTTGCTTTTTATCCTACATCAGTTTCTTACCCCCCCCCTGCACCCCAAGTTCTCAGGTGGTGGGCAAGTGGCCTCCACCGACGCCCCCCCCCTCCCTGTTTACAATTTCCCTTAGTCTGAGAGGTGGGCTTGCAGTGCTGCCCCTAGAGGAAATCGGGGAAATTCTCTCCTTTCCTGAGCTACCTGGTCTCCTCCTTAGGAGGCAGAGGGGGAGGGGCACCAGAGGGGAACAGGTGGCATTAAAAACAGGGAACAATCATTCATTCATTCAACAAACCTCTGAGTGCCCCTCCCAACCAGTGCCCTCGACGTACATCTGGCCCCTTCTCAATGATCCACGGAACACACGGGGAAACTGAGGCTCCTGGGAGGCAAGACCCTTGCCCCAAATCCTATAGGACACCAGGACCCCATGGTTGGGGGCGGGAGAGGGTCTTTCCTCTCAATCAGGAGCTGCCTTTCAGCCCCAGGGCCCCTGCAGCACGTCCAGGGGGGACGGTTTCAGACCCGCCTTCTCTAGTCTAGTGGCTCACGGAACATTTTTCTCCTTCCCTCTCCTCCACGCCGCCCTGGGGACCTCAGGAGACAGATCAGCTGGAAGAAGAAAAGGCAGAGCTGGAGTCGGAGATCGCCGAGCTCCAAAAGGAGAAGGAACGTCTGGAGTTTGTGCTGGTGGCCCACAAACCGGGGTGCAAGATCCCCTACGAAGAGGGGCCGGGGCCGGGCCCGCTGGCGGAGGTGAGAGATTTGCCGGGGTCAGCACCCACTAAGGAAGACGGCTTCAGCTGGCTGCTGCCGCCCCCGCCACCACCGCCCCTGCCCTTCCAGACCGGCCAAGACGCATCCCCCAACCTGACAGCTTCTCTCTTTACACACAGTGAAGTTCAAGTCCTCGGTGACCCCTTCCCCGTTGTTAACCCTTCGTACACTTCCTCGTTTGTCCTCACCTGCCCGGACGTCTCCGCGTTCACCGGCGCCCAACGCCCCAGCGGCAGCGACCAGCCCTCCGACCCCCTGAACTCGCCCTCCCTTCTTGCTCTGTGAACTCTTTAGACACAAACCAAACACACACACAAGGGAGAGAGAGATTTGGAAGAGGAGGAGGAAGAGAGAGAGAGGGGAAGAGACAAAGCGGGCGTGTGGCCTCCCTGCCTCTCGTGTCTGACTCTCTGCGACCACTGTCATCGGACAGGAGGACCTCCGTGGGTTTTGTGCCGCCTCTTGTTTCTTTGGCCCGGCGAGGCCACAAAGCTGGTGACTTTGGGGGCAGGGGGGTGGGGTGGGAATGGACACCCCCAGCTGCCTGTTGGCCCTTTTCACCTCAACCCAACCTCTGGGGATGGGGGTGGGGGGTGGGGGCGCCTCGCTTTGGGCGGAGGGAAAGGGGTGCTGGTAGCGGGCTGTGGGGTAGAGTCTACCTACTGGAATCTTCTCCAGGGAGGCCCACCAAGGAAATGGCACAGATCGCCCCTCCCCCACAATGTCTCCCACGCCCACCCTTCAGGGGGTGAGCGGGCTGGTTCTCTCATGCTCCCCCGACCTTAGACCTTAGCTTATTTATCCAACATTTCCATGTGGTTAGATCCTCCTCTGAATTGAGCCTCCCTTTAAGGGAAGTTGATGCCTCCTATGATGCCCTCCCACCCAGACTGAGTCTGAAATGTGAACCTCCCTCCCTGATTGTCCAGCCGCTCCCTCCCAGCAAAAGTGGCTCTGATCTGAATTCCTGGCCTCTTAAGGATGTCCCCCCATTCAGCCCCCGGCCCTCCTCTCTCCGATCACAGTGTTACCCCCAAGCCTCCCAGCCTGGCTCTGCCTTCCCTCCTGGCCTTCCTTGCTGGGCCTCTCTGATTCAGGCGGCAGGGGGCGCTGTGATGCCCGTCCTGGAGCGCTTTATACTGTGAAATGAGTTGGCGGCATCGTGGGAGGGGAGCCCGGTGGGACAGAACCCTTCCGGGGGGATCGTGCCCCCCACGCCTCAAAGCCTTTCCTTGGTCTCCCCGCCCCGCCCCAGCTGCCTCCCTCCTCCCCCACAGTGAGTTAGACGCAAGGGGTGACAGAATGCGAGAGTGGGGGTGACAGCCATCCAGCCGCGTGGCTTCTGTCCTCAGGACCCCCAGCCCCAAGCCCTGGCCTTTTTCTTTAAGGCCTGTCCCCCTACCCCGGCCTAGGACGCCAACTTCTCCTTGCCCTTGGCATCCCTACATCCCTTCTAGAAAGGGAGCCACGGGAACTTGCCAAGGGGCCCAGTGTTTTTCCGGAGAAGATTTGAAGGCTGAGGCTTTGGCCCCCAGCCCCCCCCCCCCCCAATATTTTCGGACTGGCAAACCGTAGGGGCTGGGCTCCCACAGTCCCAGCTTCCCTTCCTCTGCCCGCAGCCCCGATCCTTGGTTTTGGCTCCCCATCCCCCCTTCCTTGTGCTTCATCTCACGAGAATTTCATCGTGAGGCAAACTGATATTTTTTAACTTCGGGTGGGCCACGCCGCCTTCTGTGCTGCATGGAAAACATTCCACGTGCCCCGTCCCGCGCCCCCCTCCCCGTCCCCATGGCTATTTATCCCTTCCCTGGTTTCCGAAAAGGCACTTATATCTATTATGTATAAATAAATATATTATATATGAGTGTGTGTGCGTGCGCGTGCGTGTGAGCGTGTGAGCGCTTCTACAACTTCGGCCTAGGTCTCGTTGGGCCCCAAAGCAGTGCCGTCTGGGTTGGAAAAACACTGCTTCTGGAAACTTCCAGTTGGCCTGTTTCAGGCTGTCTCTTTTGATGGTCTCGGCCCCTCTGGTTGTTTCGGGCGGTCTCTGGCTGTCCCTTTCCCAAGGGTCTCTCCCACTCCGGTCTCTTCTCTGCCTGTTTGTTCACCTGGTCGTTTCCTTCTGTCTCTTTTCTGACTGTCCCCGATCGGCCAGCTGTCTCCTGACTCTGGGTTTTGCGGGGACACGACATTTTCTTTTCCGTGAGTGAGCCTGAGGGATTATAGACTTTGACAATCTGTATTCTTAAGGATTCTGAGTGTGAGTGCGAGACTGTGAGCAGGGCCTGGCCCCTGCCTACGACAACTTACTGAATCCCCAACCTCCCCTCCGAACCCCATGCTGTATTTGTGATTCTCTTTTTGTATTTTGCACCTGACCGTGGGAGGGGCCGGGGCTGGCTGGCACTGGGCCACTACCCTCCCCCCCATGGTTCTGCACTGTCGCCAATAAAAAGCTCTTAAAAATGCATCTGCCAAGTTTCAGGGTCTGTGCTTCTGGTGCCCATCACCTGCCTTCCTTTGGCAGGAGGGGGTGAGGTTAGATTGCAGAGGGCGCTTATACTTATGAATCAGTCCACAGCGGGGACAACAGGACATGGGAGGAGAGACAGTCAGTGGACTTCCCACGGGGCGCGCCTCCTCTTAGAGAGAATGAGGCAGAATAGTAGGTGTGAGGTACTGAAATGCCCATGGTGTTTCAGATGCTTCTTGGCAAAGGAGGACGTTAGGCAGGACCCTGCATGGTCAGGACGACCGTAGTGAAGCTTAAACAGGTAGAGAAGCCCGAATCATCCATCCCAAACGACTGAAGATCATCACCTCGATGTGGTCTTGGGGATCCTCGGGGTTATAGGAACCGCACATACACGGGGCCCTTTCCACCGAAGATGAATTTCCTTTTACTTTTCACGTGTCCAGTTTTTCATTGATGAACCTACAGGGGCCCACCTTAAACTGAACCCAAATATCGCCACCTGACCTTTTCAAAGATACACATGAGCCTCCCCCTCTGCAAAATTCAAGCCCCCTCTTGTTTGCAAGCAGCAAGCACTCTGGGAATTAAGCGAGGGTCCAGAGGTCATTCCGATGCCTGCGTAAAAGAATAAGCAGAAGTTGTCACCACGGACTCCCTTAATTTATGGAACAATCTGAATCACTTGCTAAGTGCCTACTGCGTGCCCAGCCCACTGCTGGGAGCTTCTGGGACACCACTGGTACCGAGACAGTGCCAGGCTCTCCCCTCCTAGGGTTCACAGTCCAGTGAGGGACACAGACCTCTCGGGGATGATCCAAAGGGCACAGGGATGGGGGAATCCATGGGGCTGGGGGAGCCCAGTGGGGGGCAGAACGTGGTCTGGGAGTCAGGAAAGACTTCCTTGAGGAGGGATAGCTGAGCTGAGTCCTGGAGGCTAAACAGAGGACACAGAAGGGGATAGAAAAAGACACAGCGAACCCAAAGGACTGTCGGTGAGGAGAGGACTTGATACGTTGAAGGAGGTAGAGGTTCACAGTGGCCGGAGCAAAAGGTGTGGAGAAGCAAGCCATTTAGTGAAGAGCCGATTCTGCGGTCGTAAATTCCAGACTGAGAATTTTGATCTTCTCTTGACACTGGGGAGTCATGGCGGGTTTTGAGCATGAGAAGGGTAGGGACAGGTTTGTGCTTTAGGAAGACCATTTCCTTTCTTTCTTTCTTTCTCTCAAGAATTTTTCAACATTTATTTATTTTTGAGAGAGAGAGAGCCTGAGTGGAGGAGGGGCAAAGAGAGAGAGGGAGACAGAATCTGAAGCAGGCTCCAGGCTCTGTCAGCACAGAGCCGGAGGTGGGGCTCGAACTCACAAATCATGAGATCATGATCTGAGCCAAAATCAAGAGTCAAGACACTTAATTCACTGAACCACCCAGGTGCCCCCATTGCTTGCTTGCTTGCTTTTTTCTTTTTCTTTTTTAATATTTATTTACTTAAATAATCTCTACACCCAGTCTGGGGCTGAACTCAAGACCCCAAGACCAGGGGTCACATGCTCGTCTGACTGAGGCAGCCAGGAGTCCTTCCTGTAGGAGGACAGCTTTGCCATCAAGCTGAGGGTAGTTGGCAGACAAAGGTGCAAGAGTCGGGCAGGAGACCAGGGAGGGAGGGGGGACAAGGTGAAAAGCTAGCTTGAGAAAGACGGATCAGGGCAGTGGTGACTAGCGCGGCCCAGGGGCCTGAAAGGCCTGGGGCTGGAGGCCTACCAAAGCTGGGTGACCTTGGTCAAGGGACGTCACCGCTCTAAACCTCAGTTTTCTCGGCAGCAGAATGGGGCTATGAGGAGTCAGTGAGCTCACGCACGCCAACGCTGAGTGCAGAGCGAAGGTGCAAACCTCACCGTCCTCGCTGCCGTTCCTGGGGCCATCGGGATCCCCGCGCTGGAATATTCCCCCCTTCTCTTTGGCTAATCCTGGCTCATCCTTTAGGGATCTGCCCAAATGTCACCCTGACGCCTCACCTGAACCCAGGTCTCCTTATGAGATGGCCTCTAAGTTCGGTACTTGCCTTCGCAGTAGTTTACATCTTTGTAGCTGTTAATTAAATGTGCAACTACTGATTGCTTAAGGTTTGTCTCCTTCCCTGGACTGGGAGCACCATGAGGCCAGAGCTGGGACTGTCCTCAACACTGTGTCGCCCAGCACTGCCCAGTGCAGGACCTAACACCAAGCAAATACTTGTTGAATGAATGAATGAATGAATGAATGAATGAATGAATATCTGGCCGATTACTAAGTACCTAAGTACATGCATGATTAAATATATGTGTGACCAAACTAACCGTAGGAAAAGACACCCGCGTGGCTGAAGTTAAAACCGTGAGACATCGGGATGTTCTCTTAACAGACCGCTCTAATAGCGGNCGCTGGAATATTCCCCCCTTCTCTTTGGCTAATCCTGGCTCATCCTTTAGGGATCTGCCCAAATGTCACCCTGACGCCTCACCTGAACCCAGGTCTCCTTATGAGATGGCCTCTAAGTTCGGTACTTGCCTTCGCAGTAGTTTACATCTTTGTAGCTGTTAATTAAATGTGCAACTACTGATTGCTTAAGGTTTGTCTCCTTCCCTGGACTGGGAGCACCATGAGGCCAGAGCTGGGACTGTCCTCAACACTGTGTCGCCCAGCACTGCCCAGTGCAGGACCTAACACCAAGCAAATACTTGTTGAATGAATGAATGAATGAATGAATGAATGAATGAATATCTGGCCGATTACTAAGTACCTAAGTACATGCATGATTAAATATATGTGTGACCAAACTAACCGTAGGAAAAGACACCCGCGTGGCTGAAGTTAAAACCGCGAGACATCGGGATGTTCTCTTAACAGACCGCTCTAATAGCCGGTTTGAAAGGAATAAAACTTCAGTTGCTTCGCCCGAAAGGTGGAATTGAACCACTCTGCCGCTAGACAGCTACAGGTTTGAAGCCTGCACCCCAGACCACTGAGGATCATCCGGGCGAAGAAACCAGCTCGCCGCACAGCTATATAAAACTCAAGAATCCATATCTTTTTGACTTATGGTCACATACTTTGGGAGGGCGTGAAATTGTTACTGTTACCTATAAATTCTCCCCAGCTGGGGCACATATCTTTCCAAAATGTTACCTTTCTCTCACTTGGCATGAATCACCCCCCCTTTGGAAACCATCCTCATTTGCATAGCGCCGCGCATGCTGGGAAGCGGCGTTGCAGGACGGGGCCCACTCGCCTCTAGGTGTTAAAGGGCCAGAATCCCCTTTTTCCAAGTGAGAAGTTCTTTTGTTTTTGTTTTTGTTTTTAAGAGGAGAACCTCATAATTAGGCTTTCGGAAGACTTTTCCCCGAAAAGAATCCGAATTCCAGTGACCGAGTGCCAGCTAGAGTTGGACTCAGCCCAGTCACAGAGACTTCGGGGAGGCGGTTATAGAGCTGGTGCGACACCTGCTGTTCCTTTGTGGAATTTCAACGACCTACGGAGCCCTGTTCCTTCAAATATTTATTGAGCGCCTACTAAGCCCCAGGCACCGTCAGAGTCAGCGTGATGATAGCAGTTCTGTCCCCATTGAGCTTAGACACTAAGGATCATCAATTTCTGCAACTATATTTTTATGGCCAAGAAAACCAAGGCTTAGAAACGTATGGTATCGTACCCGAGTTCACACAGCCCATCCCCCAGGGGAATCCTAATTGTTAAGACCCAAAACGCGACCGTTTTTTAATCTAAGTCTTTTGACAACACAGTCTTTCCGGACCACATGAAACTTACCCGGGCGTCCCATCTCAGAATAAAAGTCCAAGTTCCCACCATGGCCGTACAAATCCCTATATTCTGGTTCCGTTCATCCTCTGACCCACCTTCGACTCCTTTTTCCTCATTTACTTGGCTTCTAGTTTATAGATCTCCTGCGGCCCGCACCGGGCATACTTCTTTCTCAGGGCCATTGCATTGGCTGATCTCCCTGCCTGAATTTCCTTTCCCCCACCAACAGCCACATGATTCACTGCTTCCCTTCATGCTGGCCTTCACTCAAAGACCACCACTTGGTGAAATCTTCCCTGAGCCCTCAGTTTAAAATAGCAAAGCCCAGAGGCACCTGGGTGGCTCAGTCGTTAAGCGTTCGATTTCGGCTCAGGTCATCATCTCACGGTTCTTGGGGTGGAGCCCCGAGTTGGGCTCTATGCTGACAGCTAGCTCAGAGCCTGGAGCCTGCTTCCAATTCTGTGTGTGTCTCTCTCTGCCCCTCCCCCACCAAGCTCTGTTTCTGTCTCAACAATAAATAAACATAAAAACATTTTAAATAGCAAAGTCCTTTCATTCTATCCCCTTACCCTGATGGACTTTTCTCCACCGCTCCAATCACCACCTGCCATATTCTATGTCTGTTTGCTTATTTTCTGCCCACTCTAGAAGATCAGTTCTATAAAACTATGGGTTTTATTTTGGTTTATTTCCATGGCCCTACTGCCTAAAGAGTGTTTGAGAACTTAGCAGATGTTTGTAGGCAGGTAAATGTTTGTAGGCTGAATGAAAGATTATTAACATGATCCTTCTCTGAACCTCAGTTTCCCCAATTGGAAATCTGATTTCATTGGAGGAATCACAAGCACACATGGACATAAAAGTCTGGGAAGCACTCAATAAAGTCTGTTTCAATCTCCAACCTGTCACCAGTTTCTAGTGCTGGTCGTCAAGGATGGGCTTGTGGGCTTTGGCCATTCCTGGACCCATAATTTCAACCCGCCCCTCTTACAAAGCAGCACTGTCTTATGGAAAGTATGAATAAAAGTATCTTTAAGAAATTTTGCTTTTTTGGGGCGCCTGGGTGGCTTAGTCGGTTAAGCGTCTGACTTTCGCTTAGGTCATGATCTCGCGGTACGTGGGTTCGAGCCCCGCGTTGGGCTCTGTGCCGACTGCCAGCTCAGAGCCTGGAGCCTGTTTCAGAGTCTGTGTCTCCCTCTCTCTCTGACCCTCCCCTGTTCACGCTATCTCTCTCTCTCCTAGAAATAAATAAAAAATTAAAGAAAAAATTTAAAAAAAAACTATTGTTTTTGTTTATTTGTTTTGAGAGAAAGCAAGAGAGCACGCACACAACTGGGGGTGGGGGGTGGGATCAGAGAGAGAGAATCCGAAGCAGGCTCCTCTCTATTGGCGCAAAGCCCCGCATGGGGTTTGATCCCACAAACTGTGAGATCATGACCTTAGCAGAGATCATGATCTGAGTGGAGATCAAGAGCCAGACGCTTAACGAACTGAGCCTCCCAGGCGCCCTGCTATTTTTTTTAATTTGGAAATTTAAAACATTGTCCCTGCTTGGCAAATCGATATTCAAGGGAAGCCCCCTTAGGCCCTCTGTGTGTGTGTGTGTGTGTGTGTGTGAGAGAGTGTGTGAGACGAGCTGCTGCTAGGCAACCGCTACACGCGAAGTCTGGGGCTGTAACTACTACTCCTAAAACATCATTCTCTGTCTCCTAAAATGTGACATGCGTCGCTAGAGGCACATGAGATGATTTGGGGTGATGCACGAACAAAGAGTTTAAATGTTAATAGTTTTGTGTTTATTTTTACTGCCATCTTCTATTTCTGGCAAGTGATACTGACTTCCTTGGTGGTGAAGTACGTTTCTTTTTTAAAAGACGTTTGTTTTATTCCTAATTAGCCAACCTGAAGGAAAATATTAGATGAGAAACAGAACGGGTGACAGAAAGCTCATGAAGTTTGTGAGGGAATGACTGAGATTTGGAGACAATGTCACAGCTAACAGGCAGCTTCTGTTTACTGGGCATTTATTACGTGGCAGGCCCTGTACCAAGGGCTTTGCATGTAGGCACGATTATGGTGACAGCTTTTCATTTGAGGAAACTGAGGCTTCAAGAGATGAAGTCACTTGCTCAAGGTCACAGAGCCAAGTGGTAGTGAGGCCCGGATTCAAATCCAGGTCTGTGGGTTGTCAGAACCCAGTCTCCCGCCTCCTTCTCCCTGAGTTTTGGAACCCGAGGCCCAAACAGGCCCCGAGGTCCTTTACCTGGTCCCAGTGCAAGTAGAATACAGAAGGGTTTGGATGAGACACATTTGAGAGAGGCTAGACATGGCTTCCTGACTTATTAGATACTGGGGGTGAGGAGTTAGGAATCCAGGATCATACCTAGGTCTCTAGCCTGGTGACAAAGTGGCAGAGAGGCCATCCCTGAGCTGGAAATCAGGTAGAACAAGGAAAAGGTTGGGATATGTTTGTGGAGGGAGTCATCCGGAAGGCAGCTGGGCAGGGGTCTGGGACTCGGGTGCGATGGCTGCCCCGTAGGCAGTGTGGGGATCGACTAGTGATGTCTGCCTGGAGCACAGGCCTGGAGAATGGCTGTCAAAGGCTTTGGCTAGCCCTGGGACAGAGGGACGCTCAGCATCATCTCCTCAATCATTTCAGAATATAAACGGATTATGAGGGAGCTGCTTCCGGAGAGTTGGGGGAAGATTCTTCCTCGGATATCACTTAGGTGCTTTTCAGTGCAGGACGGTGAACGCTGGAGGAGGCTGGAAGCATAGGAGGCCTTGGGTTTTCCACAGGAGTCTTTATTACAGTGTAAATCCAAGCTCAGGCCTCCCCTAGGCCCCATGCAAAGCCCTGGTTTTGGGGCTAGCGGCGTCCAGGAGACACCAATCTCTCACGGCGCCTCCAGCGGCGGGGTCGCGGAAGTGCAGGGCGGGCGCCGTATCTAGGCAACTACAACTCCCAGCAGGCGCCGCGCGGCCAAGGTGCCTCGCCTTTCCTGGACTCCTAGAGCAGAGCCTCTTGGGAAATGTAGTCCTGGCCGCTCAGGCAATTTGCACAAACTCCCTTGTGCGAGTGATCCAGACACCCGCGGGGGGAAATGGCTCGGGCGGAGGCAGAGGGAGGGTGGGGGAAGGGAGATGGAGTAGGGCAGAGGGATGCAGGGGGTGGGGGCAGGCGTCCCGAAGGCAGAGACACCCCTTTCATTCGGCTTTGGCTTTGGATCCAGAGACTGCGGCTGCTGCCGAAGCGAGGGCTCCGGACCCTGGGATCTTAGCTCGGATCCTGAGGGAGAAACAAGTGGAGTCATAGGCTGGGGCAAGAGACGGATAGGAGTCTGAGAACCAAGGGGAAATAGGGACCAGGGAGCTAGCTGAGTGCCCGAAGCCAGCCCCTACCCTTCACCTGATGGCCTTCATTGGGACTATCACCCTTTGAGAAGAGGGTATTGACCCCAAGAGGTTTAGGAACAGGTAATATCTTGTGGGGGAGACTCCCTAAGCTCCCCCCTTCCCCATCCCCTCCGTCTCCATCCCATGCCCTTACTTAGCTTTGACGTGGCTCAACTGATTGGTCACCAATCCGACATACTGGTCCATCTGGGCCTGGGGAGACCAAGAAGGAGGGATTGGAGGTGTTCTTCTCCCCAGTTCATTCAGGAGGCTGCTTCCTCTGCCACCTCCAAACGAGAAATTGGGGAAGGTGTCCACTACTCAACTCTAAACTTAGCACAATACCCTTGGAAATCAGAAGTTCAAGCTCAAGTGTCCTTCATTTGGGCTGAGCTCTGCCTGGGGAATGATGTCAGGTAGATACACAAGAATTTGCCAGAAGTCTGCTTCCTGGGCATGGCTATTAATCTTTGAGTGAGTCCTACGTGCGTGTGTCTGTGTGTGAGTCGGGTGAGAGTAGAGGGCACTAGTGGTGGTTGTCAAGTTCCTGCGTGGATTGACTTAAGTGCGAGTTTAATTCACAGTGTTATTGACTTTGAGAGGCTTTGGTGATTCCAGCGTGGGAGGGACGTAGTACTATCTCTGGCAGACACATTGTCCTCAGCTGTGCTGGAGAAATGAGTGTCAGTCCCTCTGCCTGTCTCTGGATAGGATATATGTCAGTGGGTCTCTGCATGTCAGTGTTCTGGACAACAGTCATCCGACCAGATATCGACCAGATATTGAGACGTCAGTCCCTGGCAGTTTCAGGGGGAAAGCATCAGTGAGGCGACCTGCCTTGGGGTGGGGCATGTCCGTTGGATCCTGGTTCTGTAAGGGGACACCAATCAAAATGCTTGTCTCTGGCTGTTGAAACATATTGGTTAGACTCTAGCTGGGAGGGGCCAGCAGGCAGACTGGCGGGGACATATGTGCCTGGCTGGGACATCTGTCAGTCAGTCCCTCTTTTAGGAGCAGAAACACCAGTTGGTCCTCCTGTCTCTGACTGGGACATCTGTCCATAGGACTGTGGCTGTGGCAGAGGGGGTGGGGGTAGTCAGTCCACCCATACTTGGTTGGGACACTGCTGACCAGGGTTCTGTCACACTTACCTGGTGTTGCCGGTACAGCAAGGGGACAGTGAATAAACCGATCACTCCTGCAGGCACAGAAATGGGGGTCAGAGTTCTCCCAAGAGGTTAACAGCTCCATCTAGAACCCTGGCCCCCACAAACCCCAATGACCCACCTCCCCACCTGCTCCCCACGCCCTTCCCAGCTCACCCAGAATCAGAAGAGTCAAACCATTGAAGACGGCACCCACGAAGGTCAAGATGTAGAAGAGAAGGGCCAGCTGGGGGTGAGGGTGAGGGTCAGCAGAGCCTAGGCGGACTCCCTAGGTTGTGAACTTACCCAGCAATGGCCCTCCTGCCCCCCCGCCAAGGGTAGCAAGGAGAATATTGGGAATCCAGGAGGGAGTAGGAGGGAGTGGGGGTTTCGGGGCACCTTGAGGGAGTCCACGAGATCTTCTACCAGGAAGAAATGCCGCAGCTGGATGGCCAAAGAGACCACTCGGGAGGCAATCTGCTGGGACAAACGTTCCATCTGCTCCCGAGTCAGGGTCAAGTCCACATCCAGATAGGCCCTGAGCGGACAAAGGGGAATAAGGCAACTCAAGGCATGGATCAGCCCAGGCTGACGGTTGTGGCTGGGATAAGGGCGAGAAATGGGGGCTGAGGAGAAGGCTAGGGCTTTTTAGCCCCAGAGACGGCTCTGGTCAAGGTCAGGGTCAGAAGATGGGATCAAGAATTAAGGGTAAGAGGTTAGTTTCAGAGGTTAGGGCTAAAAGTCAGGGTCAGTATCAGGTTGGAGTCAGAAACAAGAATAGGATGGGCCATGAGCAGTGCCTGAGTTGAGGTCAACGGTCAGCTCACCCAGCACTGGGGTTTAGACAGAGGTCAAGGTTAAGGGCCAGGGGTTCTCACTGGAAGGGGTTGGCACCGTCGCCCCGGTGCACGGCCTGCAGCACTTTTCGGTAAACCCTGAGAGAGATGGTGCCGCAGAGCAGCAACAGGGCCACATGGGCGGTCACGGACACGATGCTAAAGTGCAGGAGGCAGAGCAGGGAGACCATGAGGCCTGTGAAGACCACGCCTGATGTCTTTGTGTCCTTCCAGTACAGCAAGTCCGCCACTGTGGAGAGAGAGGGGCCGATCAGCCTGGGCTTCGGACCTGGCCTGGCTGATCTCTTGACCTCCCCCTTCCCGATTCAGGGATGAACCATGACCTCTTGACACAACTGGCCTGGCCCTGAACTCAGTTTCCCAATTTCTAGTTGTCTTCTTTTATTCTGAGCTGCTTCCCCTCTTCTCCTGGAAAACCCAAGTTAACCACGTAGCAAGTGCCCTTAACCTTCGTCCCTCCCATATATTATGGTCAGATACAATTTTTAGTCATTATTTGTGAAAAATGGAATCATATAAATACTTCTTTTGTTTTTGTGTTTTAGCTAGAAAGAACGTGTGCGAGCAGGGGAGAGGGGAGTGGGGAGACAGAAATCCAAGCAGGCTCCACTCTCAGCACAGAGCCCGACCTGGGGCTTGATCCCATGAGCCTGGGATCATGACCTGAGTGGAAATCAAGAGTCGGACACTCAACCAACTGAGCCACCCAGTCGTCCCCATATATATATATACTTCTCTGTATCACACATATCTCATTCTTTTCTCTCCTAGTCAGTTGGAATAGCTCTTAATTCATTCTTTTCTTTTTTAAGTTTATTTATATATTCTGAGAGAGAGAAAGAGAGTGCGAGCCGGATAGTGGCAGTGGGGGGCGGGGAGAGAATCCAAAGCAGGCTCTGGACTGTCTGCGCAGAGCCTACTACGGGGCTCGAACTCACAAACCATGAGATCGTGACCTGAGCTGAGATCAAGAGGCTGTTTCTGAACTGCCTGAGCCACCTAGGCGCCCCTGAATTCATTCTTTTTAAGGTCTTCATAATATTCTGTAGTGTAGCTGCACTACATTTCATTCAACCATGTATCTATTGCTGGGTCAATCACTTTGTCTCTCTTTTTTTAATTTTTTAAAATGTTTTATTTATTTCTGATTTAAAATGCTTTATTTATCTCTCTCTCTGAGAGAGAGAGAGAGACAGCGTGAGCAGGGGAGGGTCAGAGAGAGAGGGAGATACAGAATCCTAAACAGCCTCCAGGCTCTGAGCTGGCCATCAGCACAGAGCCCTACACGGGGCTCGAACCCACGAACCGTGAGATCATGACCTGAGCCAAAGTCGGACGCTTAACCCACTGAGCCACGAGTCGCCCCTCCCTTTGTCTCTTAACCCTCCTTCCTCAACCGTGGTGCAAGCACCAGCCTTCTACAGATATTCTTACATTCTGCAGAGAGGTTCTAATTCTGAGATAGGATCCCAGAGTTGACATGGCTGGATGGACTAGTCATATCTTTTTGAACGTCATGAATATTATCACATTGCTTACTAGCAAAACTATTAAGTTTGCACTCCCAGGGGCAACTTTGAGAGTGATCTTTTCCCAGCATCCTGCCCAGCAATGGTTATTCTTGTCTTTTCATTTTTTGCCTGTCTGACAAGTATAAAGTGACAGCTTCTTGATGCTCCCACCGGCACACTTCTCTAAGACCTAAATGCATTAAGGACACCACCCTCCTTTCTAAGCCCTAACTCAAAACTCTGACTCCTTTCTGAGATGCTAAGCTCACCTCACAAGCCCAATCTGAGCCCTTACCAACGACTTCCAGACTCCAACGTTTTATGTATTTATTTTGAAATGGGCTCTACGCCCAAGGTGGGGTTTGCACTCACGACCCCAAGACCGAGAGGGGAGATCAAGAGTTACATCCTCTACCCACCGAGCAAGCCAGGCGCCCCTCCAATGTTGCATTTTGCCCATCTAAACGTTCAACAGCCCTACAAATAATATGATCCCACCTGAGCCTTGCACCCTTTCAGATCCCCCCGGCCACTCCCTCTGATTGAACTCTGACCCATCTTGACTGGTCCCCCTCAGAGTCTGACTCTCCTCACTTCTGTACCCTTCTTAGACACACCCTTCCACACACCTCTAACTCGGGCAGGCCTCCCCCCACCCGCAATGCAGGGCCCTTCCCTGCACGCTCCCCAAGGCCAGTGCCAGTGGGTGGGGGAGGGGCCGGGTCGCCTGAGGCGGGGTCTAAGTTTAGGCACGCTGGGGGGAGGGGGCCTGGCCAGCAGCTGTGCTGGCCTGTCCAGCTCCTGAGTGACAGCACCGCCTGGGCCTGGGGCTGGGGGAGGGGACCTCCCTGCTCTTGGGCCCCAAAGCCTCCGCTGGGGGGAGAGAGGACCCCATGCTCCCTCCACGCCCTCTCTAGACACCCCTGCAGCCCCCCAGCCTCAGCCTGCAGCTCTGGGGAATCCGGGGCCAGTAGGAAATGTACCGGCAGATTTGAGGGACATAATAGAGACTCTGGACCCGTTTACACTGTCCCCAAACCCCGGTCCCCCCAGCCCGCTCCAAAAGCCCACCTTTACTCCCCATCTCCGTTCCGAGTGAGAGGCTGCGGACACCGCTACTTCTCAGGATTTTGCCCACTTCAGTGGAACCCAGAGGGAGGGAATAGGGGGCGGGGCCCCCTTGTACCCAGCCAATAGCTCTCCAGAGAGGTGGGGACAGTTCCAAAAAGGGGTGGCTCTTTCGGTAAACATCCAAAAGCAATAATGTCTATAACCGCGGCGTTTATGGAGGCTAAGCGTATTTTAGAGGAAGGTGGGGTCTATAACTGGCCAATGGATGCGGCAAGGCAAGAAGAGAGTTTTTAAAAGCCGGAGAGTTTACTTCTAAATTCCCCGTGGCCACATCCAGAAGACAGCCTTATTATTATTTTATTTATTTTTTTTTTCAGGGATTTGTCCTATTCAAAATCAGCCTCTAGGAGGAGCACTCCTAAAGAGGGATTACTTTTTATTTATTTATTTTTTTTATGTTTTTTTTTTTTTAATTTCTAGGGGAGAGAGAGAGAGAGAGAGACAGTGTGAGCAGGGGAGGGTCAGAGAGAGAGGGAGTCACAGACTGCAACAGGCTCCAGGCTCCGAGCCGGCAGTCAGCACAGAGCCCGACGCGGGGCTCGAACCCACGAACCGTGAGATCATGACCTAAGCGAAAGTCGGACGCTTAACCGACTAAGCCACCCAGGGGCCCCGAGGGATTACTTTTTAGCCCTCAGTCAATCCTAATGCTCAAAGAAGGGCTAACTTCTCAAGTGGGAGGGCGAACTGTATAAACAGCCAATGGCAATCTTAGATAACGGGGAAAAAAATTTTTTTAAAGGGTGGAGTTTATCCCCAGCCAACATCAGTACCGCCTCTTCTCCACCTCCTCGCTTCCTTCCCGAGGTTGGTCCCTTGGAATCCCATCCCTCCTACCCTCTCTGTAACTCAAAAGAGGATCCTTCACTTTACCTAGAAGGAGAGGTTCCAATGTGAACTCTGATTGGTCCGCGCTATCCAGGCACTGCCCCGTGATTGGCTCCCGCTCCAGACGCCCCCATGGCTCTTCCTCTTTCTGGTCCAGTGAGGGCTCATCAGGCCAAGAGTTCGAATCCCGGGATTGGGATGGGGACGGGGTACCAGCCTGGGGAGTTCCAGAGCCCGGGCCGGGCTGCAGAGTCAAGACTTCCGGAGGCGAAGACTGAGGGACTCCGTGTTGCAGGTCCAGTTCTGGCACGTTAGAAAGAGAAGGCTGTGAGCTTTCACCTTGGAGGTGTCCTCAGGAGTAGACCACCCACCCGTTGTGGCTTCGATCCCAGCACCTCGGACATCTCACCTTTCCCAGCCTCTCCAACCTCTGATCCGTCAGGCTCCTCGTCCTCCAGCGGGGTGGAGCTACTGGTGGCTGAGTTTTCCCCGGACTCCGTTCCCTGGGCCGCCCAGTCCAGCCGGTCGAGCTGGAGCCCTAGGTCCTCCAAGGGGCGTTCGACTGGAGGGGCAGTGTCGGGGTCACCGCGGCGCCCAGGCTCCGGGGATTGGCTCAGGCTGGGGATGCTCTCCAAGCTGTCGCCCAGGCCAGGCTGAGGGGGTGGCTCTCGCGGTTCTGAGACTGAGCGGCCCTGGGGCCGGGGGCGGCGGGCAACTGAATCCCGGCGCGCCCCAGAGCCCACCACACCATCGAAGGCGATGTAGGAGAAGGTCAGCTCCCTGGGGGTGCCCCAGTCCTGCGACGTGGTCTCTTCCTCGTCGTCTTCTGAGAATTCTCGGGCCGTGTGAAGCTCCCGAAAATCCGAGTCGTCGTTCCCTCCTGCAGTGAGCAAAGGAGGGCATAAGCTGCTCTAAGCAGGCCCCTGACCCGCTCTCCTCAAACCCCCTACTCAGCTGTGAGCCCCTTCAAGGCCCGCTCTCACTTCCTCCCCCTCCACTTACCTTCTGTGGAGTCAGGGGTAGAAGAGGCTGTAGACGGAGCTTCTTCTGTGAGAGGGAAAGAACCGAAGATTCTTAGAAGCTTAGACTGTCGAAATCACAGAAGTGTGCCAGTCCTGGAAACTTGGATGGTCTGAATCAAGGAATCTTAGAATATTTGAGTCACAGGACCTTTAGAACATTCTATATACAGACTGTAAAACCTTACTGTACTGCTATCAGAAGCTCAGCCTTGTAAGTTCAAATAGTCAGGAATCTTAAATCTTAGAGTCTTCAAATTAGGAATTTTAGGAAGTTTCAATTAGTTCCTTCTTTCAACAACCATTTATTGAGCACCTGCTATATACCAGGCACTGTTTCAGACTGAGAATACGCAGGGGAACAAAACAGACAAAATCCCTGCCCTCATAATAACATTCTGTGGGGGAGGTGGACAATACAGAATTAAATATATGATGTTGGGTGCTGAGTGCAGAGGAAAATAAAGCAGAGTAAGGGAAAAGAAATTGAGAGGGTGCTATTTCAGACAGGGTGGTCAGGAAGACCTTCTTCCTCTTCTTCGTCTCCCTCCTCCTCCTCTTCGTCTTCTTCCTCTTCTCCTCCTTTTTCCTCCTCTTCTCCTTCTTCTTCTTTTAGTGAGCTCTATGCCCAAAGTGGGGTTTGAACTCATGACCCCAAGGTCAAGAGTTGCATGCTTCACCAACTGAAGACAGCTCGGCACTCCAGGAAGACTTCTTTGATGACACTTGAATAGAGGCTTGAATGAAGTGAGGAAGCCATACAGATGTCCAGGGAAGAGTCCTCCAGGCAGAGAAAACAGCCCAGTGCAAAGGCCCTGAGGCAGGCACTGTGTTGGGCATATTTGAGGAACAGAGAGGTATGAAGGTATGACTGGAACAGAGTGATTGGGTGGGAGATGAAAGCAGAGAGGTGGTGGGGGTGGGGGTCACGTAGGGCCTTCCTTTGGAAGCCAAGGTAAGGACAAGATCTTAAAATGTTGGGATGATACTCTAAAGTGCTGAAATAACAATTCTTGGAATTTTGGCATCTGGACTCCCAAGACATGCAAGTGGCGAGGTTTAAGAATGCTGAGATTCTCAGCTGTGGAAACCACAGGGGTGTGAGACGCAGAATGCTTGACGAGGACTGTTACAGCCCTGGTCTCAGAGATCGTGAGGATCAGATAAGGCATTTTCAATGGTGGAACTTAGCCCCTCAGCTAGCTTTGGGCTTTCCCTATGGGAGATGCTCCATGCTGTTTGGAAACTGAAATCAGATGCCCCCTGCCCCCACTTCGCTTTGGCAGCTGGGGAGTCGGCGGCTGGGGAGTCCGGAGGCCCGGAGTGGAATGGGTTACTACTAATCAGTGGTAAAGCCCACTAAGGACCCAGGAGTCCTGGCCCCAACCCAGGGATGGCTGTGTCCAAGGGACAATTTGGGCGAGGTCGGGACAGCCTCTGAGTCTGGGCAAAAAACGGAGGTGGGATTCGAAGACGGATGATGCGGGGTCTAGATCCCTCTTCTCTATCTTGGTTCTACCCCTCCATTCAACTCCCCTCCCCGCCGCCTGCGGCCAGCACCAGGGCGAGGGGACAGCTCCCGGCGAGCGTCCTCATCTCTGGGTGGGGTCCGGCGCCATATCCCAGAGCCCGGCTCTCCTCCCGCCAGCTATTTCAGTGGCCCCCACCTCCGCCTCGACTCACTCAGGTCCTCCGGGCCAGGTCGCCCCCGTCGCCGCTAGACTGCGGGGGGGAGGGGAGAGCTTCCTTTGTCTCCTTCGCCTCCTCCCCATCCCAATTCTCCCGCGGCCCGGCACGGAGGGGTTGCTGGGGAGGAGCCCACCCGGGCCTCTGAGCCCCACACCAGGCCTGAGCCTCCCCCTACTCACTGCAGTGGGCGAAGACCGGCAGGACCTGCCCCATGGCCCTCCTCGGGCCTGCATCGGGACCCCCGCCCACTCCGGCCACGCCGCCCTGGGCCTGGGGCCTCGGGCGCTCAGCT